>NC_135371.1:148371439-148674469 GCF_049243985.1 Paroedura picta | reverse complement strand
CAGCTTCTCTCTGAGTCCAGGGCTTATTATGCACAGGCATTTCTCCTCACTTTCACCTTGCATGTCGTCGGTCTGGGTTTCATTGTTGTTCTGCATTTCTTTTCCTCCCTTCAAAGATCAGTTTGCTTTCTGGTCACTGTTTCCCTGGGTTTTCTGAGAGTGTTTTTGTGCCGGTTTTTCCCTGGGTTCACTTCCAAGCCAAAGTTAAATCAAAGACGTACAGATTTCCTAAGATTCCCCCCCCCCTGCCCTTTTGCCACCCCTCAAAGATCTCCCCCAACCCACATTCTGACCACTCTGCACCTTCCCCCTTCACTAGTATACAAGCTCAATTTCCCCTTGTTTTAAATTTTTTATTATTTTTTTAACAAGCAACATGAGTTTAGTGATAAGACTATTGCTAGTCTGGGATTAATGAATTTTAAAAAAAATTAAAAATGATGATGAGGAGGTTTAAAAGGACGTGCATGAGGTTTAGTTCCCTGCTGATATTAACCAGAAAGGGAAATCAAGGAGGAGCCAAACAGCAGCATCCCCAGTTCCACAACAATGGATTTCAATGCTGCATGCAAACAAATGGGGGGGGGGGGGTCAGCACAAAATGAAATCGACAAGAGATATAAAAAGAGACAGACACTGGGGTGGGAAGTCTAAAGCTTTGAAAACAGTTTTCCCTTTAATGCTTTAGTGAACAACGGTGGGTGTATGTGTGTGTGTGTGTGGGGGGGGGGGGGTTTGGCACTCTCCGGAAGCCCTGCATTAAAATGGCAGCTGAGCCAAAATGACATTCTGCAAACTGCCATTCTTAAGAATTAGTTGGGATTGATCCATTTGGAGGACAGAGTGCAATTTACACAGGACAGGCTGTAAAAACTGCCAAAATCACAACCAATGTACAGAATCAAATTCAAGGTTCTAAAAAACCACTCTGGAGGTCCGGCCAGATGACTCCTCCCCCACAACAATTGCAGCCCTGTGCAAAGTATGGTGGAGTTACAGTTGATGTGCACACACACATGTTACTAGCTTGCAATGCCAGTATCAGTGGGTTCTACCATGCATTCTGTACACCCAACATGTCCCCCACATTATGAGATTGTGTGACTCTTTCCCATTTTTCACAGTGGCCAGTAAACCAGCAGAGAATCCCCTAATGCAGTCCATGCCAACTTTTATACCAATGAGAAACCCCAGAAACATTCTTCAAGTTTTGGGGAAACCCCAGAAGTGGTGAGATTGTGCAGAATATGTTTGAGAAGCATAGCCCACTTGGGGTTTCTTCCCTTCCCACCCCCTCCAGGCCCACCACTGGCCATTTTGGGAGTGGTGGGTGGGTTGACATTACCATATATAGTAATATCACCCGATAAATGTTTAACAAATTTTAAAAATATATAAAAAATTAATTCCCACCTATTCGGGAAACCCTTGCAGGGCAGTATCATGAAACCCTGGTTGAGAAAGCCGGCCCTAGTGCTTGGCAATATGGAAAAGGGGGCTTCTCAGATGTTTGACAATTTCAAAAAAAAGTCTGGTTAGTTTCAACACTAGATTTGGCCTCCCCCTTTACCTTCTATTTCCTTTCATTAAATGAACTAATCCTAAAGAGAGAGCCACTTTGGTGCAGTAGTTAGTTCGATTCTGCGCTCCCCCACACGCAACCAGCTGGGTGACCTTGGGCTCGCCACGGCACTGATAAAACTGTTCTGACCGAGCAGTGATATCAGGGCTCTCTCAGCCTCACCCACCCCACAGGGTGTCTGTTGTGGGGAGAGGAAAGGGAAGGCGACTGTGTGATATCAGAGCTCTCTCAGCCTCACCCGCCTCACAGGGTGTCTGTTGTGGGGAGAGGAAAGGGAAGGCGACTGTGTGATATCAGGGCTCTCTCAGCCTCACCCGCCTCACAGGGTGTCTGTTGTGGGGAGAGGAAAGGGAAGGCGACTGTGTGATATCAGGGCTCTCTCAGCCTCACCCGCCTCACAGGGTGTCTGTTGTGGGGAGAGGAAAGGGAAGGCGACTGTGTGATATCAGGGCTCTCTCAGCCTCACCCGCCTCACAGGGTGTCTGTTGTGGGGAGAGGAAAGGGAAGGCGACTGTGTGATATCAGGGCTCTCTCAGCCTCACCCGCCTCACAGGGTGTCTGTTGTGGGGAGAGGAAAGGGAAGGCGACTGTGTGATATCAGGGCTCTCTCAGCCTCACCCGCCTCACAGGGTGTCTGTTGTGGGGAGAGGAAAGGGAAGGCGACTGTGTGATATCAGGGCTCTCTCAGCCTCACCCGCCTCACAGGGTGTCTGTTGTGGGGAGAGGAAAGGGAAGGCGACTGTGTGATATCAGGGCTCTCTCAGCCTCACCCGCCTCACAGGGTGTCTGTTGTGGGGAGAGGAAAGGGAAGGCGACTGTGTGATATCAGGGCTCTCTCAGCCTCACCCGCCTCACAGGGTGTCTGTTGTGGGGAGAGGAAAGGGAAGGCGACTGTGTGATATCAGGGCTCTCTCAGCCTCACCCGCCTCACAGGGTGTCTGTTGTGGGGAGAGGAAAGGGAAGGCGACTGTAAGCCAGTGGTCCCCAAACTTTTTCCGGATGGGGACAGGCAGGTCAACTGCCCCGCCCGCGCAGCGCACATGCGCGGCCACGCCTGCGCAGTGCGCATGTGCGTTGCATGGCCGAAATCGCACATGCGCGGCTCTTTCGCGCATGCGTGGCACTTTCACGCATGCACGATTTTGGCCATGCAGCGTACATGCGTGATGCGCGGCGCAGCCATGATTCCCTCCCCCCCTCCTGCAGTAAGAAGCTTCCCGGGCCGCAAGCTTGCGGCCTGGGAAGTTTTTTACTGCGGGGGGGGGGCTGGGAGAGGGAACCGTGGCCCGGCGCCCTGGCCTTCACGGCCCGACACCGGGCCGCAGACCGCAGGTTGGGGACCACTGCTGTAAGCCGCTTTAAGCCTCCTTTGAGTAGAGAAAACCAGCATATAAAAACCAACTCTTCTTCTTCTTCTTCTTCTTCTTCTTCTTCTTCTTCTTCTTCTTCTTCTTCTCCTTCTTCTCCTTCTTCTCCTTCTTCTCCTTCTTCTCCTTCTTCTCCTTCTTCCTCCTTCTTCCTCTTCCAGGCATGCATAGAGCTTGAACCACAAGGATTGAAATGGAAGGTGCCTGCTAAACACAACTGCACTGCTGCAATAGGGCAATTGTGTAAATTAAAAAAAAACAACTTTGGATGCCACCCCCCAACATATCAGAAGTGAAGTTCCACCTTGATTTACAAAAGTGCATTTTATAAGTTGGAACTGCAGAATAAATACAATGGAGGAATGTGAATGGTGCATACGGCAGGTACAGAAACATACGTCAAGATTAAAAACTTGCTGCTATGAAAATCTGCAGTAAAATGTGCTTGCGTAATGGGCCCAGGTCCGCTCAGCAATACCCAGTCTGGAATTCCCGCAGGGCTGTGACAGGGGACTCCACTCAGCAAGGAACAATATGGAGAAAGAGCCAAACAGCAGCCTCAGCTGAGGGGCTGTGAAGGTAGCAACCACCTAGCTCAGTTCTTTGGGTCAGGCCCCTCTGACAGTGACCACGATTTAATATTTATTAAGTCCTAGCGTTATGCATGCTAAGTGCCAAATGGTCCTTGCCCAGAAGGTGGAACAAAAGGGAAAAAAGAGCAAAGGATTTTATACCGGAGAAGCAAATTTGGAACTAGATAAGGGGGAAATGATTTACACAGTGTTGGTATTAATTATGCACCATGGCAAAGCACATTTTGTGCCAAGAAAAGCTGAATTCTGCAGCCTGTATAAATTATGCAAATCAAACGCATTTGAATATATTTGCTAATTTTGCATAGTATATTCCTCTGCTGCTAGCCATTACTGCAAAGAGGCAAGACTGATGGCTTGCCCTAAAGACCTGCCCCCTTGAAATACAATTCAGCTCCTCGCCACCATGCACCCATCTGAGCTCTAGATTTAATCCAGGTCTGGGATTGTGAAACTGGGCTACCGAGAGAAGTTGCCCTTTTTTGCTTGCCTTCAAGCAGCGACATTTCAAGTTTCAGTGTGCAGAAGATTGCAAACTGATTTCATTTCTTTCTCACATTTCAATATCTCACAATTCCTCCCTCCCCCTTCTCTTCCAACTCCCCTCCCCCCATCCGACTTTATTTGCAATCTAAATTACTTCCATTTCGCCTGTACTTATTGGAACAGGAACTTCAAGCAGTCTTTTAAGATGATGTAAAATACAGGTGAACCAACATATATATACGTTAACCTCGTTTTGACAGGCACACACAGTACTTGCTGGAATAACATCTGTTTCTCTGAAGGGCCTCCTTTACAAAGTAAAAGAAAGGATCGTACTTCAACAGTGATATCAAAGTAATTTGTAACGATGTCTTCCTTCCATTGCAATCCTATTAGTCACCATCGTTCTCATCCTCTGGCACAAAGATATCATGTTCCTCAAGCTAAGCTGCAAAGCTCCTGCTGATCTGCATCCCAACACAGAGGAGGGGAATTACACTGGAAAATATGCAGAGGACCAAAGGGCATCTGAGCTATAAAGCTAACAGACAAAGGGCAGCAATAAATGGAGACAGCCACCGTCCGAGCTTATGCATATGCACTAGCCAGGCAGTCCAGTACATCACTGTTTTGTGAAGAGATTCAGATTCAAGGTAGCATACTTGGAAGGAGAGATCCCATTCCCCCCTGTTCACCACAATCCTGTGAAGTAGGTCAGGCGAAGAGAGAACAACTAGTCCAACATCTGAACCTAACCAAGTCGAATACTCTTGAATCATGGCGTCAGACTGCCTAATTTCAAAGTAGACGGGGCAAGATTCACAGAGAGGCTCAAAGGTATTTTAAGAGGATGTGAACATATCCACTTTAGTAATTTAGTTGCCATTTCCTTCAACCCCCAAACTCTGGAAATTGTAGTTGTATGAAGAGGCAATGGCTCTCCTACAAAGTATTGACAGCACCTATTCAAATTCTCATCCCCAGAATTCTCTGAAGGAAAAAACATGGCCCACCTGCCCTACAATGGCTTCTGCAGCAGGAGATGTTAATAGCTGATCATATCAATTTTTGTGTTGAATAATTTCAGGCTTTTATTTATTTCACGCCTTTCTTTGGCTCTAGGACAATAAAATCACTCTAGGACGGAGCCCAAAAGTTTAGGCACCAGATTCATGACTAAATCTTCTAATACTACCACCACAAATCTTATTACCAAGCACTTAATCATTTCCTATACCTTTATTCAAGTGATGACAAAAGCATTGCAGTATATAAATATGTAGGTGACTCTGGGTGTTATCGTAATAAAAACCTAACAATAAAGCCATTGCGGAAAATGCAGGCACCACGATGACCTGGCACCTGAGATCTGGTGAGCCCTGATTGATTTATTATTTTCTTTACAATATTTACAGTCTTCCTTTCTTATAGCAATTTGCAGCGGACTGCACAGTGTTAATCAATGCAGCCAACTGGATGAAGCATCCAATAAGCCAGGGGTAGTCAACCTGTTGTCCTCCAGATGTACACGGACTACAATTCCCATGAGCCCTGCCAGTGTTTTCTGGCAGGGGCTCATGGGAACTGTAGTCCATGCACATCTGGAGGACCACAGATTGACTACCCGTGCAATTAGGACTGCAGAAATATAAAGCAACAAACTGAAATCTGTTCCACATATTTCTGGTAAGGCCTTGGAGGAGGAGCGTTTTCATGGCTTAAGTGCCACTCAGCACTTAACACCCACAGGGCAGCTGTCCGGCCCCTGAGTGCCTCCTCCTCCTCCAACTGGCTTGCCTGTCGGTCCACCAGCCAACCAATCACCTTCCATCCCCCACCCCTGACCACCCGCTCCTCCTTCCACTTCCCTCTGAGGCTCAGAGGCTGCAAATCTCTGCTGCATAAGAGCTCCCCCTGCTGTTGAGTTCCCTTCTAGGGCGCCTCCAGCCTGCAGCCTTTCCAAGTCCTGGGGGGAGGGGGAGGCCATCCAGAGAGTTCTTCCACCCCACCCACCTCAATCTAGCGCCTGTTGTATTTCTGAATGCAACGGGCTTGGTCCCTAGTCTGAAATAAAGCATATGTATTAACATGACATTTAAATGATGCGGAAATTACATTGCTGGATAATACATGCAGCATCCATAGAATCTCATACTAGACCTACTTTGTACTTTTAGATCAGCTAAAATTCAGTCACATTGGGGGGGACAAGTCGTCAGTCACATTAAGAAACACTTTTAATGGCATCTCCAAATCTCCCCCAAAGGCAACGTATAGACACCAGGTACCAAGAAACAAGGATTCCCCCTGATCAACAGGAATTTTAAGGGAGTATGTTGGTTGGACCTACATAGGACTCATTTCTTATACCTTACAGCGGGGGTAGTCAACCTGTGGTCCTCCATATGTTCATGGACTACAATTTCCATGAGCCCCTGCCAGAAAACACTGGCAGGGGCTCATGGGAATTGTAGTCCATGGACATCTGGAGGACCACAGGTTGACTACCCCTGCCTTAAGGTAACCAGACAGTCCTAATCATCTGTAGCCTTCCCTAAGCAGCACCTGTCCTCAGCAAAAGTCTTTGCCTTCCCAACCGCTGCAGGAACTGGAGTGCAGAGGGGTTAGATCCTTTGACTTCCTTCCCCCCACCCTTCTTCCAACACAGAAAGATTTCCTTCAGCAAAGAAAGTCTTCTGCCGGTGAGGATCCAGTGCAGGGTGATAAGAATTATTTCAATAAAAGATTCTTGGTTGCAGTTAAAAACAGATAATACAAACCATGAACATGTTTTTGAGAATCTTCCTCTGAAGAAGTATTGAGATCAGGCACATATATAAGTCCCCTGAGGAAACACATCAAAGATTTTTGTTATATGTTTTTGACTTCACCTAAGAACTCTGATATTAAAAACCATTTTTATGGCATCCTTTGAGCTTTTCGTTTGTCATCTTCTTCTCCACCTTACTCTTGAAAAGGCCAGAATAACCTCATACAAGTCCAAAGAATGGTCCTTTGACCAGATTTCCTAAAAATAGCCAAGAAAGCAGGTATTGCTACAGTCTCTGCGGAAGGCGCAGAAAGCTGGAAGGACATGTGGATGCTTGGAGCCTGCTGTGTATGACTGAGCTCTGTAAGTCATACAGAACTGAGCCATGGCAGTATTTTTGCCAAGTATGATAGTACTGCTGCTGTACTGGTATGAATACCCCCATCCAGATGCAGCTGCCTAGGTCCTGGTACTATGGTACAGACTGTGGCTGTGGTGAGAGTGGGGTCTTTTGGAGTGAACGATGCTGTATCAAAGCTTGGGTGGCGGGGGGGGGGAGGGTTTGTACAGACACTGCCGTATCTATGTGAGAAGTGCAGTGCTCAGGCTTCTGCCTGGCTACAATTTATAACAGGGAAAATCTGTGTTATCATGTTGCCTCTGATGAGCATCTCCCATTTTGCTTTACAGGTTACTCCTCTGCCTGCCAGATATTCTGAGAAGCTCCCCACTTCCACACAATGGGAGAGAAGTGATGCTACCTTGTTATTGGTTTGCACAGGAATGTAAGAAAGCCCGGCTCAGGCTCAGATTCCCCGTCTGCCGCTGAGCCCCTCATACATTCTCAGCCTAGCCTACCTCGCAGAGTGGCAATGAGGATAAATGGTGAGGAGAGAGCCCTGCAAGTGGCCCTTGGCTACTTGGAGCAAAAGTGGGCAAAAATGTGCTAGGCAGACAGATAAGAGGGGCTTACGGAATCAGAAGAAATCCAGCCTTCTGGCTTCCGGCCTGTTTTCTGAGAAACTCACAAGAGGATATGAATGCAAGAGGCCTGCCTTAATATTAGGCAGCCAGAGCTCAGAGCACTGGCTTGGTATTTGGGAGACCCACAGTCAAATCCCCATTCTGCCATGGGAGCTTGCTAGCTGACAGGATTGCTGGATGAAATGGAGAGAGAGCAAAGTTGAAAGCTATTTTGGGCCCCCATTGAGGAGCAAATCAGGCTGTAAATCCCCAAATAATTAAAGTTCCCTCCATAGCACTCAGGTGGCCCTCCGGCACTGTAGTGGTTATTTGTAGCTATTGTGGATAATGCCCACTGATAGGCCTTAGTCCTCCATGAAGTTGCCCAATCCATCTAAACCAGGGGTAGTCAAACTGCGGCCCTCCAGATGTCCATGGACTACAATTCCCATGAGCCCCTGCCAGTGGCAGGGGCTCATGGGAATTGTAGTTCATGGACATCTGGAGGGCCGCAGTTTGACTACCCCTGATCTAAACTATGGGCCCTGGCTTCATCTTGCAGCAGCTCCGTCTCCTGTCTGAGCTCCTTCTGCACCTGCTTGGGACACAGTAAGGATGACTGCAGAGGGGGCTGTTGTTGAGATAAAGCCAGAGGCCTGTTGCTATAGCAACCATGCTCTGGCTCCCTAGCTAGATGTGTGGAGATTTCCCAGCTCCCTTGGCCACCCAGGAGGTGGCTAGGATTCCACTTGCCAAAATGGAGCTGGCCTCAAGCTCCCTAGCTCCCTAGTCAATAGATAGCTATTTTGCAGACGGGTAACAGGGACAGGAAATCAAAATCCCTAATGACATGAATCAAGTGTGCATTGCTCATCTTGGCCACGGACCATTGCTAAATGATGCGCTTCATGAAGATGAAGGACTTGCTAGCCACAAAGCCAGATGCCTCCCCGTAGGCTTCAGGGCACGTTTAAATACCTGAGTCTTAAAAAATGTTACAATTATTGGCTGATTCTCTATTCACTCTCGACACTACTCTGATGAGCGTATTGAGATTGTCCGGGTTGCCTTGGAATCCTTGCATACCTGCAACATGAAAATTCTGGTGAAAGGACTGAAGAGACCTTGTACAACACTATGTATTATGATGTGGATCCTGGCAACGCTGCGATTACCGTGCACTCTTGGCATTCTCAAAGGTCCCAACTCCTCCCCTGCAGTCTTGTCTTCCTCACAGTGGTATTTTAAAACACCAGGACTATTAATTTTTTTTTCCTGGAGGTAATGGAGCAAATATAGTCAAATACTGAACAGGGAAGTGGAGCATTTATTACTTTAGTGCGCTAGCAGCACCAACATGCCTGCGGAGGCTTATGTACTCCGGTGAACATTTTTTGAAACAAGCAAATGGAAGTGTGGGGAAGGAACCTAAAAAAGAAAAGAACAGAGAGTTTTAAAGTGAGCAACAGGGTGCTAATTAGTTCATAATTACAAGCAGCGCTAAGGGGCACCGTTCTGCCACAGGTGCTCTTGTGGTGAAAGGAACAACCCACCTGTACTTTTTAAAAGGCCAATCGTCTGCAGAAGGAGACTGTAACACTTCACCAACCAGAATTCTTGCCGATGGCTTACCCTAACAAGGAGATGATAGCTGTGTGGGGGATCTCACTTTTCAGGTGCTTCTCGAGGAAGAATGGAATCATGTTCTCCTCAGTCCCTGAGCAGCCAATGTATGTAATCCATGCGGAGACCCTTAAGCATGAATGTCTCATTTATATAACCTTCTTCCCAACCACCCTGGGGGAGGGGAAAGAGCATGAATCCAATCTGTGTGCATAAAGAAGGCCTGAACACGAGCACCCTCAGCATACGTCACATTAGGCAGGTGAGAAGGAAGAAGTGGGGAGACATCCCCCCCCTGTATTCACCATGGAAACAAGATCACTGCCTGGTAAACATCTGAGCCATGCCAAAGATCACCAAGAGGTCTCTTTAGACCAGGGGTAGTCAGCGAACGCTGGCAGGGGCTCATAGGAATTGTAGTCCATGGACAACTGGAGGGCCGCAGTTTGACTACCCCTGCTTTAGACAGATCACCCCCCACCCCCCAAAAAAGCCTCAATCCTGTTTTTGCTCTGTTCCTTGGCTTCTTTTGGGCATTTGTTTCCCATCTGAAGGTGGTGACTGTCAGTTTCCCAGAGGAGAGAGACAATTAGGTGACTTCTGTCCATGGAGCCTCTAGAGCAGTGGTCCCCAACCTTTTTATCACTGGGGACCGGTCAACGCTTGACAATTGTACTGAGGCCCGGGGGGGGGGGTAGTCTTTTGCTGCCGCCTGAGCCCCTGCTCTTCTTGCTTTCCCACCGGTGCCCCTGACTTCCTGCCGTCCACTGGGGGGCGCTGCCAGCAGCATGGTGGCTGCTGGAGAGCACCAAATGTGAGCCGGCAGCAGAGTGGCAGGGCAGTCCCCAAGACAGCAGCCAGGGAGGAAGATGAGGAGAAGCCGCGGCATGGTACTGGTCTTCAGTCCGAGGGTTGGGGTTACCGCTGCTCTAGAGAATGTGCCAATGAAAAACACTGATTGTCCTGAAGAAGCCCCCATTTTCCTCCTCTGGGGTGGACAGTTGGGAGGCTGCCAAACTAGAAGGCAAACCGGTCGACAGATTCCCTGAATACGAAAAACCCAGGATCGTTATCAGGCGTAGAAATAAAGGTTCTAACGTCACATTAAAAAAATGAATATTTTCGGCTTGTTCTTGGTCAATGCAATAAATATTCAGAGTTTTTGATGTGACGTTAGAACCTTTATTTCCATGCCTGGTACCGATCCAGTTTGCAGTCTGCCTGCAGCCAGACTGTCCAAGATTTGTTCCTGTTAATCCCAGTAATTTCCTTTTAAAAATCCCACTTATTGCCTGTATGTGGGTTTTACAGCAGTTTCATTTTTGGATTTATTTTGTAGTCTGTGTCACATTTTATACAACCATGTCTTTATTGCAAGCTGCCACAAACTATCCCATCCCTCTTTGCTACACAAAGCTTCCAGACCAAGGAGAGCTCCCCTGCATTCCCCCCCCTCTCGCCTGCTCCCCCCCCCCCCACTGTGGGGCCCACTGGAGTTGCTGAGGTTGCGTGCCTGTTAATTCTGATGGGCTGAGTCAGCAGAATGAGCTCAGGGGAAAGACTCATCAAAGCATCTGGACAGGAAGAAAAAAGAGAAAAAGTAAATGAAGTGTGTGCATGTGGGAGAGACAGAAAGCGAGCCAGAGCAGTCAGGGAGAGCACATTTAGCAGCAGAAGCCCACGACTCTGGAAACTTTTCTCCAGTTTTACGTAAGTGGAGCGGGGAGGGGAATCGAGACCTCGCTTCCCTCTCCTTCAAAGAGCAGCTAGCAGGTGGGGGTTGCATTTTTTTCAAAACAGAGAGGAAAAGGTTAAGCACTTACGACACCATGGCCCCAGCTGATATCACTTCTAAGCTTGGCCCCACCTGGAAGTGTTGCAGCCCCTCTTGTTAGCTACACACTTTGTAAGTGTGACTGAAAAGTAGCATTGTCATACTGTGTTTTCAGCCAAGGGCACGGTCACAACGGATTAGTGGTGTCAGTAACGTCCCTGGCAATATCCACTAGGCGCCTGTGTCAAATGTGTGCAACCCCATTGCAGATGGCACTCCTGCAAGAACCTTGCTAGGCGGGGCAAGGACAGTCCTTTCTCCAGCACAAACACACTGCTGGCACTGTGAGATAGCCCTCCACACAGGAGGTCTTCATGGAAGGACACCTCCAAACAACAGTGCCTTTGATGCGCTAGGGACGAAGAAAGGCCCAAAAAGGGCCAAAATAGATATGAATGGCAACTAACCAAGATCTAATTTTAGAGCACAAGCAGCATGCTGGTGAAGGATGCAGAACTCCTCTCCCCACAAACAGTCCCACTGGAATTCTCTTCTAGCAGTGAATTGAGAGAAAAATGACGTCAAAAGACAGGTTGCTGGAAGGTAAGTCACAGAAGGGGGGAGTACTTAGCTCCCCCTTACCCATGTACCCTTCTCTCCCCCGCTTTGCAAATGACTGATGAAGGTATGCATTGAAAAAGATAGATATGCTGCCATCATTCCTAATCTGGCCAGGCACGTCCAGGCTTATGTTGTGGCTACTGGCAGAAAAACTCTGCACATGGTTACAAGCATTACTTTTCTGCATGATGCAGGGCTGTGTCTGAAACTAACATCACACATATGATATATTCATTTTAAAAAGTACTATGTTCTTTTGAACATGCTGTGTGCAAAGACGATAGAGTAATATCATACCTCCTTTGTCAAAAAAACAGATTAATGCAACTGGAGTATCGAATACATTCTGTGTGGCTGAGCTTCGTCCTAGATTTTATTACTGCTTTATCACAGGTTTTATTAGAAGTAGTAGCACTTATGCTGAGGCATCATTATAAAGGATGCTTTGCAGGGCAAGTAAGAAATACAAACAGAAAAGATTCCTGATACGAGGAATTTGCAGTCAAAATAAAGATTACTCTTATACTATAAAGCAGTGGTCCCCAACCCCCGGTCTGGAGACCGGTATCGGGCCACGGCTCCTCCTCTTCCTCCTCCCCGGTTGCTGCCTCAGGGGTTGCCCTGCCACTCTGCTGCTGGCTCACCTTTCGTGCTCTCCGGCGGCCACCATGGCTGGGGCTCCCCCTCGGCTTGGCACTGCGCAGCTGCTGCTGGCAGTGTCCCCCAGCGGGCGGCGGGAAGTCAGGGGCACCGGCAGGAAAGCAAGTGGAGCAAGGGCTCAGGCGGCGGTGGCAACGTCCCTCGGCAAAAGACTTTCCCCCCCCCCGGGCCTCAGTAAAATTGTCAGTCCCCGATGATAAAAAGGTTGGGGACCACTGCTATAAAGTATGGTTCAATTGGTTTCTTTGTCTATTATCTTCTCTACGCATTAAAGAGTCTGTTTCTGTTGTTTCCTTAGTATGTATATTTTTTGTATCTGGTGTGAATGCTTTATCATTACTGACAATTATTTTGTACTCTGATTTGATTTTCTTACCACCACCCCTTTAATAATACATATATGTCATTGCTTACCATCCTTCATTGCTTAAATGTCCTGACACTGAAGAGTTGAGCATTGCTTGAAAGATCTTGGACAGATCATCCAACACCAGTTTCAACTCTGCACTTTATTAATGACTTATTTATTTGCTCTATTGTGAGGCCAGCCACTTTTTGATACAGTCAATTAAGGATATTTTGCCATGGAGCAAGGCCAGGGAAGGGAGAGTGGTTGTATCAGGTTGCAGGGACAGATTCACTTGTCAGCATCAAAACCCTGCTCTAAATATTGTGTACGGTTTGTGCAGACAGGGCCTCCTGCTGCCTTGCTAGGGCTGGCCTACATAGGATGCTCCCATTCAGGGACTGGAACTCCAGCTGTATTCCCTCCTCCAGGGCTGCCAACCTCCAGGCCGTGGCTGAAGATCTCTTTCTATTACAATCAATCTCCAGATTCAGGTAGGTTGGTCTGAAGTAGCAGGGGGGAAAATGTAAAGGTGCCATCGGACTCATATTTTGTTCAACTAATCTCCAGGTAACAGAGAGAAAATTGATTATTTGGAAGTTGAACTCTACCCACCCTCATCAGGCTCCCCCCCCCCCCGAATCAGAACCCAGAGGTGGCAACCCTTTCTCCCCCCCACACACCCCAGCCACTTTGGGTGTGTCTACGTAGGTCAGGATTGGGACTTTGGCTCTCAGGGAGGTCTTACCCATGCCCACCTGTTCCTCTGATTGAAACTAGCCCTCTAGTTGCTTTACCTACTGCCGTTTCTTGCTCTCATTCCTCCCGCCGCCCATTCTGCAATAGCTGGTGGAAGAGACCCAAGCATTTATTAGTTATTATTATTATTATTATTTATTTGATTTGTATGACCGCCGCTCTCGGAAACCGGCTCGCGGCGGTTCACAACATTTTAATACAAATACAATATATTAACCATTAAAATTCCCCATTAAAACCCCATTAAAACCCCATTAAAACAATGACTAAGTCACAATGATGGCGATTAAAACTATTCCCGTACAGGCCCACTGGATGAGCAGATTTCTTCTTGTCTCGAAGAAAGGAATAGAGTTGCTATCACTTTATGGGCCCTGCTCCTCGGCCTTTGCCTAACAGCTATGCAACATGCAGAACATTTCAGCAGGCTGAATTCCCCTGCTAGGAAAAGTTTTTACTCCATAGTAAGATTTGGGAGTAGGAATGGCTGGAGACCTCCTGGAATTCCAACAGGTTTCCAGGTTACAGAGATCAGTTTCCCTGGAGAAAATGGGTACTTTGGAAGGTAAACACTACGGCATTATACCTGATAGAGGTTCCTCCCCTCCAAAGGCTCTAGCCCCCCAAATCTCCAGATATTTCCCAGCCCAGGGCCAGCAACCCAATCTGGGAGACCTAGGTCCATTATGCACATACTTGATAATGCACTTTTAATGTGCTTTTGCAGCTGGATTTTCCAATACAGAACAGGAAAATCTACATCTAAAGTGCATTGAAAGTGCATTATCCAGCATGTGCATAATGGACCCTAGTTTCAGTTATCCCGTATGCCCTTGAACCCCACTGGGTGATCTTGGGCCAGTCACCATCCCTCAAGCTAATCTGCCTTGTTGGGTTGTTGTGAGGATAAAAAGAGAGGAAAGGTAATGGTTTTGTAAGAAAGGCATTGTGGGTCCCCAATGGGGACTAGTTTAAACCCTGGAGTTTGTTGCCAGCCCTGGAAGAGTTCCTGAATAGGAGTTAATTTTAAAATATGTTTGTTTTAATTTGTTAAACATTTATCAGGTGATATGACCATAAACATTCATGTCATCCCATTTCCCCCCTCCCAAAATGGCCAGTGATGGGCCTGGAGGGGGTGGGAAGGGAAGGGGAGGGGCCCCGGTGGGCATGTACACAGCTCTGCTTCCCAACCATATTCTGCACGACTGTGACACTTCTGAGGTTTCTCGAAGCCTGAAGAATGTTTCAGAGGTTTCTTAACAGTTAAAAAGTTGAGAAAGGCTGTCTTAAAAGCTAAAATGAGCAACCTGAGGCTATGGTCATATCATGAGAGGGCGAGATGCACTGGAAAATACAATAATGCTAGGGGAAAATGCAGCAGGAAAAGAGGAAGACCCAACATGAGATGGATTGACTCAGCCAAGGAAGCCATGGCCCTCAGTTTGCAAGACCTCACCAAGGATGCGAGCATAGGGCATTTTGGAGAACATTAATTCACAGAGTCACCATAAGTCAGAAGGAATGTGATGACACTTAGCACACATAAATGCACAGTCCAAATAACATGGGCTGTCATCCTTCAGATGGGAAGCTGGAGATCTCCCAGCATTCACAGAATCATGAAATCACAGCGTTGGAAGGGACCTCCAGGGCCATCTAAGTCAACCTCCTGCAGGATGCAGGGAATTCACAGCTATTAGTAATCTCTAGATTACAGAGATAAGTTCCCCTTGAGAAACTGGAGAAGGGGTCTCTATGGTCCTATACCCCTCTGATGTCCCACCCTCACCAGTTTTCACCACCAAATCTGAGAATCTCTCACTCCAGAACTCACAGCCATAACAACAACAAATAAGGCCAAGGGGCCAAAATCTTCCCTACATTGACACCTAACTCATGTATGTGTCTAGGAGGGGATATGACTGTGCTTGTGCAGGTCAAGGGAAAGCAATGGCTTTTTTTCAGCTTAGTTTATTGATAGGGAAATGCCTCCCAACAGAGGTTTGATTCTGCACGTCTGATTCTGCACAGCAAGGCCCGGGAGGGGGGAAGAGGAGGTCAGTCATAGGGCAGGAGGGCTAATTCCTGCTTCCACATAGCATCGCTGCCAGGGCCTGGCACGCGTTAGGCTTCTATTGCCCTGCTTTAAGGGAATGCGGATATTTTCCACGTTCCATGGCCACCAGGGTCTAGCCCGGCAGATGCCTAACCCAGTCGGCTCCACAGTGTTTTGCAATCCCACCTTCCTGTAATCCCCCCGCTCAGCGGAACCGTTCCACCCCAGCTGTGTCCGTGTTGTTATTGTTGTTGTTATGTGCGAAGTCGTGTCCGACCCATCGCGACCCCATGGACAATGATCCTCCAGGCCTTCCTGTCCTCTACCATTCCCCGGAGTCCATTTAAGTTTGCACCTACTGCTTCAGTGACTCCATCCAGCCACCTCATTCTCTGTCGTCCCCTTCTTCTTTTGCCCTCGATCGCTCCCAGCATTAGGCTCTTCTCCAGGGAGTCCTTCCTTCTCATGAGGTGGCCAAAATATTTGAGTTTCATCTTCAGGATCTGGCCTTCTAAAGAGCAGTCAGGGCTGATCTCCTCTAGGACTGACCAGTTTGTTCGCCTTGCAGTCCGTAGGGATGCACAAATCTGGGGTGGACTGGGTCTGCCGCCAAATTGTGCCCCCCATGGGGACATAGAAAATGGCCGAGCCTACAGCTCTTGCCACAACGCACTGGTGGTGGCCTGGAGTAGCGCCACTGGTGCAGAATCGCCCCATGTCTTCCAGATCTCACTTAGGACTCACAGGGTTGCCAGCCCACGGTTTGGAAAACTGCCGGAGATGTCTGGGTTTGGGGAGAGGAGTAGAGTCCACTCTACAGAGCTGTAATTCTCTCCAGCCTGAGAGATAGAGACCTATAGTCTGCAGATCAGTTGTTAATCCAGGACCATGGGGGGAAAAGGCCAGGCAAGCACCCACATGGCAGTGGGGTTAATCCTCTTGCCACCCAATGTTGGCGTCATCCTATCTCTGTCCTGGTGGGGTTTAGGGATGCCTACAGCAAAGGAATGCAGAAATACCCGCAGGGGCCAACAGGGCCTATCCAGCCGCAGGCTCATGTGGACAGGAAAGAGCCCGAAGGAAAAGAAAATGCCCCACTTGGCTCTGCGGCGCCACAGGACCAAATGGGGAATTTAAAATTTTGTACAAAGGTGGGATTACTTTGCATGTAGAGACAGTAATCCGGTGCGTACCCGGTGCGACACCCCCCCCCCCAGGGGGGATGCAGGAAACGGCGGGGCACATGGCCCAGCTGTAAACTCCTGGCAGTGGCCCTGCCACCGCTGTAGGGAATTAATACAGGAGAACTCCAGGCCCCACCTAGTAGCAATTCTACTGTCTCTTGTAAAGACCACCAGCGCAAATCAGCCACCCTATACACCCCAGAATGCAGCAGCAACAACTACCCCTGCAGCATCATGCTTGTGGCTCTTGGCACCCCATCAGCAGAAGGCATCCAAGCAAGAAGGAAATGGCAGAAATTAACCTTTAAGAGGATTAAAGAAAAAAGATCTGTTTAATCGCCTTTGGCCGTTCCCCCTATCTTTCGCTTAAATTACACACACACACTTTCTTGCGTTGTGAAGAGCCATCAAAAGCCGGTTGTCTCCTGTGTTGTTATTTTGTTTTAAGGCTTTGGCCTAAGCGAGATGCGACTTTTCCGGAGATGCGCGCCCCGCCACAGGCCGCCTTCAAAGACGAAGGACTCGATTCCTCGCGACATGGCGGAGGAGCCTGAGGACGGAGCAGCGGGACAGGGCAGGGGAGCCCCCTCGGTCCAGCGGGTGTCGCTCGGAAGCACTCCGGGCCAAGAGCGGGCGCCGATTGAATGCCAAGAGACTCCGCAACGGCAGCGTGACTCCCCGCCAGGCAGAGCCCCAGGAGGGCCATGCGCCAGGAGCCGCAGCCAGCTGTTTCGGCGGGGAGCAGCGGCCCGCTGGGGAATCCGGGGAAGGAAAAGCTTTTCGCTCTGCAGCCGGCCGCCGGCTTTCCCGCAGCACACGGGGCGGCCGTGAGGCGGCAAGGAAGGGGGACCCGGAGCGGCGCATAAATAGCGCGCCGAGGCAGCTTCTCCTAATCAAAGCCATTAAATCAACCCGACCGGCTTGTAAAGACTAAGCCGAGCCGCGAGAACAAAGAGCCGCGGGAATACTCCGCCTTGCGGCGCGACTGGCCAATCCACCCGGAGTGGAACTCTCCGCCAATCAGGCGTTAGATTGGGCATTTTGGAACCAGAGAGAGATTTCACACTCGCCGCTCGGAGCGGTCCGGCGCCTTGCTCGGCTGCTGTTGCGGGGCAGGTGAAAACGACAGGAGCGCGGCTTTAACTGTGCTCGTATCAGATCTTTACATCGATTTTGGGGCTGTGCAGCAAAGAGGATTTACGGCCACATTTCACCCTTACAGCAGTTTTGTGCCACCGGTGAACTCATGCACTCTTGCCAAAGCATATTTTTAAATCTTCCCCCATCGGCCCGCCCCCAGATTACACTCGCACTTTTAATCCCCGGAAATGCCTATGGAGACTCCTAGTTAAATGCAGACTTCCCTCTCTGTTATTCGGAGAATAAAAATCCTTTAGGATACATCTATGATCTTGGCCTAAACAACTGCAACTAAAATAAGCCAGCTGGGAAAGATATAAAACTTCTACAGCAAAACAGGACTCTCAATGCCATTTTGAGAAACAGACCCCCCCAAAACACAAAAAACCCAAGGCTCTAGACCTCATGGCTGTAAAGGGAATTTAAAAACCCGGTATATAGCTTCTGAGCAACACTTACAGCAGGCATTCTCTAAGCAGAGCAACTAGTTAGAATGTGTTGTGTGCAGGTCGTATTAAGCGTCATGGCTCTATGATCTGACACTCCATTCTTCATAAATTTTTTGTGACTGATAAAATACTGCAATCTAACAAATCTAACAATTCAACGTAATACAATAATAGCATGCATATTTCCTTGGGAATAAACCCTGTTGGATTCAGTGGGACTTCTGAGTAAATATACATAGGATTCAGCTGCAAAGCTGTAAACACAGTTTCTAGGAAATGAGTCCCACAGTACTCAGTAGGACTTCCAAGTGAACATCTCTTCAACACCAGAAACCCACATATCACACGGCCAATGGGAGACCTCCCAGGAGATGGCAAACCACCTCTGAATGTCTCTTGCCTTGAAAACCTTACAGCAGTGATTCTCAACCTGGGGGTCGGGACCCCATTTGGGGTCGAACAACACTTTCACAGGGGTCACGGCAGGGCAAGCAGCTTGGCCAGGGGGGAGCGCCATCCACACAACAGCCTTGCAGGGTAGATTGAGATAGAGCGTTCATCTGTCTGGAGCAGCGGAAAAGAGCAAGATTGGCATGGTGGGACAAGAGGCAGAACTGAACTGAGAAACCCAGGGGGTTAAACAATGGAGAATCCTCTGGGACGTTGCATTACAGGATGCTGGGCCTAGCCTCTCTTCCATCCCTGGACATAGACTGTCTTTGTAGCTTCCTGCTCTCCCAGAATCTTTTGACACTGCCTGTGCACACTTCCTGGAAATGCTAGAGGCAGGTAAAGCTGCCTACTGCCCCGAAGAAGAAGAAAAAAAATGCCCTGCCCCTTTAATGGGTTTAATAGGATGTCATTTACCTCTGTGCCATAAAAGCACTCCTTCCTGGTCCGTTAAGCCTGTCTTAAAGGGGCAGGACATGTTTATCCAGTCTTTCTGTTGGACTCCCAGTTTCATTTCTGTTGGTCTCCCAGGTTGCTGGGTGGAAAATAAGAGGGTCAGTTCCAAAATCACTCACTGTGTGTGTGGGAATCTGAAACATGCTGGAGGCAATGCCAATGTTTCTTCCGTGGCTCCTGGTTGTCCCATTTATCCTCAAAAATGTGGGCAGTTACTGATCTTGGCCTCTTGCTCTTCCTTGGGCCTCAGCAAACATCCAACCAAGCCCACTGCTAGCAGTGCCCATATCCACACACAAGGCTTCCATTTAGGGCTTCCATTTCATTTCAGCACTGGAGCCTCCTTCAGCATCATAATTCTGAGCAAAGAATTTGGATCTCGTTGGAGAAGCAGTTGGGTTTTATAGTGACCCAGAGCCTGTCTGTCTGTCTTTCTCTTTTTTATTGCCTTTCTCCCTGCAAACTCTTCCCATCTGTGGTGACTCAGAGTGCCAAGGACCATTGGTTCAGCATCAGCTACATCCATGTCCATGTATGTATCTGTTGCCAATGGTGGTTCAATAACAAATGTGCCAAGGCTTTTTGCCTCTATGCTCCCTCTGATCAAATCCATTCTACTAAGGAGATGCTGGTCATCCCAGTAAGCAAAGATAAGTTGAAACAATGCAGCACTGAGGTTTCTGTCTGAGGCATTAGGAAATGTTCTTAATGGCTTTACGAACTACACAGTATCCCATTCTCTGGTGTAATGTTTCAGCTTTTCTGGAAAGAGACTAAGAGCTCCTACTGATCCTTTTACACACTCAAGGTTTAGATGTTGTTATTGACAAGTGTAATTAATTTGAGATGTATCTCAAACAACTTCCCAATAGAAAACAAGGGCAAGTTAATTAACACCACCTCTTAGAGTTAGTGGAAATTTGGGGATGTAAACTGATTAGCTGGGCTGCCCCATCAGTGCTTGATGGATTAGGTTTGGTCTGGGAAGAAAAGGAGAAGTACGACATAAGGTTAACTTCAGCAATAGTTTCCTGTTACAACTTCTCACCACTGCAAACAAGCCCTTTTAAAAATGTCCTCAAACAATTCCATTCCTGCTCAGTTCTTCATGGGCTATCCATCTTCCCCCAGCATTCCTGGAATACATTCAAAGTTAATAGAACTTCCCTGGTCAGACTTCAAAATACCCCCAGAATAATTCTTTGTTTGTTTATTTAGAAATCACACCTCACTTTTCTCCCCAATAAGGATCCGATGCAGATGACAACACTGTTCAGAACATAAGAGCTTGCTGAATTAGACTAGTAGTCCATCTAGTATAGCTCTCTTTCTTACACAGTGATTAGCCAATTCCTCTGGAGGTCCAGCAACAGAGCATAAAGGCCAAAGCCTTAGCCTGGTGGTTGCCTCCTGGCAGTGGTATTCAGGAACTTCAATTCTCCTCCATTTTATCCAAAATGGTAGGTAGGCTAGGCTGTATGACTGCCCCCAAGGTCACCCAGCAAGCTTCCATAGCAGAAGAGGGCTTTAAAGCTAGGTCTCTCAGATCCTCATCCAGCATTCTAACCACTACACCAGGGGTAGTCAACCTGTGGTCCTCCAGGTGTCCATGGACTACAATTCCCATGAGCCCCTGCCAGAAAATGCTGGCAGTGGCTCGTGGGAATTGTAGTCCATGGATATCTGGAGGACCACAGGTTGACTACCCCTGCACTATACCACATTGAGGGGACTAATACTGAGATGGTTGGAGCCTTAATACCCGGTCTGAAATCTTCCCATCTGGCTGACTTCTGATGAAAATTCAACAGGAAGGGCTTTTTGTCCAATCCAGCAAGGATGCTTCATGGATTTGTAAATACTTGCACCTCTCCTTCGTGTCATCTTTTTGCTGTCACAGACACTGGATGGAATGCTGATGGGGCTCATCTATTGTATGTGGTAGGCTACAGCATGATAACCTCCATTCAGGGCTGGCATCCACGTACCCTATGGAGGGAAAACTGCCAGTGTCCAGGGCTTCTGGTGAGCCCACTGCCACTGTCCCCCCGTAACATGAGCAAGAAGAAGGATGCACAGGGAGACATGGGGGGGGCAGGAACCCCTTTACAGTCCAGGGCCTCCCAAAACCTAGAATCAGCCCTGCCACCACTCAAAAGCTCTGGTGGTAGAAAGTGCCAATTTATGGCTACCCATAGAGTTTTCAAGGCAAGAGATGTTAACAGGTGGTTTGAAATTACCTGTCTCTGCCAGATCAGTCCTGTTAACAGTGAACAAATCTATGCCAAAATTATTACCGGGAGCTCTCACCCCACCAGCACTCTGTTCCTATAACGAGAGAGGTGGGCACCTCACTTATTCAGGACTTTTAGGGTACCAATCTGTAGCAGCTGTTCCAAACCTAGAAACCTCCTTTAATTCCCAGGTGGCAGCTTGAGTCTCATTGACATCAGAATCACAGAAGAAGAAGAAGAAGAATGCATGCAGCTGCCTGATACTGAGTTGGCCCTCTGGTCTCTCAAGTTCAGCAATGTCTACTCTTGATTGACAGTGGCTCTCCAAGGGCTCAGGTGGAGGTCTTTCACACCAACACTACCTGCTCCTTTTGACTGGAAATAGCTGGGAGTGAACCTTGGACCTTTTGCATGCCAAGTGGATATTCCATCAGCAGCAAGGTCATAACCCTGGGGAAAAGACAAAGAAAGCCAAGGAGAGGAAGTACAAGTCAAGTACTAGGAGGCAGGTTCAGAGACAGCCCTCAGAGACTCACCCATGCCAGCTGTCCCATGCCTGCACCCCAGAACTTCCCTTGTCCCAAAAGGTCAGCTTTGTGAAGAAAGGGGTTCTGCAGTGCAAGACAGTGTACATAGCACCATGAGGTCAACTCACATGGATGGGGAGAGGGCAAGCAGAGGGAAGAGACAGAAGGCAAGGGAGAGCCTTTTTGGAGTAGATAGGAAGAGGACTCTGAATCTGCCTGTGCTAAAAAGGAATCCTTTCCACCACTGAATGACCTTGTCTGTTCATTCTGTTACTCCTTACCATGCATAGAAAGAGAGGCAGTAGGCACAGTGCCCTCGCTCCCTATGTAGCTGCTCCAGCAGCAGGTACTGCTAAAGGGCATAAAAAAGAGCCAAAGGGCTCTCTGGCCCACCTGAACACCACCCCATCACTGAAGCCCTCTGATCTACAGTCGTCATTCACTGAACACCTCTCTGTCATAGCTGCTTTCTGTTTGTGTACAGGGACAGAAGGACAAGTGCACCTAACTGGAGTAGAGAATCAGACCTACTTTCTTGCCTGTCTCTCCAGCACTGAAATGGTATCTCTTGCCCGATCCCTGAGTGAAAACCATCCTGAAGCACAGGTGCCTGTGTGTGTTTGTGGATGTCCATATCTACAGTAGCAGATAATAAAGTCTCCTGGTTGCACACTTTGACTTGGAGCATGCTTGCCAGAAAGATTGGCACCCTCCTGTTGGCCAAAGGCATCCTAAGTGTCATTCCCCAAGCAGAATGGAGTGTCCCAAACAACGTTGCCAGGCCCTGAAAGAGATAGGATTCCGTGCATGAATGCAAGTTCAGATAGTTCAGTATACTGCACCTCTGAGTGAAGGGCTTTTATTTTACTTTTAAAAAGCAGGTTGCTAGGCACATAGAACGGCTACCCCCAACAGAAGCTTTATCCAGAATGACAGCACACCCTTCCATTACTCCTCAATTCCTGCTGAAGACCTTCCCCCTTTTGTGTGATTTCTTTGGTTTTTGATGCTCAGAATATACCCCAAGATTAGGTTGGGATGCTTTTGGATCCTGTGCCCCATGACATCTCCTGAATTTGGGTACTCGACAAAGCACTCTTTGGAAAGGCTTTCCACAGCTGTCTCTCCTCGACGCAGTGCTTAATTTGTATAATTGCATAGTCTGTGATCACACTGTTCTCCCAAAGTGCAAGCATTGGTACTTGGTGCAGAAATCAGCACCCTGAAGCACCCAAGATTCTTGTGGCAACTGAAGGACTAGCAAACGTATCGCAGCACAGTCATTGGCTGGACAGAGCCAAATTCCTCGTATGCATGAAGTGTTACTTCAGCTGGCAGAGTATCAGAGATTATATAAATAGAAAAGAACAGGTATGACCCGAAGGCATACAATACAGCCACCCTGCTGCATTCTAGGCCCCAACAGTCCCTGGATGGAAGACCTCCTAACTTCCTGATGCCATTGTGAGTTCCACTATGGAAAGGAGATGGGATAAACACAGGTACAAATGGCAGAAGGGAGGAATGCTTTCACGAAAGGAGGTGAGAGGGCCCAGCAATCCAACAGACATCATTACAAGAGAGTTACATTACTATGCAGAGAACAAAGGGAAACTGGATCTGTTCAAAAACCCGATCAGAGTGGGTGCAGAACAGACCTCTCCCGACTGCTGATGAACTGGCAAAGCGGATACACAAGCTTGTTTGGAGGGACAGTGACTTTCTGCAGGGAAACATTCATTATTTATTTTAAACATGTACTTGTGTCCTCTCCACTCCAAGGGACGTTCAATGCATAGAAGCAAATACAGTGGAAAAGAATACAAAACCCACGTGAACAATAAAGAAACGGCAGTGTTAAACAGCAGAAATAAAAGGCTATGAAGTTAGGAATAATCAAAATAGTACAATGACAACCAAACAAAGAGCTTTGCTATCAAAAGTTCGGCTAAACGGAAGAGACCTTGCCTGGCAGTGCTAGGCAAATGTTGAGTGGGAAGGAGGTTCATGCATGGGGACCAGCCATGGAGAAGATCCCATCTTGGGTAAATCTCTGCCTAAGTTCCAAGGCAGGTAGCACTAGCCCCACCTATTCCTACAGAGATGCTCTGATAGTCTTTCTGCCAGTTGTTCTGGTAGTGGCAACAGACTAATATAGTCGTCCCACTATAATGTCAGGGTGTTTTTTATAGTTTCTAGGCATTAAGGCTTCAAAGAAAAGCTACGCTTGAGTGGGCAATCCTTGTGAAAATAGAACCAGAGGCACAGCTAAGGTGAGTGTGGAAGCTGGGCTTTAGTGCCTTCTATTCAGTGCCCGCTCTGCTCTTCTCCATGACAAACCAAAAAGATACAGAGTAAACTAAGGAGTACCTTTTTGTGGAGCTCGCACAATACCGGTTGTAGAATTCATCCTTTTCTTGGAGCAGAATTTTGATCCCGCCCCCCACCTTTAGCACACAAAACATGCATCTGCCTGGACTCTAACCCTGCATTCCCCTTCCCCCCATATATAGAAGTCAGTTTTTGGACACATGAAGAAATTGGGAAGGGGCTTGATAAATAGGAGATTTAAAAAGCTGCACAAGAGTTTGACTCAGAACTGCTATCCCCCACCTCCCCGTGACATCCTACTATTGAAGATTTTGTTGAACTTCAGTTGAATTCAATAAAATGTTAATTTAAAGCATGACATGGTAAGGAAAAAGAGGGGAATAAAATGATACAGTGCCTTACAGCATGGGTAGTCAACTGTGGTCCTCCAGATGTCCATAGACTACAATGCTGGATGCTGGAAGGGGCTGGAAGGGGCTCATGGGAATTGTAGTCCATGGACATCTGGAGGACCATAGATTGACTACCTCTGCCTTACAGTAAGCCGAGTTATACCCTTCTGCCAATGGACATAGGAGGACATAACTCTGTTTAGAATTGCACTGTTTGCTTATAAGAATCTGCAGGGTACGCTTGGTCTGAGTTATTACAGTCTGTTTCTACACTTTTGGAACTAGAGTCGAGGGTTTCCGAGTCAGGGTGTATCATATTCAGAGAGGTTTGAGTCTCAGGGCCAAATTTAGTGTGCATGTTTTTAAAGAGTTGATTCTTAGTTCCTGGGCCCAAATGGGGTTCCCTGGAGACACAAGGAAACTGCAGGAAACAGCTTTAAAAAACAGGAAAGGAGAGCCCCTTTGGGCTTAGCAGGGGTAGGCAGGGGTCCCAAATTCCACCCAGCCATTTTCCTAGGCCACAACAGTGCTGGGAGAGGCTTATCTACCCATTTTTTGCTGCTTCATGCGTAGTACCCTATATACAGCAAAGACACAGAAATTACTCCCCCACCCCCAGTGCATTTCTAGCATGGAAAAACAGCTGGGGAAGGGCAGGAGCCTCCCACAGAGACATTCCAAGCCCAATGGTTACTTAATTGTTGGATTTCTAGGTGTCTCCCTGCACCCCCCCCCTGTTCCATTCTGTTTTTTTTTAATAAATAAAATTTCAAAAGCCCAAATGTGCTCTGCTGTATTTTTAATGGTCATTCTCTGCAGCTGCTGTGTGGCTTCAGGGAACCTGAGCTGGATCCCAATTCTTTAAAAATAAGGATGTTTGGTCTCAGCATCTTAACGAGCATAGAATGTAGACTGCAACCTGCAATCTATTAATTGGTTATATTCTCACTGATGGCAGATTACAACAGCAGACTTTTAATTTTTCAGAATTTACGATGCAGGCAAAAACACCATTTTAAACGAGGCATTCCATCCCGTGTGAGAGCGCCCGGGGGATAACACCTCACAAGGCGCACACATCCCTGGGATCTCTTTTTAAAGCTATTAAGCAAGGTAGAATTTGGACTGCAACATACAGACAGTTAATGGATTATATTTTCACTGATGCACATTATAGAGAAACAAAGGGAGTGGGGGAAAACAGGCTTTTAAAAAGAAAGCACAATTTCCCCCCTTGTGTACATTTAAGAAATTAATGAGTTAATCAACCACAGCTCATGTAATTAATCAACAAACAGCTTTTTAAACAAGCAAGAGCTCTCATTAGAAGCTGATGCCTGGAAAAGGGAATAAGGAGGAAAACCCAAGCCATCTCTCAAAGAACGGTGCCTGGCCTCACAATCTACCCGGATTTGGCATAAGGTGTGAAGAACAGAAACGAGCAAGGGGATCCCTTTGATCAACAGCCTCTCTGCATCACACACCTGGACGGTGAACGTTTCAGCTTGTCTCGTGCCCCGTTTTTCTTGAGAGCCTTGGCCATAGCTAGGCACGGAAGGAGAAACGACCCTGTACTGCCTGCGAGGACCACAGAGCTGCAAAGGCTGCGGAGCCCCACAACCGGAGCCCCTCGCTTTCCAGCAAGTGACATCATCTCCTTCAGCGCCATCGATTCAAATCAACTTTCCAGCAAAGCCGAATCATTACCATGTAATTCCCCGTTGAACCTCCTGCGAAAGGGAGCGACACCTATCATAGAGAATCTATTGTGTGTCGGATCTGTGTGTCGGCATAGCACGGAACAAACACCGCACGGTACAGAGTCGGGCGGGGGGGGGGGGGGCGAGAGAGGATGACAGAGCTTCAAGTGACTGACTGGAAATTATATTCCACTGATACACCCAGCGTCTGCGTGTCTATTTATGTTTCTCTGTTTTGTCGTTTGTCTCGCTGGCTCAGGCTGGATTTTCTGCAGCTGACATCTCATTACAGTGCAGCTGGGGGGGGGGGAGCAGCCCAGATGAAAAGAGGAGACTCCGGTGCCCCCTCCCTCTCCCTGGCCTCCTGCAAGGAGCCCTGCCTATCGTAAAAGCACATCACTGGGGAAGAGGGAAATGGCACAAGGAAGGGGGGGGGGCACTGTGTCCATAAACAGATCTGGTGTTGGAGATTAGGGACTGGGAGGTGCAGGCAGGAAGATGGGACTGGGCCCTCTGTGAATCGAGCCAGTGGAATGCTGGATAGGGAAGATAGAGAGAGAGAGACACTCATTGAGATGGAAACAGATTAGACACAAGGAAGAGACCAAACTCGCTGGAGAGTTTTCTCTCTCCCCATGCTAGAAGCAGCCAAGCGATAGCTAGGCCTTAGTGCCGGGCTTCGGGGCCTGGAGATAAAACTCTCTTGGCACTGCCTGGAGATATTTGTGCTATATACACTGCTGTGGATGGATGATCCTGATTCCTTATAGACAAACACTGTGGCCACATTGTTAGGCATTAAAATCTGTGGTAGCAACGGTGATGTTTAAAATTTTTGAGATTCTGTCATATGGGTTTGCCCTGCTCTGGAACTGGTTAGATGCTAAGAGGAGACTCCAGGGTCATCTCCCCCTTCCCTGCTCCCTGCAAGAAGCACTTGTGAAACAGCAAAGCACATCCCTAGGAAAGGGGGAAACCGTCCAGGGGAGGGGAGTGTGTTGACCATGAGAAGTGAATTTTGGACATGAACTGGGGAAGCCCTGTGAGCCAGGAAAAGCCCAGCTCACATTTCAGGGAAAAGATATGGGAGTGGTTTTGCCAGAAGGATACACTGTATATAGGTAGGTGAAATTAAATACAGAATCAACAATCAAGCATTCTGAATTATATTGAAACTAGCTTCAAAGCCCATTCCTAAGAACGGGTCCTGAAAGGGTCCCCTCCCCTGGCCCTTGGCCAGGCAGCTTAAAGTGGCTTTGGGCCACAGCTTGCAGCCAAATCAAGTCGGGCGGGGGCTGGGCAGCTCGTTAGCGGGGCTGGGACAGAGCTCTTTAACAGGCAGTCAGCAGGCCGGGAGGCCCTCATCAGCAGGCCCAGCCTAGCAGGCCAAGAGGCCCTCGTTAGCAGGCCCTCCACCATGAGCCTTTGCCCAGGGCCCTCTCACTTGCTGCTGGCTCCAGGCACTGAGGCGTCTGAGAGCAAAGAGGCTAGAGTCCAGGGCCGGAGGGCAGGAGCTGCAAGGGCAGGGCCAATCAGGACAAAGCTGGCTGCACCCTGATTGGCCCTATTCATTCAATTTCCTCTGATACGTATATATATTCCTCTAGACCGGGGGTCATCAACCCCCGGTCTGCGGCCTGGTACCTGGCCGCCAGCAGCCGCACCTGCCTCCCCCCCCACAGCAAGAAGCTCGCCAGGCCTGGCTAGCTTCTTGCTGCGAGAGGGAGGGGAAGAGGCAGTCGTGGCCACTGGCACGCCGGCGATGCAAGCGTGCATGCGCGCAGTCGATGCGCATGCACGTTTCGCCCCCGGTGGCAAAAACGTACATGCGCGGCAACTGCGTGTGTGTGTTTGCGAGCAGCTGCCGCACATGTGCGCGGCGCCTGGGGCGTCGGCTCTCCCCTCTCCCCCGGAGGTGATCCCTGACCTCAGAAAGGTTGGGGACCGCTGCTCTAGACTACACAAACTGCAAAGTTGGTTACTGGCTTGTAGCGTTTTGTAGTCTGTGCATGGTCATTAGAGAAGCTCTGTATGTTGGACTGAAATTGAGAATGCTATATAAAACTTTGGTCTAGAGCAAGGGTGGCCAAACTGCAGCTATCCAGATGTCCTTGGGCTACAATTACCATGAGCCCTTACCAGCATGCTGGCAGGGGCTTATGGGAAATGTAGTCCATGGACATCCGGAGAGCTGCAGTTTGGCCACACCTGCTCTAGAGGAATATATGTATGTATCTGATGAAGTGGAATGAAACAAGTTCATAACTGGTGTACTTGTCACACTGTACCTTGAGAAATTAAAACAATCAATCTATACACTGGATGGGAATGAGAAGATTATTTAGAATATTTACTTCAACCAAGTTTTTAATGTCGTTTTCAGTATAATTCAGGATATTCTATTGTATAACCTATTCCATTAATAGTTTCTGGATTTTGTATTTAGTTCTGCCCAGAATTCAAATGATTACAAGTAATGCTCCATTTGCACCATGATCCTGTTTTAAAAGCCATCCTACAGGGCCTATTCTGGGTAGGGAAGGTGGCATGGCATAGCCTGATCTCATCAGTTCTTGGAAGTTAAACAGGGGTGACTACTTGGATGGGAAAACACCACGGAAGACTCTGCAAAGAAAAGCAATGACCAATCATCTCTGCTTTTCACTTGCCTTGACTGACCCTTGCTGGGTTCTCCATAAATGCTTTAGGATGCTTTGGGCTGATCCTGCATAGAGCAGGGGGTTGGACTAGATGGCCTGTATGGCCCCTTCCAACTCTATGATTCTATGATAAATCAGGTGTAACTAAACGACACATACATATGTACACAGGACCTATTCTGAATGGATGAGCAACAGATACACAATACGTGACAATTAAGGAAGGAGTGTCTTTGAGCACGTGCAGAGTGCTTTCCCCTCACCATCCTGAAGGGATTCTTAGTTCCCAAAGGGATCCTCCGGGCTGGATGACATTTCCAGATACCCCCAAGCTTGCTCAAAGATGATGTCTAGCTCAGGGGTAGTCAACCTGCGGTCCTCCAGATGTTCATGGACTACAATTCCGATGAGCCCCTGCCAGTGTTTTCTGGCAGGGGCTCATGGGAATTGTACTCCGTGAATATCTGGAGGGCCACAGGTTGACTACCCCTGGTCTAGCTGAAGAAAACCGGCCTTGAAACCTCTAGTCTTTCCCAAGCAAGTGTTAAGAGTTGCAGATCAAAAGGCAAACAGGAAACAAGAACTTTCATTTTCAAAATCCCAGAAGCCTTTTTTTAAAATGTTTGTACACGTCACCAAGATGCTAACAGCCCCCACACCCAGGGAATTTCTCCTCTTTTTTCATATCATTGCCAGAACAGTCTGACTCAGTTCAAAGAATGGAATCTTCAATTTTTCTATAGTTCAGGCTGGCCCAGTCTTGGAAGCTAAGCAGGATCAGCCCTGGTTAGTACTGGGATGGGGGACCCCCAAGGAATTTCAAGGCCACCACACAGAGGCAGACAATGGCAAGCCAACCTCTGAATGTCCCTTGCCTTGAAATCTCCATAAGTTGGCTGTGACTTGACTCCCAAAGCCCTCCATGATCCTCTGCTTTCTCTACTCCCCCTGCCTCAAATACTCCAAAGACTCCCTTAGGATCTGTGTAGTGGTGTGTCCAGAACACACGCACACGTTTACAACAATAACAGCTTCCTGACACCTTTCAGGTAGTGAAGAAAACCTTCCCAATGAGACCTGGAGCCTCTTCCTGGACCCAAGTTTCCTTCCATTAACTTCACAAAGTTGAGTGTGCACAACCCAGCGTTTCTTCCTTGCATGTGAGGGAGCCTAAGGTGACCAGATTGTCCCACTTTTGAAGGCACATCTGGGAGCACCTGGCAAATTGTACTTATGTTGAAATTAAAAAATGTATATTACAATACTATTTTTGCGTTCTATGTGTTCTATGAAACTTTTGTCGCTCCATATAGACCACATTTTTAATCAAGAACCCCCCCCCCCCCCCAGTCAATGGTGTCCTGCTTTACCAATTTTAAAATCTGGTCACCTTAGAGGAGCCTGGCCCTGCACCTTAATTCCCATAAGAAGGTAGCCTGGCTTCTCGATCCAGCTGAGACTTGTTTGCCACATGGCAGGGCCCAGAAACATTTTAGAAGCAGGACTGCCTAACTGGTGTGTTGGAACCTTGAGACCCACCACTGGACTTCTTTCTCTGGTCCACCTCCTCTCCTGCCAGCCTTGTGCACTGCTGCCACTATCGCTACCAACCATTCCTGCCCTGGTGCTATTTTTCTTTACTCCTGGGTTTGCACTGCTGCCTGCCTGGTTCAAATGGAACCTGGAAACCCCTAGCAGCACCACTGGGGCTTGGCTTGCTCTCAGTCAGGGGTGGGGGGTGGGAAGAGGCTGCAAGGGCAGTCAAGACCCACAGGGGCCTCCCTGACTTGAATCACTTCTGCCCTGGTCCAAACTAGGCTCTTGAGGTCCTGGCTGTGTCTCTGGGGCTTTATTTGCTCCCAGACAACAGCAGCATGGGATGTGGTGACATGTGGTCTGCAGTGATCGAGCTTGGCTCATTCCCACCAGCCAGGCCTACCCTCTGCCATGCTTCCCTGGCCTAATTCAGCAGACCTCCTGGAGGGTCTCTGCAGACCGTGGGTGGTCAATCACTTAACCATCCAGGATGGGGAATCTCATGCACAAATGCACACTGCACATTCCTTCTTTGTGGGGTTCTGCACGTGGAGCTTTCCTGTAAAAGCAGGTGTTGCCCCTTTCAGCTGATTTGGTAGAGAACGAAAATGTCTAGTACAGTCCCTACCACACACATGATCAGGCAGCTGTTGGCTTGTCTTTCTTGTGTACAGTGTGGATCAAGGCCCTGGTCTTTCAGGCTGTGTCTTTGGAGCTCTTAGCAAAGGCACAGCGACCGGGTCCCAAATTTTGCTTTGGTCATATTCCATTCAGCAAACAAGAGAAGCTGAGGTATATATGTATTTAATTGCTAACTCATAACATCTAATAAGTCTTTTATTGTAAAACTGAATATATGAGGGTTTGTTATGATTAGTTATGACATGTCTAATAAAGGATAGTTGTGTGTTTAGTTTAGCATATTTTGGATTTACAATTTAGTTCTTACACACATTTCCACCTCAACATTTCTTGTTTTCAGATTGGGGGTGGGGAGGGTTGGTTTCATGCTTTTCATCCACCTTGCTGGGGCTTTGCAGATTTCATCTTGCCCCTGCCCCGCAGACATGTGCCACTCACCCATCACCTTAGGATCCTGATCAGTCCCTCATAAGGGCTTTTTGACTGCCAGGACCCTCGATCCTTGTTGGTGAGTATTTGTGCCAGACAGTTCCAGATTAGCCATGGGGAGTGCTTGAGAAGTATGAATTAGGGAAGCTCATTCTGGCAAAGTTTGGAAACGGCTGATCCATGATCTGACTCTTCAATAGTAATCCTGCTGAAGAGAAGCACAGCCTAGAGCAGGGCTAGTCAAACTGCGGCCCTCTAGATGTCCATGGACTACAATTCCCATGAGCCCCATGCCAGTGAATGCTGGCAGGGGCTCATGGGAATTGTAGTCCATGGACACCTGGAGGGCCGCAGTTTGACTACCCCTGGCCTAGAGGCATCAGCAGTCTCAAGGCAACTGGCATGGTTCAGACATAGCAGGGGTTGTTGTTACCTAAATCCTGGGGCATCCTCAGGCTTCCATATACTCTCCACTTACCACCAGCATGTCTCAAAAACCATAAACATTTCCTATCTGCTGCTTCCTCCAGACTACAAACTATGGTTTGTTCTCTTCTATGCAAGCCAGAATGCCAAATTATAGTTTTTATCCTGATTTGGAGAGGAAAAGGTTCGGATGAAATGACAAATGACAAAAAAAATGAATCAGGAATTGTAATCTACAATCGAATCCTGGGCCCAATCTGCACATGTTAGAGAACACACTTTCAATGCACCATAGAAGTAGGTTTTCCTGTTCCACAGAGGAAAATCCAGCTGCAAAAGCACATTGAAAGCGCATTACCCAATGTGTGCAGAATGGGCCTTGGTTGCTGGAAAAGAAACAAACTCTGATTTGTACAGGCCCCTATGTCCAACTAGAGATAAATCAACTGGAACCATAGCCAAGATTTCTCAACCAGGACAGCAACCATTGCAGCTGCTTGCACATGGGCAGGACAAAGAGTGTGGGTAAGACCAACAACTACAACAAAAAACGTCTGGAGATGGTCAAAAATAACTTGTCAGCTGTTTTTGGTTTGTAAGCTGCTTTGTCTCAGTCCAGCCTCTTAGTAACATTAAAATGGTAGAAGGATCATTGGTTCTAAAAAGTCTCTGTATTGTCCACCATTTCACTAATGATTTCCTATGACAACAATTTTGAGTCTTCCATGTCCCTAAAGTTCTTTTCATATAGCTTTTTTAGAGCTGCATTTGGTCATCCCTGGCCTAAGCAGTATCTTAAACTTCATCCTAAGCTTTATTTCAGTTATGATTGTAAGCCACCTTGAACCTTGAGGAAATGATATCTATATTCATCGATTCATCGATTCATTCATTCATTCATTCATTCATTCATTCATTCATTCATTCATTCATTCATTCTTGTATTTATTGACCACCTCTCCCAGCACAGCCAGCTCATGGTGGTTTACATACCTTTAAAACCCCACATAAAACAATACCCAACGAAGTCTTTAAAAACCCAGGTGGCAAAAAAACACTATCTTCGGGGTACTCCCCCCCACACACACATGCACAACAGTCAGCCCTCCAGGAGGTAGCTTCTGAGAGTATCTGGGCCAGCAGCTTTTCCATAGGCCCCTGTAGGGAGGGAGCCGATCTTCCTGGTCCCGCCTCAACCAAACGCCTGGCCGAAGAGCTCCGTAACTAAATCTAGCCCTCTTCCTTTAAGTAAACTCAGATATATGTGTCGATCTGAATCAAGTTGACTAAGCGGCTCGGATGATACCCTTTGCCACGTGCTCACTAATCACACAGAGGATGCCTGATTATTTTAGTCCGGCTTATTTCTTCCTTCTCGAGCTCCTGCTTCGCTCTGTATCTATTCGTCCCTTGCCCTGCATGAGCCACTATTGCAGCTGTCCATCTTTATTCTGTCTTTATTCACCTCAAGCAGAGGGGGCTTAACCAGATTTGATGCTCTGGAGTGAGTCACTATGGACTCTTTATGCAGCTTTTCTCCAGGTGAGACAACCAGGACAAGAAGACTGGTTTCTGTTCATGATATCCAAGGCTGCTCTTGCAAGGAGCTCAACAGCATACATTGTGGGAACCTGTAACTCTCTTCCAGCTTTGACCAAAGCCTGACTTGCCAGCAATCAGCTTAAATTCACACGAGTCGCCGCCAGCCACTGCTAGTACCTGGTAATGATTCAGATGATCGGCACATGGCCACAGTCCCCATCTGCACCAACAGTTATCCAAGTCTACACCAATGAAGGTGGCACTACAGTCTCCTGACAGGCTTTACAATGCCCATGGCCAGATGTTTTCTCTACTGGACCTCTCCTACACGCCATTGGATGCACTGAGGCTGGTCATGCCCTGGGTGTATCTCTACAGACAGAAATTACAGCAGGGGCATCCTCCAGAGGTCAGCCCAGCATAAATAGCCATTGCTACCACAAGGTCTACCATACAGCTGATTGCCTCAGGATTTATATACATAACCAAGGTCCTGACAGGCTTCTTTAATTCTGCCTCCAATTATATATTCTCTTTCAGCCTCTCCCTTGGGTCCTTCACAAGCCATTGACCTCCACCCCTCAAAGATAAGCTTGCTGTTTCTACATGATCCTTTAATCAATGAGTCGCTTTGGCCTCCGGTTCACCCCACCGAATGTGTAAAAAAGAAATCAGGTTGAGGCGACATCAGGGGTTTGTTACCCTGGGATAAACTTATTGTGTCAAGAAGATCTGAGGGAGGCTATGGTGTTCTTCTCACTGACCTTGAGATTCCCAAGATGCACCTCAATACAGATCACGCCAAAACAGACACAAAACCATCTACTCAGCAGCCTGTCAGCCACTACATTTCTCCTCAGCAAAGCAAGGCATCATCGCAGAGCACAACGTAGATTCTCTTCTCCTGGACACCCAACAGGGTCTGAGGCAGTAAGACACCAGCCAAATGCACACCACATCTCCTTGCTCAAGAGGCCAAAGGCACAAAATAGTGACTCACCACTTTGAAGTCTTCCGGGGCGCATGGTTCCCCACGGAACAAGCAGGAGAGCAGCATTTCCCGGATGTCGTGCCCAGCTCGGTCAGAGAACTCCAGCATGCTGAAGGGTTTTGGCTTGAAGTTGCGGAAATTTGCCTTCTCCTGCAAGATCTCCACCTGCTTCTCATCAGCCATCTGGGTGTCTGGGATCTCGTACCTGGAGAAAATACACAGTTTAGTCCTTTTAGGGAAAGCATGTGACTCTTCGTATCCCCTGACTGGGTTGGCCCTCGCCCACGGAGACAGCCCCACAGACTCCTCCAAGTGTTCCTGTGATCTGGCTGAGTGATGTACTTTGAGAAGGAGCATTTTGGAGCGCAGTGCTTCAGCTATAGTTTATTTGGAGCTGCTACAGGCAACAATTTGTGCCATGAGAACCCAGTATTTAGGTACCCTAGGTGGTAAGCAAGCATGTCATGCTCCTGAATGCACACAGACAGGCTTTTTCAGGACCCACAGTTATATTTCCTCTCAAACCAGCAGCTTCTGCACATGCTGAAGTCATTAGATGTATTATATTTGTTCCAGTCATGAGAGCTAGGAGCTTAATTTCCCCCCAGAAATCCACTATTCTCGTGCTTCTACTACATATGCTGCTTACAAGGGCCAAATTGACATGATGGGAATGAACTGTGTATATATTATTCCCCTCCTTATCTCGCTGTGTGTCACTGCTACAAACAGTTTTCTTCCAGGCCACATCATCTCAGGGATCAGAGTTGGGCCGGGGTTGGGGTGGGGACCCTGCTTCAAACAACAGAATGCAATGAGGTAAGACAGGGACAAGGGTAAAGCTCCCCCGGAATAAATAAATATATGGATCTCTCCACCATCTGGCCCTTTGTGAATGTTCCAGGTGATAATATCAAGCAGTAACCTTATATTCACACAGCCCGTGTCAACATGTTTTAAACATACCACATGCGTATACTCTCCTCAAAGGTTTCTGTTGCAATACACACCTGTGCCTCTTTCTCTAACTGCAACAAAATTCATTGTATTTTTCATCACACCCTTCCTCTGTGGAGTTTGGAGAAGTATATAGAGTTGTCCCCCACCCCACTCAACCCCGACCCTTTTATGCTCAAAGCCTGCCTGAGAGAAATAGCAACGGGTCCATTGTCTGCACTCAGGGGTAGTCAACCTGTGGTCCTTCATATGTTCATGGACTACAATTCCCATGAGCCCCTGCCAGCAAATGCTGTCAGGGGCTCATGGGAATTGTAGTCCATGAACATGTGGAGGACCACAGGTTGACTACCCCTGCACTAGAAGATCTCCACAAACAGTGCAGAGAATGACTTCCCTGGCTCTTCTCTCCCACAACAGCTCCCACAACAGCCCTCCCCCAATACTGCTCCTTTGGGACAAAGAGAGAAGTTTGCTTTGAGGTGCACTAGGAAATGCTCTGGGTGAACCAAGCCAGGGTCTTGCACTGAAATACATGGAGCAATGGCCTTTGGAATCCAGGCCTCCCCCAGTTCTAGCCTGACCATTACACACCACTCGCTCCTTAAAGACTCTGCATGGTTATTCTGTGTGAGTATGGGGGGGGCACACAAAATGCTCTGTTTCAGTGCTTAGTCAGTTACGCCTGCCCATACTGATCCTCTGCTGGCCCCCTTGGTGGATGCAGCCTAGAGTCCAGGCCCTGGCTAGTGAAGCCAGATGTGGCTTATCCGAGAGCTAAAATCTCGTATAAATGTAGAGTTTCCTCTGTCTTATTTTGATGTGCTGCCCTGGAAACAAAGGAATCTGTCACAGGGATGTGCTTTTTGATCCATGATGGCCTCCTCATAATTTCATCTTTGTTTCAAAACAAAGTTTTGTAGCCCTTAAGGGACAAAAAGGGTCCCCGAAGTGCTGGATGAAACATCAGAAAGCCAAAAGAGGAAGCTGAGCAGGATTTCTAGAAGTCAAAGGGTGGGCCCTCAGGACCTATTTTTATTCTTGGCCATCAAAAGCAATGTCATTTTTTTTTTACATTTAGATTTTACACTCAATCCTATAGGATCCCAAGTGGCTTACATTGGTGGCCCTCATTCATTTTTATCTTCACAACAGCCCTGTGATCATGCAGGTTAGGCTGAGAGAGAGAGAGAGATTGAGATAGAGAGGGAGGGAGGGAGGGAGGGAGGGAGGGAGGGAGAGAGAGCTGTCTGAAATCACCCAGTGAGCCCAGATGGCAGAGTGGAGATTGATATCTGCGTCTCCCGTATCTGACACTGTAAACCCCTACACCTCTCCTGCAAAACAAATATATGCATACTTCCTTAATTTATATAAAATTGTAGAACACATCTTGTAGCGATTTAACCCTAGTGCCGGGACCTCTGTAATCATATACAATCATTCTTATTCCTAATGTGGGCATCGCCTGGCATTGACCTGACTCAGTTCTGATGCACTGATGCTCTGGAGTCCTCCCAGGGCTCCCCTTGCTGCCCAAGAGCCTCATGAAGCTGCCTTACTCTGTGTCAGAACCCTGGTCCAACAAGCTCAGCCCCTCTCCAGGGCTGCTGGCAGAGGCTGCCTGACCTCACTTGCTACGTCACCCTTTAAACTGGAGATGCTGAGACCTTGGCGTGCCAAGCACACGTTCTCTAGCACTGGGCCACAGCCCACCCCACGGACATGGATCACATTGCTTCCAGAACACGTGTAAAGGAGGAATGTACCAGTGGGTGGGCTGATACTGCTCCTTGTCTTGCCAGTGCAAAGTTAATGGTGGAATCAAGCCTCTGAGCTTTTGCACTGGTAACCATGACACATTTGAACTTTGTTATTACGGTATGATTCTTGGAAATTTTCTGAGTCTCGGATTCAGTACTGTGCCTTCTGACATGGTGAAGTCAGGCCTTCTGGCATTTCTGTCACCGAAAGATGGCTACAGTGAATATCTTAAATTGCTTTGGGCTTGGTTTTTTTTTTTAAAGAAAGAAAGTCAATAAATGTTATAAATAAGTTGTCAAGTGCTCAAGTGCAAGAGCTGACAAGTACTTTGAACAAGCGGAGCCTGGAGGTCTCCCTCAGCTATACTTGCCCAGACTAAAGGAATACAACAGATATGGGAGCTTTACGTCAGGTGCTAGTAGTGGATTGGCTCTATGAGGTCACCTGGTTCCCAGAACCAAGAGGATTCTGGGCCGTCAGAGTGGGAGCATCCCAGCTCAAGCTTCCTGCAGTTTGTTCCTCCAAACCGTGACCCTGGAGGTGCAGGGGAATCATAACATCCAACCTAAATAAGTGATACTACTTTCAAAGAAGCTCAGGGCTCTTCGTTGTTACTCAGAAATAAATATGCTTCACTTTCTCCATCAATAAATCTCAAATTCTGTTCTCAGAATAAATTAAGGCACATTGGCAAGGCTTGTGCACATTATTTTGCATAAATGTGATTAATTGCATGGAACGTTCTGAATCAGATATTTCATCATAATTTGGACTTTTTCCCCCCCCCCTCCCTGAAGCTGCGCAGTGAGGTATACCAGTACGAGATTGGGCTGATAGAGGAAGCCCTTGGAGTTGGGAAAGCGGTATTGGCAGGGATGAGGAGTCTGGGAACTCCTAATTCCAGGTTTCATACAAGACCTCCAGAATGATGAAAGCGAAAAACATGAAGTGGTATTATATTACCTACAAGTCACAGAAACCCAGATTTATCTTAAGATGGCACTTTTTACACATGGAGAACGAAACTAGATCAGTGTCAGGAGCCAGTGAAGAGAGGCTGCTATAGACACTATTCCTGTGATTCTTAGGCAGGATTACAAAAGAGGGGTACCGTTTCTCTCTCATTCAATTCAACCCCCTCCTCATCCATGGAGCTTGGAGCAGAACAACCTGTTAGCCCCCATCTCCTACAAAAACGAAACCTAAGAAAAAGGCATGGATATACTTCTGCCATTCATCTCCACTTTCATCTTCTTGCTTTTCCTTTAGTGTTTCCCGTGTGATTAAGGTTTAGATTGTAAGCTCCTTGGGACAGTGACCAGCCTTCCCATGTTCCGTATATTGTCATATGCATTGATGGCATTGCATAAATAAGAAATTACAAGAATAACTACTTTGGTTTGGCCCCTGTAGAACAAGATGCAAGACAGCTGAGCCTCACTGGCGATTAGCAGCCAGAATTGGCTGTCATATCCTAAATCCCTTCTGGAGGATCTTGGATCCTAAAGCCCGAGTGAACAGCCAAGAATGAACACCAAAACATAATAAGAGCCCTGCTTAATCAGGTCAAGAGTCCTGTTTCCTACAGTGGTTGAACCAAAGAGATACTCTTAGAATGCCCAGAAACAGGACACAAGAAGGGTATACTCCCTTGCTCCCAGCACCTGGTCAAAGGTATACTGCCTCTGCATCTGGAGGTTTTTCTGAGCAATTGAAATTAAAGGCTGTCTTCCATGGGCATGCCCTGTCCTGGTAAATTCATCCAAGGTCTCGGTCAGGACCCATCCACCTTCTAGCAGAGGATTCCATAAAGTACTTATGCCTATCATTTCTTTTGTCTGATGTGATTCTACTGCCAATCAATGTCAGTGAGCAAGTCTGAGCTCTGGTCTTATGGGGAAAAGGAGAAAAAGTCATCTCTATCCGCTTTCTCCACACTATGTGTACATTTGGAACCTGCTATTATACTCCTCTCCCATTAGTTATTTCTGCCTACTAAAACTGTGCCTGGTCACTATTGCAACACTAGAAGGGCCTTCTGTCCACTCCCGCAGAATGCTCCTTATGGTTTTCTGTTCTGAAATGCAGACCCTATTGTGTGGAATGGAGGCATTTTAGGCCAGCCCTTTAAAAGAAAGGAGCCCCGATTTTAAAAAGGACATCTTGCAACTTCAACCTTTAAGAGCCTGAATATTTAGCTATTTTTAGTTGTCAAATGTGGGGATGATTTAAATTACAGATTTGTCTTATGCTATGCAGACTAAATTGCACCAGGAGGGCAAGGCAATAGCCAAACAAGCGGTGTGTCTAAGAAACCCACAAAAACTTCCCTAGAAAGGCTGTCTCCCACCCCTTCACCCCTCCCTTAAGAATACAACAGGACAAGGGTGAGGAGTTGCCATTCTCTCCGGCAGAGGGCAGCAAGGTGCCTATCTGAGCTGCACTGAAAGGGCCAGGGGGGTTCGTAGGGTTCATGCACCTGAGCACTTAACAGCAGTCACTAAAACAAGCAAAGAGTAGCTTTGGCTGCCAACAGCCTCCTTACAAGGAAAGCAAGGAATTCAAGAGGCCTCCTGCTGCTGCACAACTCATGTTGCAGGAAGCCTGCCTCCTGGCCTCGCCTCTTCTCCAAGGAGTCCTGCATGGCTACTGTCCATGGTCCTGAGCTTCACTTGTCCCGGCCCTGCAGGGTCTCGCTTACAGCTGCTTGGGAGTGTGTGGGGAGACCACCAGAAGTGAGGCCTAACCTGGCCCCTGGCTGATCCGCTGGAGAGATCACAGGGACCGGCTCCGTTAAATTGCAGTGAAGGGAGTGAGATGAGACTGTAGGTAGAGGATAAAGAAAGGGTGGCTTCATGATGCAAAGAAAATGGGGAGGAGGGCCATGTCTGCTGTGTGGGAAGGCAGCAGCCTTCAAGGAGCACATTTGGAGTGTAACACAGACCATGATCAGAAAAGGGGTGGATAGGGCCACCCATGACGCATGACAGGAGCAAGGTACTACAGGATTCCCATTTCCATACGCATAGCAGTTGCAAGGAAGCATGTGTAGGGAATCCTGTGTGTGAGTGCCTTCAGCATGACACACAGGCTTGCATGCATGGGACATGCATGGCATGCCGTGCCCAACATGTGGCCCAGCACCTCTGCACGCATCAGCACAGTGTGTTACAAGGTACATTGGAAGAAGTCTGGGAAACCTAGACAGAGCCTGTTTCAGAGCCCAGTGAACGTAATCTCCGGGGGCCACAGGCATGCCAAGTACACGTTACACAGGCTGGGCCAGTGCGCACCCCACACGAGTGTGCTTGAGAGCTAGAAGCTCGGAGGTTCTGCCCCCTGACCCACCTGTTATTGAGCAGGGCCAGCAGCTCCCCGGCGTGGTACAGGTCGTTCTTGGTCACCCGGCTGAAGCGAAACTCGTTGAGGTTGCAGAAGGTGACGGCGGGGAAGGTCATGTTGGTGGTGGTCACCTCGTCCAGCTTGGTGACGTGAGGGTAGCGGAAGTAGTACTGGATGCGCTCGTTGCACACGAAGACCAGCAGGGCGAAGGAGCCCACGAAGCACAGGGTCCAGAAGACACGCTTGACCGACAGGCGCTCGTAGGAGAAGATGTGCGACAGGCCGTGGAGCGTGGAGCTGCTGGCGAACGCCTCCAGGCTGACCGGCTGCCCGTTCTCCACCTCCTCCTCGTCCACCTTGAGGTCCATCATGCTCAGGCCGGGCCCGGAGGAAGCGGCGCTGCTCTGCGGGGAAGAGCGCGAAGAAGCCACGCGTGACTCCCCGCCCGCCCCGCGCCCTCCCCACGCCAGGGGCCGCCCGTCGCTCGTCCCTGCCCGCCCGCCCATCGCCCTGGCCTCGGGCCTCCCAGCGGCCGGAGCTCGCCCGCCCCCCGTCCCCCGCCCCTCCTCTCCCGCCGCGGATGCAAACCTGCAAGCAGGGCCAGCGTCCGGGCGCCCGGCGGAAGGCAGCCTAGGCAGGCAGGCAGGCAGGCAGGAGCGGAGCTGGCCGGCCGGCCGGCTGGGGGGCTGCGGGAGCGGCAGGCGGCCGAGGCCGGCGGCGAAGCGAGCGCGACGAAGGGCACCTGGCCGCGGCGGAGGGGGGCCCGGCGGCGGCAGTCACAGGCAGGAGCCGGCGGCGGAGCGGCGGAGCGAGCGAGCGGCGGCGGCGCCTGCCCCCCTGCCCAGCGCAGGCATCCTCCGGCGGGCGGCCTCAGAGGCGAGCGCAGGAGCCGCAGGAACGCATCGCCTCCGGATCGGCGTCAGGGCCCGGCGGGGCGAGCTAGCCCGGGGGCCTCCGGACCTCGCCGGGCGGCGGCGGGTGGGTGCGTGTGTGTGCGCGCGCGGGACTGTGTGTGTGTGTGTGTGTGTGTGTGTGTGCGGGGTGTGTGTGTGTGTTTGCGCGCCTGTGCGTGAAGAGGCGGCGGCGGCGGGGAAGAGACCCAATCTGGGCTCGGCAGGGTGGCGGTGTGCGCGCGGGCAGCAGGGGCTGTGGCCAACATGTGGGAGCGTGGCGGAGCGGGGGTGCGCGCGCGCGTGCGCGAGGGTGCGTGTCGCCGGCTCTTCTCTCCCCACCCCCCCCCCCGCCGCCCACCCGCCGCTCTTCTTGGAACTGAAGCCAAAGTCCCGCGCCTGCCCACCCCCCACCCCCCACCCCAGCAAGGAGGACCGTGCCGCCGCCCCCCCCCCAAGCCCAAGGCTGGCCAGCTGGGGTGCCCAAGGACGCCTTCCCACCCAGCAGCCCGCAAAACGGGCCCCGGTGGCCAATGTGGGCTTCGGATTGAAACACGAAAGTGTTCTGCACGTGGTTAGGATTGTTCGGAGGGGGGGGAGCCAAGCCTCTTTCTTTCTTTTCTTGAAGGGGGGGGGAGGAGCCAAGCAGGGAGCCTCTTTCTTTTCTTGGGGGGGGGGGAGAGGATCCTCTCTGGAGGCAGCCTGCTCTCCTCCAAGGACCTCGACGGACGCCAGGACGTTCTTGTGAACAGCCACCGGCAGCTGGTCTCAACCAGATGTGACATTTCCAGGCCCCCATGCCAGACACGGCACCAGCGCACCTCCAAATGACAGGGGCAAAGAGGCTCTTTGCCTGCTCTCTTTGCTGAAAAGCAAAGTCTAGGGGTGGGTGGTGGGTGGTGGGTGGGGAGTTAGCCTCCCTTGCATGTTGTCTCGGTTTCCCTGGGCCCAGGTACAGAGGAAGTCCTCCAATGAGGTGTCCAATAGGGGGGGGGGGGACAGTCAGCTATTAAGGCTGAGGCCAGCACTTGATTTATTGTGCTGGTACAGAAGAACACACCTACCTATTCGGAGCTAGAGTCAGGTCTCCGTTGCACTTGCTGGGCCCAAGAAAAACGAGAGGTATCCTGAAGTTACCAAAAACCAGTATATTGTCAGAGGGGTTCGAGGAGGATATGGACCATGCCCAGAGATGCTGTGTGGGCAGAAGTCCCAAAACCTCAGTCTCCTGCATCATCATCTCAAGGATCTTGGATAGTGTAGCTGGGGAAATGGTGTTGAGTCAGGACAGGCAAGTGTATGTGGGAGTGTGTGTCTCCAGTCTTGGGTAGGCTGTGAGTGTTAAATGAACCCTAACAACTAGGAGTGGGCAATCCCCTGACGTGGCTGCTGTGGGAGCTTGGGGGCTGCCACAAAACATTTGGAGATTCTGAGCCAAATGTGGTTATGATGGAGGGGGTGGCTTCTGAATGTTTGTTTCCTATAGACCTCCTCTGAAGCATTTCTCATTTCAGTGAAGCCAACCCTCCCCCCCATAACTGGGTCTTTGATTTGGGGGTGAGATGCTCGGTGCAAGAAGCAAGTGGGTGATGGCAAACCCATTGGTGGATCCCGTGGTGCCTGTAGGTGCCCCACCAGGATAGATCGTACTGCTCCAGAAAAAACTATTGTCTGACTCAGCATAGATTCATGTCTACATGAGAAGAAGTGCTGGTTACCATTGGAGCTCATTGGCTCTCAGAGCACTAGTTCATCTAGTTTGTGCACATCGAACATCCCTCACACATGAAAGCCAGAAGATGATGAGACAGGACAGGTCTTCCATTGTCTCACCACCCACCAGTTTGTGGCTATGTGGAGGCTGACCGGTGCTGCTTGCCCAGTGGGAAAAGCTGAAACCAGCTCACTCCTGGAATGCCAGCAGAAGTAATTCAAGGAAGGAGGAGGCCTATTAATTGCAACAGCACATCACCTTTTTGCTTCAGATCTCAATACAATTAACTTTAAGACTGGGAGCAAGCACACAGACACACACACCCCGCCCCTTCCTGCAGATGCCCAGGGTTAGACATGGTTTTCTGGCAGAAAGAAATGGCCCACCATTGCTAGAGAAAAGGATGGACAAGAGCTGCTTTTTGTACCCTACTTTTCACCACCCAAAGGCATCTGAAATTGGCTCACAATCCCCTTCCCTTCCTCTCCCTACAAGAGATGCCCTTTGAGGTGGGTGGACCTGAGAGAACTGTGACTGTTCCAAGATCATCCAGATGGCAACATGTGGACAAGGAGTGGGGGGATCAAACTGGCCCAGGAGGAAGGAGACCTTTCTGCCCAGCAGCAGGTGGCCATGTCCTCTGCTGCATATCTGGAGAAAGCAGCCTGCACATCAGCAACGGTCAGCAGTTCAGTCGAAGGAAAACAGAGCCTTAGACCCTGGAGAGCATTTGATTAACTTCACATTCTTCCCTGGAACTCAACCAGAACTGTCATTAATGTTAACATACCACAAGAAGCTTTTTTCCTGGTCAAGCCGAATCAATAACGAGAGAGAGAGAGAGAGAGAGAGAGAGAGAGAGAGAGAGAGAGAGAGAGAGAAGTGCATGGATTTTGATCCCAGAAAAGAAGTTTAAGACAGTGTATATATAAATCAAGACAGATAATTCCAATTCACTTTTTAAAAAAGACAAAAAACAGGTTCTTAGGCACACAGCCTAGTGGTGTGACCTTCTGCCCAAGCACATGCAGCATCCTTGCTTAATTGCAAACCACACCCACACCTGATCTAGCCTGACGGCAGGCATAAGAACACTGCACTGCATCTCCAGGCTCTTCTCTATGTACATCTTGGATCAGTATTACCAAGAGGAATGGTTAACACCCGGGCCTTTTCACACGCATCGGTGTGAAAACCAAGCTGGAGAATTACTCCCTCCCCTGGTAAAAGCAGCTGCCCCCATTAACCAGGCCACAAATACAGTCAGACCTGATCAGGAAGGCAACAGCTGTCCCTGCTGGGCAGTTGAGCCTTCATGCTGTAACTTAAAAGCTGTGCGCTGATTCTACCTGTCCTCTTCCCCATGGCCGGTGGGATGCATCCTTACTTCCTCTTGTGCTTTTGGCAAAGCAGCCAGAGCTATAGCCAGCAAAACCATGAGTTGCAGCTCAGTGATGGAGTGTCTGTTTTGTAAGTAGGCGGCTGCAGGTTTGATGGCCAGCATCTCCCAATAAAGCTGCACAGGTAGAAACCTTGAAGGGCTGCTGCCTCTCAAATTGTACTGTGCTAAAGGGACATGTGTGTAAGGCAGCTTAACAGAAGTGTAGTTCTCGTCTTGATCCTGATCCTGTGGATGGTTGTGCAATCTAGGAACAGAAGAAAATGTATATCAACTGCGGAGACAGAATGTTGTGACCTTGAACGCATGACTTAGACCAAGTAGGACTCTTGATCTATTGCTGATTGTGTTATCTGATAGGGAATGGCTCTCCAGGGACTCAGGCAAAGATTTTTCATATCACCGACTACCAGGCAACCTTTAAGTGAAGATGCCAAGGACTGGGATACTCTGCATGGAAAGCAGATTCTCTGCCACTCAGCTCTGGCCCCACCCCAATGCTCAGAGCTTGGGTTAGGTCCCAAGAATCCTTCATCCACCCCAGATTCTATGCCTGAAATAGTTTAAAATCTGAGAAGAGATATGAGGTCATGGCTCCAAACAGCCTTTTCTACTTGTGGAATCCCCAGATTCCCAGTCTCCTCAACGCACCCTGCCCCAACCCCTAAATTCTGCATCGTCTGCCTGGCAAAGGATCCCTGAGTTGTACACACCAATATCCCAGCAATTGCTGAACATGCAGTCTCTGAGAGGAGGGAGTGTGTGGAGGGAAATAACTGCTGCATGAGCTCAGGGACTACAGATGACAATGAATCTATTTTGGGAGGTAGCGTTCAAACTTTTTAATTTATGAATTGTATTCTGTTCTTTCCAGAAACCAACCGAGCTTGGGAAATGAACTGGGAGCCAAGGAACAGGCTAACTGCCCCCCAGGGAATGTACAGTAGGAGCACAAAGCGGGCCACAGTGGAAAAAAGGAATTCACCCAGGCTGCAGGCACAAACACCTTCCTTAAAAGTCCACTTCCCCTACTGAGTTGCTTTCCTCATTGCAAATTCTCTTCATTGCTGGTCTATTCACTAGGTGTCCTTTGATCCATGCAGCAACCAAAGCTCATTCTGCACACGTAGGATAATGCACTTTCAATGCACCTAAGAAGCAGAATTTCCTGTTTCGCACAGGACCATCCAGATGCAAAAGCACATTGAAAGTGCATTCTCCCACATGTGCACTTTGCATAGTCTTTTATTCTCTCTCCTCAAAGGGTTATTTGAGTCTAGGCCCAGGACTGTATACAGGTACTCTTGGCTGAGCCAGTGCTGCCACACAGAGGGTGGAAACGAGGCTGCTTTGATTTGCACCATTTTGACTGCTCAAAAAAGAGCCCTTTATGCAAGGGTGGGCTGCTTCCAGCGTGTGTATAAATTGCTTGGCAGTAAATGACACTGTAATGAGCTATCGCCACTTATCTGCTTCAGTGTTTAAGAGAATTTTTATACAGTTACATCAGGTGTGTGAAGAAAACAAAACAAGGGGGTAGTGAGTCAGCATGAGAACTGTGATGACAACGGCACCCCCCCCCCCCAGCATGGGAAGGGAAAAGTTGAGGAAAGGGTGCAGAAATGTTCTACACTGGGAAGTTCCTTCTCCAAGGTACATTTGCAGCTGCTCCATGGAGAATCCTCCATGGAGAATCCTTGCCAGGGGGTGGCAGCCTTAGCTGGGTTGCCAGCCTGTCTCTTCATGTTTCTGAGGGGGATCGTATGGAGGTCAAGGAGCAGCAGAAGCCGACTCACAGGTTCGATCACCACCTCTCATAAGCAGAACCATAAATCTATGCAACAGACACGTAAACTGAGCATACTTGTATCCTATACCTAACGTGCATCCTTCATTCTAGATGCAAGCGGTGACCTTCCTTACTTAAGAAGGTGGAGTTTAAGTCACATGGCACTTGGAAGGTGGAGTGGAACAGAGAACCCGATGACCAACACAGCTAGGCTTTTTGGATCCAGGGACAAGGTATGTTGTTGGGGGGAGGGTGCTGCATGCCCCATCCATCTATTTCATATGCACAAACCTTGCACAATTGTGATAGCTGCTCAATGACGTATCCAATCTTCCCTCCTTGCCTGCCCCTGCATCCTCCAGATTTCAATAAAAGGTATTATATGTCCATATGTTTTCATATGTGAGATACCACACACGAAACAGAACAAACCTTCCCCATTCAGGAAGTAGGTGTGTGCCTTCTGCTGCCTAGGCCTCCTCTTGATGGCCTGACCTGGCGTTACTCATCATCGGCATCTGCCTGAATCTGTCCATCAGGCTGAGATGCTGGTCCTTCTGCTCCTGCTCCTTCTGGACCCACAGCACACCAAGTGGTGGGGAGGAGTCATTGCAGATCAGGGTGCATACTACCAGGCTGTTGCCTCTCTACTGAGGGAAAGGGTCACACAAACAATTCAGAACAGCAGACAAGAAAAACACTAAGATGGGTACTCATGAAAAGAGTCACCATTCGTTTAGTGGTACAAAGGTGGTGGGGAAACTCTACCACTTACACTGATTGCTTCACTTCGTTTCATGGAAAGGTTAGTTCTGTGTGTGCTCCCCACCTCTGTTGCACCAGGAGCACCACTTGTGAATGTTCCTAATGTGGTATACCAGTGGTACATAGTCTGTGGTCCATGCACAGCCACATTTATAAGTCAAAATCCACCAAAACAGCCACATTTCCTTTCATTCCTGGCATGAGGCTTACACTTCAGGAAAGCTCACATCTTGCCTGTTTCTCTGTTATCTGCTTCGAGGTGGAAATTACCTGCCAACTTCAAGTAAGACCCAGCCCACTTCCCTGAAATATGGGGCTGGTGCCAGATCTGGGAATGGTCCTCAGGAGATTGGGGGGGGGGGACATCAAAGAGGCATGCCTCCCAAGCCAGCATAGATATCACTGTGCTGTGGAAGAGGAATCAAAGGCAAATCTAGGGTTATCTTTCCATTAGCGACCATTTTTAGCACGAATTAATCTGAGCTTTGGATATAAAAAGGCTCTTAGCCTTTAGCCGTCCTCATACTTTCAGAACTGCAATCCCCATGGGTGAGAAATATGTTTACTTCTTAACTATGAAAGTTAAGATTTTCCAGATCTCTGGCAAAACAACCTGATTCTGTGAATAGCGATGGAGTTATCAAAGTATGTATTCTTTACTTTGATTTCCACTGCTGTCGTGTAAGTTCCAAGTTGTATGTTCTAATCTACAAGCCGATGACTGGTCTAGAATACAAGTGAATGTTTTTGGCTGAATGAAATCCTTGGGCCTTTCTCTTCATAGTCATTCAAAGCAATACACAGATAATAGGGGGGGGGGGAAATCTGTGGCCATAAAATATGTAAAGAAAAACAGTGGAAAAAAGAGAAGCTGCTTCTGTGTGTGAATCTCTTGGGAATCAGGTATACAAGAAGAAAAAATAACTTAGTTGTTTACTGAAATGTCCCTCTTCACAATTTAAACAAATTGTGCAATGGACGTGTAGATGACTTTATTTAATTTGGGGTCACCTGGGATAAAAAGCCCAGTGCGGATTCTACCCTGGCTCTTCCCTCTATTTCATCCTCATAAGAACCATGGGAGAAAGGGATGGGTCACCAGTGAGTTTCATGGCTGGGAGATGATTTGAACCCAAGTCTCCCTGGTCCTAGTGCTACATTCTAATCACACTTCACTGGCTCTCATTGGCCATGTCTCCTTTATTTTATATTCATTTGTCCCCTTTATACTCATGTGTCCCCTTTAATTTATAATCACAACAACCTTGTGAGGAAGGCCAGCCTGAGAGAAAGACTAAGCATGGTGAGGTCAGTTTCATGGTCATGCAGTGACTTGAACCAGGACCTCCATAGCCTTGCAGTTTAACCACTTGTGATGACCTCCCTCATTTACACAGGGTGCCTTCCCTCCTCCATACCCTTTGGCCCAGAGGTTCATGGTTGCGGGGAGGCCAGGGGAGTCTCACTTCACCACCCCTCTTGCCTCTTCTAAAATAGGGAGTCTTGACTGTTTCACATCTCAGATCCTCTCTTTCACATACTCACCAAGACATCGCCAGACAGGGTAGCCTAATCCCCCCTAATAATCCCCCTTCCTCATTCTGACATTGCACAGAGCTATTGGGGTTGAGGACTAAATCACTTCTTCATTCACATGCAGCCACCATTTATTCAGATCCTAAAATATACACAAAACAAGATCTTAGCTTGGGTGTGTGTTTCTTTCCCTAAGACAACCAGGCCATAAAGTTAACAAACAAATGCTGGAGAAGTTCCCGTAGATATTAAAAAGTTTCTTTTCAACTGAACTTTAGAACTGTTTGCCTGTTTCAACATTTGGGGTCCTTTGTTACCAAGGAGCCAGCTTTGTGTAGTGGTTAAGAGAAGCGGCTTCTAATCAGGAGAACCAGGTTTAAATTGAATTATGCCACAATGAAATGAAAGTGCTGCATGCAGTTAATGCTGTTAAACGCTGTATGCATTTAATGCTGTTTTAACAATTGTCAAGGTTATATCGACGCTCATTTCAATCTTGTCTGGGTTGTGCCAACTTGGTGAAGCAGTTAAAAGTGGCAGATTTCCCACTCCTCTACATCACAGCCCTGATAGTGCTGTTCTCACAAAGCACTTTATCTCAGAGCTCTCTCAGCCTCACCTACCTCACAGGGTGTCTGTTGTGGGGAGAGGAAGGGGAGTCATTATTGTAAGCTGCTTTGGGACTGGCTAATGAAAAGTGGGGTATAAAAACTTTTCTTCTTCTTCTTCTTCTTCTTCTTCTTCTTCTTCTTCTTCTCCTTCTCCTCCTCCTCCTCCTCCTCCTCCTCGTTAGCTGCTCTCCTCCGCAACTGCTCTCAGCCAGATTCCCAGCTCAATAAATCTCCCTCACCAAAATGCCATCCGCTTCCATCCGCCACTCTTAGTGAGAAGTATAACTCCAATCTGTCTGCCACACCATTACACTCCATTGTCTCTTCAGTGGATTATTTCAGTCAGGCTTGCCCAAGCTGTTTACCAGAGTGCAGGACCAGATGCAGAACGCTGCAGATGCTCGGTCTTTCTACAACTTCATAAACGTGGCTAATATATAACATGCAGCAGGCAGTGACAGCATACAGTGTACAGGCTGAGAGTCAAAATACAGCACAGCTGCAGGTGCATAAAGTATCGTTTGGCAAACGGGTAGCTTTCATCCTTAGGTACAAAATGTAGAGCATGAACCTTTGACGTGGCTTGTTGCCCCCAGTGTTGATTTAGGGTGCCTTCACATTTTTGGTTCACCAGCAGTTTCTGTCAGAGGAAACTGAATAGCAAACAGCTGATAGGAACTTTTCCGTGAGGAGCGGCTGGTGGGCACTGTCAGAGCTAAACATCTGACCAGAGCAGTCATGCTAATCCGGGCTAGAGAGGTGATCGGAGTAGTCAATCCTGTCATCTCTAGGCTACAGATGAACAATCAAATGGAAGACAGCTCTCTTTTCTGGGCAAGTCAAAAGCCTGATGTTTCCCACCTCCAAAATCCTTTTGCTTGACTGAAGCTTTTGCTATATAATTGAGAGAGTTCTGGGCTTTTAGTAGAACTGGATTCTCAACTATCTAAAATCCTTTGACAAACATACAGGCCATTGGGGTCTGAAAGGTATATTAGGATATATATATTCATTTGCAACCCTATTCTCTCTATTCAACCCTGTTGCAACCCTATTTGCAACCCTATTCATGGCTATGGCTTTTCTCCTTTCTATCCCCTTGCACCCTGAATGCACCAGTTCATGTTCAGGGTAAAAGAGGGATGGGGGACACAAAATTATATTTATTAGGGTCTGCGGCAAGCAATATATCTCCTCCCTGCTGCTGCTTAGGTGCCAATTCCTCTCTCTTTGATCACAGCCCTTTAAAGATCACCCAGTGGATGCTGCAATCACGTTTGAGTCTAACATCAGAGCCAAGTCAGAGTAAGGGATCATTCATTCCCACACTCTTAATGGACAACAAATTCTATCTCCATTCACTGCCTCCCCCAAAACAAGGAAAATATTTGAAAAAGTTGCTGCTACACAGAGTTAATTTGCCATTTGCTTGTGTGAATACAAAGACAATAGAACTTCTATGCCTCCCCCCTCCCCCCCATACTGGTGAGATTTTTGCTTTTTTCCCATGGTAGGTGTCCTGTTGTAGGCAGGACAGAGAAGTGTGGAAACCCTCACCTGCTTGTCAACAGTCCCCCCAAACACACTTTTGGGATACTCCTTTAGGAAGGAAGGATCACACAAAAGCCGGCCTGGGGAAGCCCATAGCAGAGGCAGGGAATACCTGGAAGGACAGCATAACAACATTGTGCAGAAGCCAAAATAAAGCCTGCTGTGCTTGGACAGAGCAAGAAGCCCAGGCAGCAGAAACCAAACATTTCCATGAGTAGTGCCTTCCCTCTTTTGTCCAGCCCTGCTGTATAATGGGATGTGCGGGTGTGCTGAAGAATCACGGAAAGAGGCAGGGAGTGCCTGCAGCCTGGAGCTGCTGTGTTGCCCCTGAATGTTTTTGAGGCAAAAGCATCATCAAGGGACCAGCCTCCGCCTCCGTCCTGTTGTGCATTTCCCTTTCTCGGCTTTGCATGAGGAGTGATGGCTGAGAAGCTGGGACTGCCTGGCAGCTGCTATCTCAATATGCTCAGTGCTTCAGCTGAGACTTGCCTGGCAGCGGGACTCACCTGCGCATCTATGCTGAATATGGAGGAGCGCCCCCTACAGTACAAATGGAGAAACCTTATCCTGCCAATCGGAGGCCCAGCCGTGAAGTGTGCAGCATTTCTCCTTTCAAATGAATTCTGTTACTTAGGGGCCAAGTTGTATTCCCCAGTGGCTGCTCTAAAGAGCATGGCTATGGCTTTTCTCCCTGCTACCCCCCCCCCCCCCGCACCCTGAATGCTCATCTCTCAGCCAGTTCATGTTCCAGCTGTTAAGCAGGATTTGCATAGATTTTGCTGCTCTTTACCTAAGAGGTGAGAGAGGGCAGGGACTGTCACTGATACCCATTCCATCTTCTCCCTTGCCCATTCTGTCACTTCTGAAAATGCTCACATCTTGGCTCTGAATTCATCCCTTAAGATCACACTCATAAATGCCTTCCTCTGTCCCCAAAAAAACCTGTGGCCCAAAGAACAATGATTGTGGTTGGAGTGTCAGACTAGGATTTGGGAGACCCAGGTGGGAATCCCCCCTCTGCCATGGAAGCTTCTTGGGTGTTATTCGCCAGTAATACATTCTCAAGCTAACCTATCCTACCGAGTTTTGCAGGGCAAGGGGGGGGGGAGATGGAAGAAAATGGTATCAACTGTCTTTAGGCCTCATTGGGAAGAAAAGATGGCATAAATTAATTAAATGTATAAATGAACCAGTACTTCTGAGTAGGGATGAATATGGACTGGAAGATTCCAGTTTGGGGTTTAGGGTATTCTCAAGCTGCAACCCCCTGAACCCAAACAAGTCAAACCCCAAAAACAAACGGGTCTGGTTTGGGCCAGTTCATTTTGTGTCTCCCTGCTTAGGAGCGGGGGGGGGGGGGGTAGCAAAACGGCATGCTGAAATGGCTTCCAGGGAAGAAGTTGTCTCCAGGGGCTGGGGGGGGGGGAGGGAGATGTTCCGCTCCCCACTCAGGCCTGGCTGCCCCTGCCAGATCGGCTTGGCCTCTCTTGGGGGACTGTTTTGACAGCAAGCTCTCCAAAGAATTGACTCTCTCTCTCTCCCTCCCTCTCCCTCTCCCCCCTCCCCTTGTGGCTCAGCGTGGTTTAAATATAACACAGGAAACCTGTGGTTTGTTGGGTGGTCCAGTTCTAACTAGTTCAAACCCACCAGACCAGGGGACCCCACCAAACAGCTGATCCTGCAGACAGACAGCTCTCTGCAGGATCAGGTTGGAGTCAATAAGGGGGGCAGCCCAGGACTGGGCCAGGGATTGGGAGCTGACAGCTCACTGCTGCCTGGGCTCTGGCTAGCTCCCTTGGCAACTATTTGAGGGTGCTGGTTCACTTCCCTCCTTTTGGAAACGGGAGCGGGGGGACAACCTCAGCACAGTGTAATGGTTTGCTGCCATTTCAGGCTGACGGCGGATGAGCTTGTATGCCCCACTATCAGCCCCAAATGGCTGCAAGCTATTTCAGCATGTCAGGTTTGCTTCCCCCCACTTGGAGGCAGGGGGAAGTGAAATCAATCCCTAAAATGGCTGCCAGCAGGACTCCTGGACCAAACCAGTCAAAGACCTTTGAATTGTCAAGGGGAGGCGCCTCAGGGGGCATGAACAGGGCATTTTCATGGGGCAATTGGGTGGGTGCCCGTCCCTACTTCTGAGATCCCTCCTGCTGCCTTAGGGCATTCATACAAACCTTCTGAGGCCTGTTTATCAGCACATAGCACTTCTTGCCCACTAAGCCCTCTGCAATCCTTTTCTTACTGAATTTTAACAGTCCTGTCAGTCATATTACTATCCAGAACTAGGGCCAAAGGTCTCCTGATCTGCCTTCTGTTGCTCCTTATGCCAAGCCATTGAAACTTGCAGAGAGAGGGGGTGGGGGAGCAAGAGAGAGGTTGAATTCATCGGATTATCCTCTCAGTTATGGCACTCATCCACCTAGCTGTCTATTGATTTCCCCTGCCCTACCCAATGAATACTTCCAGGTCAAATGTGTGTGGGCGGGGGGGGGGGGGCAGTATTTCAGTTCTTTAGCCACCAACAGGTCGGAAGCAATGGTATTCTTGGCATGCATGGAAGGGGCCCCGGTCTTTGCTCAGCTTGATTGCCCAGTTGCCAGCCTACAAGTTTTCCAAGCCCTGCTTAGACTCTTTTTCAGACCTGCCTAGTGCCTCTATGCTTTCAGGCCTCATTAAGGTTTTACTTCCATTCAGACTCGTCTTTCCAACCATCTTGCATCCCTAGCTGCCTATTGTTACTGTTACTGTTACTGTCATCGTCATCATATTTAGATTTATTGCCCTACACCTAAGCATCCCTGAAATGCTTATTCGATGCTGTGCAAATCCTACAATGTCCCACTCAGCACTGAGGACAGGATTCAGCATCCTGAGAAGTTCTGATTCCCAAGCAGAATTCCAGTTCTGCAAAGGCAGCTTTGAGTGTATGTATTCAATGCCCAGTGACATGTCAAAACCCAGCAGGAGGAATGGGCAAAGTGGTAACAGGCAGGTGGCATGGAAGGAGGTGGGAAGACCTGCAGTAGTCTGGGAGTTAAACTTCAGCACCCTGTATAGCTCCCTGCACCTTCCAGTGACTAGCAGAGGCAGGCTGAGTGACACGAAATAAGCCATTCCATTCAAGTTGCGGGAGGGGGCCTAGATCAGTGATGGAGATGGTTGCCCAATCACTGCCAAGCATCTCCAGTCATAGGACCTCAGATCACAAATGCTGAGAAGGTCCATTGTCTTCTGGAAAACCAACCTGTCTGTTAGATGGGATTGCTAAACGAACTTATGATCAGACATCAGCTGTGAGATCTCTATGATCGCTTACACACTGGAGGTTTCATGCCAGGCTGCAGGCTGGAGTATTAGTCGTGGCAGGTTTCCGCACCTCTTCCTGCATCCACACGGGGGAGCATTTGGCCTGGTGCACTTCATCTGCCCCAGATTTGTGCTCCTGCATGGGAGCTGGGGCAGTGAAGTTCCCAGTGCATAAATGGTCTATGGGAACTCAATTCTTCAATGTGCAGGGCCCTGATCTAGTTTGGGGCAGAGTGTGCAGGGAGAAGGGACACCTGCTTCCCCCTGAGCCCTTTTCTCAACCCAAAATGAGCCCAGAGGTACTATTTGGCCTGTTGGCAACTGCATCAGGACAACTGCTGACAAGGGAAATATTTTCTATCAAGCTGTTCTGGGTCAGAAAAACAGCATGCGGGAAAAGTCAGTAGTCTTTTGTCCCCCTGCACCAGGATCCCAGTGCCAGTCAGGGCCACACGCATTTGAGAACTGCACTCCCAATGCTGAGGTTTGACCATAAGTCCTTGTGACAGATCCAAGGCATAAATAATAATGCCTATGAAATTTTGGAGAGCCACTGACAAATGGATGGTTTTAAGATAGATGACCAATGGTCTGACTCAGTGCATTCATTTTCATGCGCTCAAATTTGCATGGTTTTGCTCGACACACAATTGTCTTGACATTAAATATGAGGTTTTGTTTTAGCCAATAACAGAATTCTACACATATTCCCTGTTCAGGTGAGAGTGACAGTGACTTGCTGTGGACCCTGAATCCAGGTTTGAACCTGTCTTTCCAAGACCAAAGGACAACCTTCTGGGCACAAAACTCTACCTGTTACTTAGTTGCTTCCCCAAGCACTATCAAAACTTAGCTGCTCTCCCCAGCAAATTCCTGCCCAACTGTTCCTTCTAAAGGCTTCTCCTTCCACACCCCTCATTCACTAAAGTGCTGATGTTAAGTGTTTTTGTTTTCAGGAACAAAAGTGTAAACATTTCCCACAAATGATGCACTTAATCAGCCTCATTTGCCAAGCCTGTCATTGCTACATTGTTGATTAGAGACAAGGAAAGGGCCACAGCCTTGCACTGGCTGAATCCCCTGGGATTTGAGCTGTGGTAAAGTCCAAGGGAAGCATTAAAAAACTGCCAAATGGATGGGTGTGAAGCCCAAAGACCTCTCCTCCTCCTCCAAAGCAATGGCCTGGCTACATGCCCCCTGTGCTTTCAGATCCCTTTCACTCTGTGCATGACACAGAAATGGGGATGAGTCAAGAACAGCTCTGCAAGGGAGGAAGCTGCAAGCAGAGCCAATGTACAGCACAGAAATGTTGTCTATACGGAAGTAGTTGACAGAAGAGGGGCTGGGAGAGTCTGAAATGCTGCCTGTGAAAAACACAAGATGGCTTCCCAACCCGACATCCTAATTCCAAACTCATCCATTGTCAAGCACCACTGGTTTTGCTACAACTTCTCCAAGGCCTGCTCATCTTGGAAGCCCCAACTGAGGCTGCAACTTAATACTGGTAGAGCATCCACTTGGCGTGAAGAAGATCCCAGGGTCATTTGCTGGCAATTCCAGTTAAAATGATCAAGTGGTGGGTGATGTGAAAGACCTCTTCTTGAGACTTGGGAGAGACACACTACCAGTGTGAGTGGACAACACGGGCCTTGATGGGTCAGTGGCCTGACTGTGTACAAGGCAGTTTCATGTATTTGTGCATTCAAGCATGAGACACATTTCTTCATCCAGCTCCGAGATGTGATGGCTGGAGAGATCACAGTAAGGCAGTCTCAGTAGTGTCCCCTAACCAGGGGTAGTCAACCTGTGGTCCTCCAGATGTCCATGGACTACAATTCCCATGAACCCCTGACAGCATTTGCTGGCAGGGGCTCCTGGGAATTGTAGTCCATTAACAACTGGAGGACTACAGGTTGACTACCCCTGCCCTAAACTGATCCAGATAAGTTTTGCCAGCAGAATTTATTGACACAAATGTCTACTTATATTCCATCTTTCTCCCCAATGGGGACCCAAAACAACTTATCTCCTTCTCCTCGCCTCTGTTTTATCCAAACAATCATGTGAGGTAGGTAGGGTCGCCAGGTCCCTCCGGGCAGCCAGCAGGGGTGGGCAGTGAACTTACCAAGGGAAGGGAGTCTTATCCAATGTTTCAATGATGTCTCCAACGTAACTTTTGATGTGACCCGGCAGAGATGCTGGCACATTGGGAAAATGTTCTGGTTTTGGGGCAAAAACCCTAGGGCAAAATTAGTTTCTGCTAATTCCTTCCCCTGGCAGAATGGGGTTCCAAAGTTGAGATTGCTAGGTCCTAGTCTCACTCTCTAGCCACTACACTACTCTGCCCTTGCTGCCCCGGGTAGCTGATCCTGCACTGCCACTTTCCTGACTCCTCTGTTGCACTTGGACTCGCTCGTCACTCCGAAGATGGGTGAGTATTCCACATTATATATAGAAGCAGAAACAGGAGGGAGTAAAAAACAAACAAAAAACCTTCTTTCCCTGTTTTTACTTAAAGTATTTATATCCCACCTGGTAGCAATAGTTCTCAAGGCAACACATTACATTTGAAAACCACATTATAAAAATTAATATTAGTAAGTATATTTTAAAATGGAAATCAAAATGCAAATTTCCCCCCTGCTTTTCCATATCAGTCCAAGGCACCTTTTGGACATTGCCACAACTACCCATGAAAATAGGGGGGGATTGAAATGTGATCTAAATTGTAATCAGCCCAGCAGAAGCAGCAGATCTGCAAATTGTCCACGGACACCGTGAAGCCCAAGTATCAGATGGTTCGGAGAATCAGCTAAGAGAGGGCCTCTCGAAACAATGCAGCCCCATAGCCTCATGCAAACCCGAAGGACTGTCCCAGTATGAACCCACAACCCAGTTACAATTTTCACAACAATATCGTATGTGTGTGTATGTGAGAAGTCTCTTTCCTCAGGATGTTTTCAAAGGCTTCAACTTGTTAGTGGGATTTCTTAGCAGCGGCTTCAGCCTATCCAGGCACAGACTAAGTAGGGTCAAAGGGTGGAGACCACGTGCCAAGGGTAGGAGTATGAAAGCCGGGGGGGGGGGATGCTGTGTTGATCTAAAATAGGCGCCTGTTCCATGAGCTTAGAAGCCCCTTTCAAGCAAAAACGGATACATGATCAAAGGCCGGCACAGATAAAGATTCCACAATCCCAATTCCTATTTTGCCACTCGCACCAATCATGCACTAAAGGAGCAGGTGAGTCAAGCAGGTGAGAGCACTGGAGTTCACCATTCACTCACAAAGAAAAAACACACACTCGTAGCATAGTGTGAGGGAATTTAGCATTCAGAGCACATTCAGGGAAAATAACTGGTCCATTTTACAGATACGTCAAGGCTGAGAGTCCAACCCCCCCCCCCAAAAAAAAAACCTATTTAAAAGCTTCACACAGCTTTGGATTCTGACAAGGGTGATGGGCACAGTCATAAAATGGCTGGTATAGGAAGTGGAATGGGCCACAAAACGTCAGGGAGTGAGGTAACGCATAGCTCTAGTCATCGCTCTTCAACATTTCTGGCAGAAGCTCTGGTTGACAGATGCCTTTTAAGGAAAATATTATCAAAAACATTTTCTTGCATATGCACAGCTTACCTTCAGTCACGCGGTGAAGATCCTTGTGCTGTGGTAGCAGCTGCTGGCCAAACAACTTTTAATAAAAACCTGTCTAGCCAATCACATTCCCAGTGACCAATCAGAAGCCCTACTGGGCAAAGGCCCCATCTGGCCCCTCCCACTTTCTGAAAACACTTGGCAGATGACAGGTTGTCAGGCCCTGTGGTGCCCACGGAAGCCACCCAGGAGACCCCTGCTGTGTTTCAGAAGATGAAGCCATAGCCTAGAATTCAAAACTCACACAGAGCAGGACAAGCATTAAATCCATAGCAGACTGTTCATCAAAATCAATGAAGCATTTCTTACGCAGTCCTGCCCCCTCCCCAAGACCTTCTGATACTTCTTGTACTGGAGGCTTCTGATGGGCAGTAGCTTCTTGTCCAGTGATTGGCTTTAGCATTTGGTATTGGTGGGAGGCCAGGGTTGGAATACACAAAATCGGTAGCATACATGATTCAAAAGCATATGAAGAGGCATGATCACATGACTTCTAGGGTTTCTTGAAGCCTGAATAATCTTTCAGGAGTTTTTCAAAGGTTGAGAAAGGCTACAGTAGAGACATGTGATTCCCTGGAGAGCCAAATGAAACAATGGGAAGAGAAGTAAAGAGGGTCAGAGAGGGCCAGAGAGCAATTCCTAGGTATAGTGGTTTTGGATAGGATATTTTATCTCGTAATCTTCCATACTGGGAAGGACAGTCATATAGGGGGCATCAGAGGTGATGTGTATTTAGCATAGTGAGAATAGGAATTTCCTGATATTTTTCAAATTTTCTCCTCCTGTATCCTGATTGGTTCCATTGGAGACTTCCTGCTCCTTTAAGGAGACTTCCTCCCTGCTTGCCTTCACAAATGAATGCAGAATAACAGTTGGACAGTTATGCCTTTATCTCCTCTTTCTATCCAAAGTTTCTTTCTCCTCTTAAGGAAACCGTTTTATCCTTTTAAGCCGCTTTGTGCTGTACCCTCTTGCATATAGAAACGCCGCCAACAGGCAGTAGGCTAGGTGAAAGGCAAGCAGACTGCCTGTGCCGTTTGTTACCCATAAACCTGAGGCAACTATGTGCCTCCCAAGTCCAAGATGAATCACTGTCTCTGCATAGTACTCTGCATGACACCCTGGACCTGGAGTACTTAATTTGTGGCTAAGCTTGGTAGCCAAACTTTATTTTCCACTAGAGGGTTGTAAAGCCTAATCCCACCTCAGTATTACCTCTGACAATACAATAATTCCTAGACTAATTTGACCATCTTCCTTCTATGTTAACAAAAAGGAAGCAGTTTTTTTTAAAGAATTACTCATACTCACACTACCCTCAGCTTTTTGAACACATTAAATGATTTTGTGCTTCTAAGCTGTGATTAATTTTGTGACTTTCTGACCCTTTGCCCTTTCCGTTTAATGTGTTTTTTTAAAGCAAATACATAATTTAGACAAAAAGGTCAAATGCTTTACAATGCACATTATCTTGTGGGGAAAAATCCATTAAAATCTGAATAAAATGGAATGGGGTATTCGGGCAAAAACTCTCTGGTATTTGGGCAAAAAACTCTCTATGACAAAACCAGCTTCTACGATGGAATGTTTGCCCAAATTATCAGAGCATTGCCCAGATGTTGGTGATGACATCATTTCCTGTGTGATCGTAGACATGAGGCCTCGGCCTTCTCCACTCTCCTTGTAAGTCTCCCTCATGGCCAGCTGATTAGCAGCTGGAGGTAGAGCCTTGTGGTGGGGGACCCCCTCCTCCATGCGGTTGGGTGGATCTGGCAACCCTAGTATTAGCTGATACCTGAAAACTCTATGGTAATACCACAGAGTTTCCAGTTTGTTGTCTGATGTCATGTCCTGGTTTTTACCCTGATATTATGTTGACATATAGTCTGACCTAAATCTGTAGTGAGGGGCTTCCAAAGTAAGAACTACCATCTTGAATTGAACCTGAATGTAATCAGGCAATAGCCTAGCAGCTGGATGGTAGAGCAAAAGAGAGAGAGGATTGAGTTCTCTTACAAACAGCCATTGAGGTGGTAAACCTGTTTCCAGATTGTATTCACTTCAGGCAGTAGGTGAGGGAATCACCTACTTGAGTATTTTCATATTCTGAAAAGACCTCAGCTCATATAAAACTGCATATCCAAAGATGGATTCTAATCTACTATTGTTCTCCATGACCTGCTAGTTTGTACATCTCCAGTGACATGTCAAATCTTGGTGATTTTCCATCTCTCATCTGCAGACTGAAGAGGTACTGCTCAAAAACAGATTTATCCCCTCATCTACTTTTTTTTGTGAAAACTCAGCTTGTGTTTTGCAGATAAGCAGCTAGTAGGAGCATTAGGGAGCTTCAAGGGCATGCTGCTGCTTTGGGGTACCAGATGCAGCTTCCTCGCCTAGCTCTGTCTCCATGGATGTGCTTCATACTGACTTTGTATGCAGATGGACATTTTACTACACTTCTGTGCTGCTCTCTTCTTCCAAATCTTCCTTTGGAAGTTCCTGCTGTTCTAAAAAGTGAGAAGGATGAACCACTTCTGAACTGGTTCAAATGGGTAGCCGTGTTGGTCTGAAGTAGCACAATACAACTGAACTCCAGGGGACTGATTAGCTGTTTTGGCAAAGAATTATCATATGCCTGTATTTGGAGTTCTTAGTCTGAGTACCCAGCTTGCTGGGGGGTAAACGGTAATGACTGGGGAAGGCACTGGCAAACCACCCCGTATTGAGTCTGCCAAGAAAACGCTAGAGGGCGTCACCCCAAGGGTCAGATGTGACTCGGTGCTTGCACAGGGGATACCTTTACCTTTACCTTTACCTTTACCTTTACCTTTACCTTTACCTTTACCTTTACCTTTACCTTTACCTTTAGTCTGAGGAAGAGTGCTTACACTCAAAAGCTCATACCTTGAATAAATCTTTCTTGGTCTTAAAGTGCTACTGGACTCTGATTTTATTGTGCTACTTCTGAACTGGGTCTTGGATAACATGGCTTCTAGCTTAGGAATCCTGCCATTACCCTGCCCTTTGAGGGATGTTTGGGTGTTATAACAGAAGCTCCTCTAGTTGAGGGGGGGCACACTCTTCCTGCAAGGTACTGGATTTCACATCCCCACCTCTGTCTTCAAAGTACCTCTACCCCCCTGCCCTGCCCAAACTTGCATCTCCATGTTGTGGAAGACTAAAGGTATCCCCTGTGCAAGCACTGGGTCATGTCTAACCCTTGGGGTGACGCCCTCTAGCGTTTTCTTGTCAGACTCAATACAGGGTGGTTTGCCATTCCCTTCCCCAGTCATTACTGTTTTACCCCCCAGCAAGCTGGGTACTCATTTTACCGACCATGGAAGGATGGAAGGCTGAGCCAACCTGAAGCCAGCTGCTGGGATCAAACTCCCAGCCTCATGGTCAGAGCTTCAGACAGCATGTCGGCTGCCTTACCACCCTGTGCCACAAGAGGCTCCTGTGGAAGACTAAAGGTAAAGGTAAAGGTATCCCCTGTGCAAGCACCGAGTCATGTCTGACCCTTGGGGTGACGCCCTCTAGCGTTTTCATGGCAGACTCAATACGGGGTGGTTTGCCAGTGCCTTCCCCAGTCATGACCGTTTACCCCCCAGCAAGCTGGGTACTCATTTTACCGACCTCGGAAGGATGGAAGGCTGAGTCAACCTTGAGCCGGCTGCTGGGATTGAATTCCCAGCCTTATGGGCAAAGCTTTCAGACGGCTGCCTTACCACTCTGCGCCACAAGAGGCTCTTTTGTGGAAGACTACACACTGCCAATTGGTACTCCCACTTTTAAAACAACATTTTAGTGCAGATTAAAAAAAAACCCTTAATGCAATGTGCATTGTCAAATGACAATGGGGAGAGTGATTTATTATTAAGGGGTGGGATGCAGCAAAACACTGATGGCCACAGAACTTTCCCCATCCAGCCATGACTCCCAACCCCAGGAAACTTTCCCCTAGGATAATAGCATTTATGGGGTGGGGGTGGGGGTCAGTCAGTAGGCTGCAATGCAGGGGTGGGGGGAGAGGAGACAGCATTGCCTTCCCCATCTCTTGCATTTGTACTGCTGAACTGATGGAAGAGAAAAATTGTTTCCCAGGCTCAGAAGGGACTGCCGGAGATGGAGGAACTTAGGAAGATTTGCACTGCTTGTATGGAGCAGATTGCTGGATCCAGCAACCGTGAAGCAATTCTTTCTCCTTTGCTGATTCTGAACATAAGATATATTGGAAAAAGCACAGGGACAGTGAATGATTCAATCTCTGATGCAATAGGGCAGGGGTAGTCAAACTGCGGCCCTCCAGATGTCTGTGGACTACAATTCCCAGGAGCCCCTGCCAGCGAATGCTGGCAGGGGCTCCTGGGAACTGTAGTCCACGGACATCTGGAGGGCCGCAGTTTGACTATCCCTGCAATAGGGTATGAAGTCCTGATCTCAGACACCCCCCCCCCACACACACACACCAAAGGAAGTAAGAAAAAGCCCGGACAAAAGGTCCCAAGGAACTGGGATATTTGCTTAATATAGTAGGGTGTGCCCAGTCATACAAGTGCGATACTGAGTACAGTAAATAAATCCCTCAAGGAGTATACTGCAAAGAATTAAAAACATTTATTCTAGGGATGCCAGATCCTCCCCACCCCTCCACCCCTCCCGGTGAGGGTAGTGATCTTCTGGTCCCAGGTGTTCTTTTCTGCTGGCTGGTGAGGGGGCAACTGCCCCATCCCAAACTGGCAAGGTGCCAGAAATAAATGCAACTTGCCTACATAACCCAGAAATGACATAGGCGCATTGGGAATGTCAGAGGGAAGGAACCTCTGGCTTGGGGCAGAACTCTATGATAGAAGCTAATTCAACCATAGTGATTTTGCCCACAACATCCCTGCCATCCCCAGCATCTCTGCCATGCCTCCATCGCTTCCTGGTGATGTAGGCACATCTCTTTTATTCCTGGCTTCTGCTTTTATTTCCAGCTTCTTCCCTCTCGGCTCCCAGTTAATTCACCCTGATCCCCCACTGGCTGGTCCAACAGACCTGGAAACCCTCATTTAATCAGGTAGATTCTGTCCACATTCAGGTTAGGGTTGAACTGAAAGGAGAGAGAGAAGCCTTATTTCAGAAGCACTTTCCCTAACACAAATGGCCAGCTAATCTGGCATTGTGCATGGGACTGTGAGGGCTTTGTTTCTACAGAAGAAACCTGTAGAGCAGGGTTTCTCAGCTAGGGGTTCATGAAACCCTGGGGTTTCTTGATGGTACTGGAAGGGTTTCCCAAGTGGGTGAGAGTTAATTCATTTTGTATATATATTTTTTAATTTATTAAAATATTAATTGGGTGATGTGACCCTATATGGTCATGTCAACCTGCCCCTCCCCCAAGTGGCCTATGATGGGCCTGGAGGAGCCAGGAAGGGGAGGGGCCCCAGGTGGGCATGTACACAGCTGTGCTTCCCAGCCATATTCTGCACAATCGCATGACTTCTAAGGTTTTTCAGAGCCTGAATAATGTTTCAGGGGTTTCTCAATGGTAAGAAAGGTTGAGAACACTGCTGTAGAGACATGTGATTCCATGGAACGATGGGAGGAACAGAGGACACAGAGAGAGAGGAGGGGGTCAGAGGGCAATTCCTAGGTTTAGTGGTTTTGGATATGATGTTTTATCTTGTTGTAATCCTCTCCACCGGCAGGCACAGTCATATACATTCAAATATAAACAAAATAAATAGGGCCTGAATGCTCACAAAAGTTGCATTCTACATTTATTTAACCTACCACCTCTGAGAGAATGAATTGAAAACACTTTGCACATGCTCTGAGGTCCCTCTGCAGTAGCTGAGGCTGCCATCACAGCACTGATCTACTGCCTTTCCTTCTTATCTGGCCAGGCTCTGCCTCTGTCTCAAAATGGTGGCACAAGGGTTTGTTGCCCTCGTTTCACTGGGGGCCCAGGCCATCTGAAGCAGCTTGCGCTGTTGCTGGTCTTCCTGTGCCCCCCACCTCTGTGCCCACAACATTCCCCAAGGCATGTTTTCTGAGCCTGGGCAAATGCCACTGCCCATGGTACATCCATCCAGATTTGTGGCCTGAAGAGACTGCTTCATATTTGCCTCATGGCAAGAAACACCATGGCATGAGACAGAGAAAGGAGCAGACAGAGAGCCTGGGAGCCAAAGCAGAAGGAGGCTGACAGGGAGGGACAGAGACGGAAAGAGAAAGCTACAGTGGGAGAAGAGCTTTTGGGCCCAGCTGAACTGACAGCCTGTCATGGCAATCAGGATCGCCTGGATATGTGGAGATTATCCAGGCAGCCACAGGCAACGTGGAGCCTATTGAGCCATCACCAAGATTCATGGACCTTTGGACTTGGCACAGCTCACTGTGTGGCCCAAGCCTACGGCAAGGGAGGCTGCGGGCTTTCCTTCAGCCTCTTAATGCCGCTTGTGACTTGACTACACTGTGGGGGCCTTCAAGAGACCCTGGAGAGGACTGTGACCAGAAAGCAGAGGGAGACACACAGCATGGGATCCACAGAAGGCTCCTTTGGCGCCTGCCACTTTGCAAGAACTGTCCATAGAGTTTTCATGGCAAAGATACTGGAGTGGTTTGCCATTTCCTTCTCCATGGACATCACCAGACGGTCAACACAGAAATCAGATTGACTATGTGCTCTGCAGCCAAAGATGGAAAAGTTCTATCCAGTCAATAAAAACAAGACCAGGAGCTGATTGTGGTTCAGATCATGAGCTTCTTGTTGCAAAATTTAGGCTTAAATTGAAGAAAGTAGGGAAAAGCACTAGGCCACTCAGGTATGAACTAAATCATATCCCCAACGAATACACAGTAGAGGTGACAAATAGATTTAAGGAATTAGATCTGATAGACAAAGTGCCTGAAGAACTATGGACGGAGGTTTGCAACATTGTACAAGAGGTAGCAACTAAAACCGTCCCAAAGAAAAAGAAATGCAAGAAATCAAAATGGCTGTCTGAGGAAGCTTTACAAATAGCTAAGGAGAGAAGGGAAGTGAAAGGCAAGGGAGAAAGAGAAAGATACACCCAACTGAATGCAGAATTCCAGAGAAAAGCTAGAAGAGATAAGAATGCCTTCTTAAATGAACAGTGCAAACAAATAGAAGAAAACAATAGAATGGGAAGGACCAGAGATCTTTTCAAGAAAATTGGAGATATGAAGAGAACGCTTCATGCAAAGTTGAGTATGATAAGGGACAAAAATGGTAGGGACCTCACAGAAGCAGAAGAGATTAAACAAAGGTGGCAAAATTATACAGAACAACTATACAAGAGCGAGCTTAACATCCCTGATGACCACAGTGGGGTAGTTACTGACCTGGAGCCAGACATCCTGGAATGTGAAGTCAAATGGGCCTTAGGAAGTCTGAGCAATAATAAAGCTAGTGGTGGTGACAGCATTCCAGTTGAACTATTCAAAATCTTAAAGGATGATGCAGTAAAAGTGCTATACTCAATATGCCAGCAAATTTGGAAAACTCAACAATGGCCACAGGATTGGAAAAGGTCAGTTTACATTCCAATCCCAAAGAAGGGCAATGCCAAAGAATGTTCAAACTACCGCACCATTGCACTAATTTTTCATGCTAGCAAAGTTATGCTCAAAATCCTACAAACTAGGCTCCAGGAATATGTGGACCGAGAACTTCCAGAAGTACAGGCAGGATTTCGAAGAGGCAGAGGAACTAGAGATCAAATTGCCAACATACGCTGGATCATGGAGAAAGCTAGGGAGTACCAGAAGAACGTCTACTTCTGCTTCATTGACTATGCTAAAGCCTTTGATTGTGTGGAGCACAACAAATTGTGGCAAGTTCTTAAAGAGATGGGAATACCAGAGCATCTTATTTGTCTCTTGAGAAATTTATATGCAGGTCAAGAAGCAACAGTGAGAACTGAACATGGGATCACTGACTGGTTCAAAATTGAGAAAGGAGTTCGGCAAGGCTGTATACTGTCGCCTTGCCTATTTAACTTGTATGCAGAGCACATCATGAGAAATGCGGGATTAGAGGAGTCACAAATTGGGATCAAGATTGCAGGGAGAAATATCAACAACCTCAGATACACAGATGATACCACTCTAATGGCAGAAAGTGAAGAGGAACTAAAGAGCCTGTTGATGCGGGTGAAGGAGGAGAGTGCAAAAGTTGGCTTGAAACTCAACATCAAGAAAACAAAGATCATGGCATCCGGCCCTCTCAATTCCTGGCAAATAGATGGGGAAGAAATGGAGATAGTGACAGATTTTATTTTCCTGGGCTCCAAGATCACTGCAGATGGAGACTGCAGCAAAGAAATTAAAAGACGCTTGCTCCTGGGGAGGAAAGCTATGGCAAATCTAGACAGCATCCTAAAAAGCAGAGACATCACCCTGCCAACAAAAGTGCGTTTAGTCAAGGCTATGGTATTCCCAGTTGCAATGTATGGCTGTGAAAGTTGGACCATAAGGAAGGCCGAGCGTCAAAGAATTGAGGCTTTTGAACTCTGGTGCTGGAGAGCCAGTTTGGTGTAGTGGTTAGGAGTGCGGACTTGTAATCTGGCATGCCAGGTTCGATTCTGCACTCCCCTACATGCAACCAGCTGGGTGACCTTGGGCTCGCCACAGCACTGATAAAACTGTTCTGACCGGGCAGTGATATCAGTGCTCTCTCAGCCTCACCCACCCTACAGGGTGTCTGTTGTGGGGAGAGGAATGGGAAGGCGACTGTAAGCCGCTTTGAGCCTCCTTCGGGTAGGGAAAAGCGGCATATAAGAACCAACTCTTCTTCTTCTTCTTCTTCTTCTTGCGAGTCCCTTGGACTGCAAGGCGAACAAACCGGTCAGTCCTAGAGGAGATCAACCCTGACTGCTCTTTAGAAGGCCAGATCCTGAAGATGAAACTCAAATACTTTGGCCACCTCATGAGAAGGAAGGACTCCCTGGAGAAGAGCCTAATGCTGGGAGCGATCGAGGGCAAAAGAAGAAGGGGACGACAGAGAATGAGGTGGCTGGATGGAGTCACTGAAGCAGTAGGTGCAAACTTAAATGGACTCCGGGGAATGGTAGAGGACAGGAAGGCCTGGAGGATCTTTGTCCATGGGGTCGCGATGGGTCGGACACGACTTCGCACATAACAATAACAACAAGAACAACTTTGCAAGAAGAGGATGGTATCTTCTTGGATCCATTTGAGGGGCATGGTTTGCCTTCGGGACGGAGTTTCTGTGCATGCCCATTAATTGCTCTCTTTGGCTAACCCTTTCTTGGTTCTCTTCCTAAGATAAATGAGAGGAAGCCTCTCACCAGCAGAAAGCCAGGGCAGGCCCAAAGAGGACTGGCAGGTTGGTTACTTCATCTGGGATCTTGAAAAACCTTAAACCTCAGGTGTATATTCTTTGTGGGTTTCTCAGAGCTCTCAGTGGTATTCTATCCATGCCCTGATGATCAGGACCAGGCTTCTGTAGTTTTGCCTTTGCTATAGGATAAGTTGAAGCTAGAGAATCTCATTGGATGAAACATATCAGGAAGTGTTTCTCCCATTGTTGAGTGTCTGTTCTAAATTTGTTCTTTTTGTTAGGTGTGAAGTCGTGTCTGACCCATCGTGACCCCATGGACAATGATCCCCCAGGCCTTACTGTCCTCTACCATTCCCTGGGGTCCATTTAAGCTCACACCGGCTGCTTCAGTGACTCCATCCAGCCACCTCTTTCTCTGTCGTCCCCTTCTTCTTTTGCTCTCAGTCGCTCCCAGCATTCGGCTCTTCTCCAGGGAGTCCTTCCTTCTCATGAAGTGGCCAAAGTATTTGAGTTTCATATTCAGGATCTGGCCTTCTAAGGAGCAGTCAGGGCTGATCTCTTCTAGGACTGACCGGTTTGTTCACCTTGCAGTCCAAGGGACTCGCAAGAGTCTTCTCCAGCACCAGAGTTTAATAAGTTTTGAACTCTGGTTCTAAACTTATTCGACTTTATATTTCCCTCCCCCCAGCCACCCACCCATTCCATACTGGAACACATATAGCTGTGTGTATATTTGTGCACGTGTGCCTTGCTTGCTGTCATGTGCCAAGACCTGTGGATGGGAGCCTAATGCAACATTGCTATTAAAAAGGGAAATGAGCCAAAAAATGTTCACCTTTCCTCAAACTACAAATGGGGAGCTACCATAAAAGTGAATGATATTGGTACATTGGGACAAGTAAGGGAGCAGTTACATGCCCAAATCCAATACGAATCTGTGAGGGTCGTTTGCTGTAGGCACTATTAAAACCTCATGTGTAATTTAGGTGGGGAGGGACAAAGGTTCTCCTTGCCTTAGGATTCTGAGTCCCCTTTGCAGGTGTTAGGGAATGAGCCACTACTTCAAAACCACACGTCTTCATTGTTTCCATTAGTTTCCATTTGCATTGTTTTCCTCAAGCGCTTTTAGCCCTGCTTCTGCACTCTTCCCCATACTCCTTTATTACCAAGGCTTCTTCGGGTCCTCCATTCTGACCATTGTACACAGCAGCATCAAAGCATACATGTGTGCAGGGGAATTTTTTAAAGCTTGCCCACACAAGAGCAACGTCTCCTGTGTACCTTGCAAATGGATCCTCTTTGTATATGGCAGACAAGAGAAATTACAGAGAAGGCAGAAGTGGTGCAATAAATGTCCATGAACTGGGTTATCTGGGCACCGCCAGGTCATTGTTGCAGATACTGGTTCTTGCACTGAGTGCTTTGTGTGATGCGCCACAGCTCATTAGGAAGGTGGCGGGGCTAAGTGGAAGAGCACATTTTCTGCACATAGGGCGTCTCTGGTCCACTCACTGGTTGAGCTGGAAAAGGCTTCCATCTGAGACTTTGGAAAGCTGCCAGTACTGGCTCTGGATAGATGTAGAGTTTAAGTATGCCAGCCCCTTCCATCTCACACGGCCATGCCTTAAGAACATTATTATTTCACGCTTTCCACTTCCCAGGACTTTAAGACTTTTCAGATTGGAAAGACATGACTGGCGACAAATGATACTTTGTAATATTTATTTATTTACAAGTCTACAGGTTGAGCAGGTACCATGCATGCATCCATGCTGGCAGGTAGTGCTTGTCCCCAAGCAGAATAAGATCAGCTCGGCAAGATTTCTAAACAGTGATTTTGGCCAGCATGAAAATGAAATCTGTTGGAAGCAACCAGCATGTGATAATGGATCCTGTAGCGGGAGTCCTTGAGTGGCATTGATGCCTGCCAAAATGTTTGTCTCAGCACTGTGTCTTCATGCATGCAGAGTTTTGGAAAACCACAATGCAGCCCTGTCCGGGAAGTGCATGAGTCTGGTGCTGAGACGAGCAGACCGAGAGATCAGCTCACATCTGATTGCCACAGCTGAACAGTAAGTTGTGCTATTAAACATCTTTTGACACAAAATTCATGGCATCTCTAGCCCTGGCTCCTTGCACCTCCCCACATACACACAAATGGGTGAGTAACACATTCACAAACCATAGCATAGCTGCCTACTGGAAGAATTTGTTAAGTACACAAAGCTACTTGAAGCATGCCCCATTTGTCCCCCAGTTGGGAAGGAGGAGGAGGAGATGAAGAGTTGGTTCTTATATGCCGCTTTTCTCTCCCTGAAGGAGTCTCAAAGGGGCTTAAAGTCGCCTTCCCTTTCCTCTCCCCACAACAGACACCCTGTGAGGTGGGTGAGGCTGAGAGAGCCCTGATATTACTGCTTGGTCAGAACAGCTTTATCAATGCTGTGGTGAGCCCAAGGTCACCCAGCTGGCTGCATGTGGGGGAATGCAGAATCAAACCCGGCTCACTGGATTAGAAGTCAGCTCTCTTAACCCCTACATCAAACTGGCTCACCATCACATTGGGCTGAACCATCACATTACTGTTAGGGATCATGGTTGCCATAAAGGCATGGCCTCTGTCACTCCTTCCTGTCACTTCTATCTGGTGCCAGGACATAGCAAAACGGAAGGTGGAGGGGGGAGACAGAGAGAGAGAGAAATTTTGCACGGCTCAAGAGCGGGTCTCTAACTCCTGTGTTTCCTCAATGGAAAATGCTATCTTTATTTTCATATTTCTTTCGGAGTAACACGACTCTCTTCATCCTGGATCTTTTCTAATAAGTCCAGGAAAATGTCCCCCTTAGTAGCTTCTTGTTTCAAAGAGCTGGTCTTTGAAAACCTGGCCCCCTTGGCCTCCTTTTTGTACATCAAGGGCTGCTTCCTTTGTGTTTCCCATCCCTCCCACTAGAGTTATCTCCGTCTCCGTTTTAATGGGCCCTTTCTAGAATTCAGCCCCACAGCTCTGCAAAGCTAACCCAGCCTGGTGACACCAGCCTGCCTCTGCTCCGTCACAATTAGGATGATACGGTGGCCCAGAAGCATCCGTTCCCTGTCCCGGAGAGGGCAGAGTTTCCCCACACAGTCTATAAGTCACACACGCCTTTTTTTTTTATTCCCCTTTGATCATTCCCTCTGACTACGCAGCCCCCTGCTTGCAAATTGCTTCTTTATCTGGAGCCACAGTCCATCTGTTGTATGGGAGGCAATTTAATTCGCATTGGTCTATTAAGTGCTGCAGTCGCTGGAGGTGCTTGGCCGATGCTGCACCAGGCAGCTCTGCGAGTCCTTGGGAAATGGGAATAGCTCTCATTTTTACGGGGCTGTTTTCCATGTTAACAGTCTGAGACGCTTTCTGAAGTATCCCGTAAATCGCCTGACCCCGATGATCACCTGAGGCCAGATGGGGAGGATGGAGGATAGGGGAGGAGGAGGAGGAGGAGATTTAAACCCCTGCTTGGCAGCAGCCAACAAGACAAAGTTGCCATTCAAAAGCTAGGGGGTGCAGGCAATGCCTTTGCAGGGCCCCCAATGGCAGAGGCATGGGCCAGCTAGGGGGGACGGACGGGACACACTGCAGGAATGACAAGGAGCCTTGGTCCTTGGAAACCAAAGCAGCTAGTTTGGTGTAGTGGTTAGGAGTGCAGACTTCTAATCTGGTGAGCCAGGTTCGATTCTGCACTCCCCCATATGTAGCCAGCTGGCGACCTTGGGCTCGCCACAGTGCTGATAAAACTGTTCTGACCAAGCAATAATATCTGGGCTTTCTCAGCCTCACCCACCTCACAGGGAGTCTGTTGTGGGGAGAGGAAAGGGAAGGCGACTGTAAGCCGCTTTGGGTAGAGAAAAGTGGCATATAAGAGCCCACTCTTCTTCTTCTAAAGGGTGAAGCAGCCTGTGCAGTTCTTCCTAGGGATACCTATGGAGTCTGGCACAGGGCTGGCTACCCCTGGGAGCAATGAGGGAGCAGAGATTTTGTAGGCCAGTATTTTCAGCACCATGACGCTACTTCTGGTTTCAGGCCCAGAAGTCCTCTCTCAGCACCACACAACACTCTAGGATTGTCCAGAATCTCCAGGGTTCTGAAACTGGAAGAGATGTCATGGCACTATGTGGATGCAGCCCCTTGCTTCTGGCTGCTCCATCGAGTGGCAGTGGATCAGGGACTCCAAGGGTGAGCAGGTACCCACCATAGAAGGCCACCTGACAGCTCTAATCTTGGATCCACTGGCTTGGCTCTTGTGGTAAATGGAAATAGGCATAAAGGGACTTCCCTCTTCCTACTGCAAACTCAAACAGTCTCCAAAACAATGCTTGTATAATGCAGAGTCAGACCCAGTGGGCCTGAGGCTTCAGGTCTCAGATTAGCAACTAGCCTTGAGCCATCTGATTGTTGCATGAATGCTAAAGAGAAAAGGAGGATGGGGCAATGGCAAATGCATTCTGGGAAACGTAGGTTTAACAGTTATGTTCGCAGGCTGTTTATTTATCAATCACATTATCATCCCATCTACGGACTTCAGGGCACACACACTGGGTTGTTGCTTTTTGTGTTGTTCTGTCCTCCCAACAACATGGTGTGGTAGGCAAGGTGGAAAGAGAAACCACCCATGGCTAATGGTTGCCCAAACTACAAAGGATAAAGGCTTTGGATCAGGCCTGGGGCTGCTGTGTGGACTTTCAACCAGAACTCAGTTCCCAGATGTTCATGACCCCAAATCAAATTGGGACAGTCGTACACCATGCTCGAGTTCTCCCATATCCTTTCCCCAACCTAATAGTGTCCCTAGATTTACCACATCAATACACATGCAGTTCCCAATGGGACAGATAGCACACAGCACAGGGTGAAGGCTAACCCCCCCCTCTCCACACACCATGGTCCCAATCCTCATCTGGTCCCTGTGAGTCAGGGGATTGTTTCCAGTGGGGGACTGGCAGTACATGTCTGACTGGAAGTCTTCATGGCGGACCGAAGATCGTGTAGTTAGGCTCTCTAAGAAGGGATTTTAGCCCGAGTCTCCCCAGTGAGATCCAGCATAATAGCCACTGCATCACACCAAGCTCTGGGTGAAACCACTCTCAGAATATGACTGTGGGAGGAGGTTGACTCAGGCACTCAATGCAAAGCTGGAAAGAGTATTGATAAGCCCTTTGTCACAGTTTACCAGGGCTAAACTCTACAGCTCAGGTTCTGTTTACCCAGGGACAGTACATTTTGAGAAATATTCTCACTTCAAGGAAATCTTTAACTCTTCAAAACCCAAAGCCCAGGGGCTCAAAACAAGGGGTGGGGTCTGTTTAGGAGGGGGGGAAAGCCTTTCATGCTTCAATTTATCCATCACCTGGGGAAGACCAGGGCTATGAAGCGATTCCATCAGGACCAAGTAGGTGATCCATCACTTTTATGCAAGCACACTTCCTCAGATGCAATGACAGGGGAATTACTAATCCATACGGCAGAGAGAGCCATTCATTAGCATATAGCATAATGAAGACATTTAACAGAGTCAAGGACCAAACAGGAATAACAGGCTTAGTATATAAGGTTACTATTTGTTTGAGTTTAATTCTGGGGGGAAACTTAGGGCCATTCCACATGACTTTAATATAGCACTAGTCTTACATTTTGTTTTCTCCACTAAAACTATGTTCCGCATGACATTGTAAGCAATCTGCAACACTCCTGCAACACTAGCGCCAAAATCGCTTTGTAGTAGCGATTTCCGGGGAATCGGGAAAAGTGGATTCACCCTCAGAAAATCGCTACACTTTTGCCAACAACCTGCAACACTTGCGAAAAAGACCTGTGCGTTCTCAATGTAGCGGTTGCAACAAAGTCCCTCCCCCTGGCTCTCTCCTCCGAACTTCCGGCAAAGCGATCGCCATTTTTTCCCCTCAGAGCCGGGAATGCAATGAACCAGTGAGGCTTCATTCACCCAGCGAGGCTTCTCCAGCTACAGTCCCTCCACAGAAGTGCTTTAAAGCTCCCCTAAGTCCCCAAGCACAACACAGCCCCCTGTTTGGCAGTTCGGCCAAAAATCGCGCCCGTGCGGGGGGTGGGATTTTTTTTTCCACTCATGGTAGTGTGGTAATGATGAATCGCCAGCTCACACGCCAGCTAGATGGGTCTTTACGTTGCGAAAAATCAAGGCATATTCGTTGAAACGTGTTTGTTTTTTTAAACTGTGCTTAAAGGGAAAGGGGCTTTTCAGGAGCATGATAACAACTGCCCATTGGCTGTTCCGTTTGATTGACGGCCAGGGGCGGGAACAAGCACAGAAAAAAATCGCTTCCTTTCTAGCGATTCCTGCGAGACCGGAAACATGTGGGGAACGAATGAAACGCTACTGGATTCCACTACAAATGAAGGTATGCGGAATGCTGAGATTCCACTATTTAAAATAGGGTTTCCACTTTGTGAAAGCAATTGGCAACATTGGTCCTTGTGCGGAATGGCCCTTAGTGAATGAAATAAAGATGTCAAAATTGAATACCAGTTGAATACTGGATCAGGCTTAAGGTTCGAGCAATCACTTTCCCAACCATACATGGTCTGGGCCCCAAGTATCTGAGGAACCGCCTCTCTGCCCCCCCCCCCCCAAGAGTGCTTTGCTCCACAAATACCAACAACTGGTGATCTATGGCCCCTGAGAAGCGCGTCTGGCCTCGACCAGAACCAGGGTTTTTTTTGGTCTTGGCCCCCACTGTAAACTGCCCTGAGCTGAAAGGGAGGGCGGTATAGAAATATAATAAATAAATAAATAAAATCGGGGATTAATGGCCATATTTAAGGCTTGTGTGTTTTGCTGTGTCTCTGTTTCCTGTATCAACAATGATAAGATGATTCTCCCACTTCCAGGACAGAGATGCTACAGAACTATACCCCCCCCAATAAAAAGGCTGATTGGAAGGAGAGAATGCCAATCATGCCAAGAAAGGACACTATGGGTAGATGGGTGCTTCAAGTTTGCAGGAATCATTATGATTATTTATGTTGAATGTTGCATGAAGTAGCGATTCTTTCCCTGATCATGAATGTGCTGACACATCTCATTTGGGAATGATTGTGTTGGAAAGATGCACCAGCATCCAGATTGGCAACATGATGCATGCATGCATGGATGCAGAATAACATGTATGTTCTCCCATAGTAAAGGACAGACATATCTGCTTCCCAAGAAGACTTTCCAAGAAGTCATTTTAACAGTAGTTCAGCTCTTTGCAAGACCACTTCAGCCTATTTGGTATGCATTAGTGGTGTTCCTTAAGGTGTGGATAAGAGAGACTTAGAAGGCCCAGATCTTTAGAAGGCTAGTCTGGTGACCCCAAAACAATGCCTCGTGCAGAGGTGGAGGATGAGACTCTTGTCCCTCACCCCCGCTTATGGAATTAGCCTGCAGGGTTGAGTGGTGAATTTAGCCTGCTCCTATTTCAGAAATGAAAGGCCTCAATTTCTTTTGCCCACTCAATGATTAGCAGGCATTGTCAATGAGGTTATTCAAAGGGAATTTTTCATGAGAGCTACATGGCTACTTTGGGACACACACATCAGCAGGTAGCAAAAGCCTTACAACTCAAGGTGTTGGGCAGGGCTGGATTTTCCTATAGGTTAACTAGGCTTCAGCCTAGGGCCTCAAGATCAAGAGGGGCCTATATTCCACATTTTTTATAAAGGTTAGTACCAATCACAACATGTTTCATTTAACATATTGATATATATCACAGTAATGATGTATTTTATTATCTCTCATGTAATTTACAAACTTAAAAAATGGGAGGTGAAAGGGCCACATAAGTGGAATAGCCTAGGGCCTCTTTTCATGTAAATCCGGCCCTGGTGTTGGGGCTGAGTGTGGGGGACTGGCTAAATCAGCATGCACATACGTGCGTCACTGAGGATGGAAACTGCAGCTCAATATGCTTCTTGGGAATTTTGTCCTTCCCTGTTTGTCTCTCATTTCTACATACTGCTTTGCTCTGTTTGCATGCACACGCATACATACTTGAGAGGTGAAATATAATCTGCCTGTGCAGCATACCACCCCATCTAAAAGTGCAGTGAGCATTGGAAACGAACCTCTCAGACCACATTAAGCATGCAGGTTTGACTGCCTGCCTCCACTGTCCTAATAGGTTGGATGCACCCAGCATTCTTCCTTAATCTCACACCGTTCCCCATCCCATACAGTTTCGTCCATGCATATCTCATGAGCTCCAGCATAGCCTTTTGGAAACTCCTCCTTCTGTTTTCACTAGCAGAAAAGCTGGTTGGAGCCAACCCAATATCCAACCGCAAGTAAACTACTTAGTGGTAATTACAGTCTTTTGTAAGCTCCACAGTCTCTCTAGTATTTCGAAATAAACAAGTCTTGTTTTAAAGGCACCAAGTTCCATAGGGGATGATTCAAAAGAAGCTTCATTACCCCCTGCGGTGCCTCTGCTGCTTTTGGATAGTTCTACGGGAGTATTAATGCGGCTACAATAAGAGCAGGCATCCTGGTCTGGGGAAAAGACCCAGATCTAGGACAGAACAGTTTCAGTGCCTGGGGTCCAATTCAGATCCCAAATCAATTTCAAATGGTTTGTTCCTAAGCGTTCTTGTCTGTCCAGGAAGATTATTAAAAATTGGCAACTGGTTTAATTGGGCTTAGATTCAGTGGTCAAATTTAACGGCAAATATCCCTTACCGACTTGAATAATGAGCCGCTTGGAGGCTTCTGGTAAATGTGTGGGTGTGGATAATTACCTCCAGGGCCTCAACTCTTGAGCTGCATTAGGGATCTGTACCGTCAGTTACTCAGTGGCAGGGACCCAAGAATCATTCCTCTCTGGATTCAGTGCAAACATTTAGTCAGTAGTTTGTTTTCCTAATTCCAAAGATTATTCTGTACTCAGTGTAATAAACTCCTGTATGTTGTTGCATAGGCCCTGGTGAATCTACCAGATGTGCACACCAGGATGGAGTCTGTTAATAAATCCCAGTTCGTCTGCTGCTTGTCTCCTTTCACATCTCCCTGAAGAGCCTTTGCATGCTGTGGCAGCTCCTTGCCAGGCTGCTGGCAAAGGCCTTTCTACTTCTACAGCCCACTTTCTAGTTCTTTAGCTGTGGCTGGACTGGTGGGAAGAGTTTTGGCCAGGCCAAGACGCCTTCTCCTTAACCGTAAGGCCCTGCTGGGGTCGGTAGGGTTGTCAGCCTCCAGGTGACACCAAAAAACCCCTGCTATTTCCGTGGATCTCCAGGTGACCAAAATCAGTTCTTGTGGAGAATGGCTGCTTTGGAGGGTTGGCTGTATGGCATTATATCATGTTAAGGTCCTTCCCTTCCTCAGACCTAACCCTCCCTAGGCTGTAGTCCCAAATCTCCAAGAATTTTCCCACCCAGAGCTGGCAGTCCTATGGATCAGACTAGTCCTTCATCAGGTGCATCATCCTACAGCACACCATTGCTGTGGAGGACCAAAGGTCACAGAGGTCTTTCACTGATGCTGCCTCCTAGCATTGATATTCAGAACTATATTGCCTTTGAATGCAGAGGCTGCCTTTAGTCACCATGGCTAGTGGCTAGAGTTGCAAGCCCCAGGAGCTTTCTGGGGTGGGGTCAGACATTGTACAGCTTCACTTCTGATTGTGCAAGTGGAAGTGATGTCTTGCATTGTCACAATGCTCAAGCAATCCCCAGAACTCTCTGGTTTTACCATTGAATATGGAGGGATTGCTAGAGTACCACAGCAATGCCTAATGTCACTTCCTGTGGCATTGCTGCAATGATATTTTTAATCCCCGTTTTCTCCTGCTGTTGCAACACTATAGACATTGATGAGCTATCCTACATTGACCTGAATAATTCTCTTTTAAAGCCATCTATGGCACTACTCATCACAACATCCACAACTCAATTACTGTATGAGTAGCAAAGTACTTTATAAAATCCATTCTGAATTTATTGCCCATCAACTTCATTGTGTGTTTCTGAGTCCTAGTATTATAGTAATGGAAGGAAAACTCTATTGTTGGAAAAGGCAGTATCTGGTGTACAAAGAAGAGAAGAGGACCCTGCAGGAGGGAGCAAGAAGACAATTAGGATAGTGAGGTCAGCACCTTTTCTCCTTTTAAATGCCATTCCTTGTCTGTCTCTGGATTGCTACTCTCAGGGCAATTTCCCCCTTCTTCTCAGCTGTGCCACACTCGGACTTACCCTCTCTCTCAGTTCGAGATGTTTGTTAGGAACCTATCTCTGTCTTGCTTCTTTGCTACAAAGTATTTTAGTTCCCAAGTAAACCTTTATCTAGTCTTTAATCAGGCTGTGCACCATTGCTGTGTTAATTACTCTTCCGACATCTATCACTTTCTCCGTCTCATGCATAATTTTATGAACTTCTCTCATTTTCCCCTTTAGTCATCTCTTTTCTAAACTGCAAGGCCTCTCTAGCCTTTCCTCATAGGAAAGGTGCTTCAACCCTTTAATCACTTTGGTTGGCCTCTTCAGCACCTTTTCCAATTCTGCGTTATTTTAAAAATCGGAACTGAACACAATACTCCAAATGAGATCATACCACGCAGCTATGGAGGGCATTACAATGTGTGTCATTTTATCTAGTTCCTTTCCTTACAATCCCTACCCAGGAGGTTACCATGGAGGTCACTGTCTAGGCATTTGCCCTTTTCACCACTGCTACACCCTGAGTTAATATTTTCATCAAGATATCCATCCACTACAACCCCAAGATCTCTTTCACTCTCAGTCTGGGCCTGATTTCTTTTGGTCTTTCAATCGTATATCAGAAAAGGAGTCACTGTGGATGTGGATGTGGATGTGAAAGGGAGTGTTTCTCTCTCCTTTCCTCATGCTCGGTTGTTGCAGGCCAAATTATTTCAGTGGTCACAGATCACACCACCAATTGCGATGACAAGAGCAAGATTCTGAAACTACTGGGATGGATCAGCCCTGGGAGACAGGAGAGCATATATTACTGTGGCAGCAGATCAGGGAAGATGGCACAATGGACAGCAGGGACAGAGTATTAGGATAGCTCTGGTGCCCTTCTGGATACTGGACATGACCTATCACCATTTCACTATTTGGCAAAGGAAACAACATACTTTTGTGAACAAGAGGGAAACCATTTGTGGTGTCATATGGTTGCTTTATTGATGGTTGCCTTAGTGGTGGTATTGCACGGCAGAACATCATTTTAATATATATAATAAACAAATCACAATCGTTTGCTGGAGAATCTGTTCACTTACCCCACCGTGGTCCTTTCATATATTTCCCAACAGCCCAACAAACACATTTTCTCATTTAGAGCCTTCAAATTAGCATTTTTTTCCTGTTACACAAAATCTTGCTCAGAATTTCAGAAGTCAGTATACATTAGTTGTCTGATCTAGTTTCCAAGTAAGGCACTGGACTATTTCATTCAGATACAGGTGGCAGGTATGAAACAAAACCCAGTGAAAAAGAACAACACAGGGAAAGGCTATCTATCTATCTATCTATCTATCTATCTATCTATCTATCTATCTATCTATCTATCTATCTATCTATCTATCTATCTATCTATCTATCTATCTATCTATCTATCTATCTATCTATCCCCCACCCATCCATCCACCCACTCATCAATCCATCCATCTCATCTATATTAGTTTTTGTTAACTGCCATTCCCGGATCAACTAGCTCACGGTGGTTTACACTCAAAACAGCAAAATACAATAAAATTACAATAAGATGCTAGCAATGAGATCCTTTCACCTGACCCCCCCATCCATACCCAGCAACAACCCCTACCACCACCCTAGCTACTACCCAAGGGGGTACTACTGCCTTGATATCCAGCAGAAGGCCTAAGCAGGTAGGGACCCAGTCTTCCTGGCTTGACCTCAACCAAATGCCTGGTGGAAGAGCTCTGTCTTACAAGCCCTGCAGAACTGTCATAACTCCATCAGGACTCTCAGCAATTCCGGGAGTTCATTCTACCAGGCTGTGGGCAAGACTGTGCCTCCCAGGGGCTGGGAATAACCCACAGAGTGACGAACTCTATGGGAAGCATAAGAAGACATGCAGTCCCTCAGATAAGCTGGTCCCAGACCACAGATGGCCTTAAAAGTAAGAACCAAAACCTTAAATCTGATTTGGAAGATAACCAATAACCAATGCAGCTGCCTCAGCAAAGGCTGGATATAGGCCAGGATGACCTTGTGAGGACTCTAGCAGCCACATTTTGGACCAGCTGTAATTTCTGGGTCAGGGATAAGGGCAGGCCCACATAGAGTGAGTTAAAGGTAAAGGTAAAGGTATCCCCTGTGCAAAGCACCAGGTCATGTCTGACACTTGGGGTGACGCCCTCCAGCGTTTTCATGGCAGACACAATACGGGGTGGTTTGCCAGTGCCTTCCCCAGTCATTACTGTTTACCTCCCAGCAAGCTGGGTACTCATTTTACTGACCTCAGAAGGATGGAAGGCTGAGTCAGCCTTGAGCCGGCTGCTGAGATCGAACTCCCAGCCTCATGGGCAGAGCTTCAGACAGCATGGCTGCTGCCTTACCACTCTGCGCCACAGGAGGCTCTGTAGAGTGATTTACAGATGTCTAATCTGGAAGTGACTGTTGCATGGATCACAGTGGTCAGGTAATCTGGGGATAGGTAGGGCACTAGTAGCCTTACTTGGTGCAGATGGTAAAATGCCACTAGGGCTACTTTTATGACCTAAGCCTCCATAGAAAGGGAGGCATCAAAGATCACCCCTAAATTCCAGGTGGTAGGTACAGCCATAAGCTGCAATCCATCCAGCACAGGTAAGCACACTTCCTGATCCAGCCCCCTTCTACCCAGCCACAGGACCTCCATCTTGTTGAGTTTCAGGTGACTCTGCTTGAACCATCCAGATACCACTTCCAAACATCTGGTGAATGTTTCTGAGGGGGAGTCTGTCTATCCATCAGGAGATAGAGATGGGTGTCATCCGCATACTGGTGACAACCCAGCCCAAAGCTCCAGACCAGCTGTGCCAGAGGGTGCATAGAGATATTAAATAATGCAGGGGAGAGTATTGCCCCCTGCAGCACCCCACAAGGGATCACAAAGGGGTGTGATAGTGGGGCAGGTGGGGGCTGGGCAGCTCATTAGCAAGCCCAAGACAGAGCTCCTTAGCAGGCAGTCAGCAGGCCGGGAGGCCCTCGTTAGCAAGCCCTTTGCCCAGGGCTCTCTCACCTGCTGCTGGCTCCAGGCACAGAGTTCATTTGAGAGCAAAGAGGCTAGATTCCAGGGCCAGAGGGTGGGAGCCGCAGGGGAAGGGTCAATCAGGACAAAGCAGGTTGCACCCTGATTGGCCCTATTCCAACTTGGACAGCCGGACACATCCCACCCCCTAGGCTGTTTCAGAAATATATAGAGGGATAACAATGGATAAGGATATATACATAAACATATACATATGCATATGCATATGCATATGCATATGCATATGCATATACATATTCATATGTTGTTGTTGTTGTTAGGTACAAAGTCGTGTCCGACCCATCACGACCCCATGGACAATGATCCTCCAGGCCTTCCTGTCCTCTACCATTCCCCGCAGTCCATCTAAGTTTGCACCAACTGCTTCAGTGACTCCATCCAGCCACCTCATTCTCTGTCGTCCCCTTCTTCTTTTGCCCTCAATTGCTCCCAGCATTAGGCTCTTCTCCAGGGAGTCCTTCCTTCTCATGAGGTGGCCAAAGTATTTGAGTTTCATCTTCAGGATCTGGCCTTTTAAGGAGCAGGCAGGGCTGATCTCCTCTAGGACTGACCGGTTTGTTCACCTTGCAGTCCAAGGGACTCGCAAGAGTCTTCTCCAGCACCAGAGTTCAAAAGCCTCAATTCTTTGATGCTCGGCCTTCCTTATAGTCCAACTTTCACAGCCATACATTGCAACTGGGAATACCATAGCCTTGACTAAATGCACTTTGGTTGGCAGGGTGATGTCTCTGCTTTTTAGGATGCTGTCTAGATTTGCCATAGCTTTCCTCCCCAGGAGCAAGCATCTTTTAATTTCTTTGCTGCAGTCCCCATCTGCAGTGATCTTGGAGCCCAGGAAAATAAAATCTGTCACTACCTCAATTTCTTCCCCATCTATTTGTCAGGAATTGAAAGGGCCAGATGCCATGATCTTCGTTTTCTTAATATATATAATTTGTTAAACATTTATTGGGTGATATGACCATATATAGTTGATATGACCATATACGGTCATATCAACCCACCTTCCCCTCCCAAAATGGCCAATGATGGGCCTGGAGTGGATGAGAAGTGAAGGGGCCACAGCTGGACGTGTTCACAGCCATGCAACCCAACTAATGCATGATCGCACCACTTCTGGGATTTTTTGAAGCCTAAAGAATGTTTCAGGGGTTTTTCAATGGTAAAAAACATTAAGAAGGGCTAAGCTAGATCTTTAAGTCACTGAAGTCCATTTACCAGCTGAGCCCTTTCTAAAAGATACAAAGTGACACCGTATTTTATTATGTGCATGCACAAATGCTTTTTAAAACATTAAAATAAACCACCCCATGATGAGAAAAAAATGGGCACTGGGAAACCTTCCCAAGCGACCGATTTCCAGGCGCAGCTATTCTAAGGGGCTTCTCTCTCCGGCTGATGGGTTCAGATGGCTGCCCCCCAGCTGAGAAAGCGTGGGCTCTCCTATTGTCTCTTTGCCTGCCTGGCTGAAGCCCTGAGCCATCAGGCACTTCCTGGCCATCTAAATGCTAAACAGTCCCTGTGATTAGAGCTTAAGGCTAGTTATTTATTTAACATTTAAGGGAGAGTGAGCCAAGAAGCTCCATAGGGCTGGAGACATGACGGGTGAGAACCACTCAGATCAGAGTTGCCTTGGAGTGAAATTTATTATGAAAAACCCGGTACATTAAAACAGCCCCTGGAGGCCGCACTGCAACAGGCAAGAGTAGCCCGTTCTGCTCCTCACAAAGCTAGCTTGATTGTAGAGCTGCCCTCCTGATTTATCTGGGGGGTGGGGGGAGGGGGGGCAGTCATTTTAGGATTGCAGCCAGAGGACCTGTTCTACTGTAAACCTGTTTAGGACTGCAATCTATTGGAAGCGTCTGCTTCAAAGAGTTGACAGCTCCATGGTTTCCGTACTCGCAGGATGAACGGCTGTGCTGTCACCTGCACGGACTTCTGACACCTTCTTTGCAAAGGGTTATACCTCTGGCTGGATTCTCTCTCGCCCTCTGTCTTTGTGCCATTCTTGCCTCCGCTTCCTGTGGCGATACAAAAACCCATCTCCTTTGCTCCCTTCATCACCTCCTCTGACCACATGAAAGCTGGTTTCTTTTTGTTCCTTTCCCTGCATACCAGGCATTTGTCTCGGGAAATCCAGAAGCAGCTCTCCCTTCATGGTTAGGCACCTTCTCTACCCTTCCTTCAATCTGTTTCCTCCATATCTGTTTTCTTTATAAAATGCTCTTAGAGGACACCCAGGGCTCACAAACACAACTTGCTGACCAGATCCTCAAGTGCTCTAAGAAATGCTGGATTCTGTCCGTTTGCATACATGTATGTATTTTATTCCGCTGACCAGGGGGAAGATTTATACAGGCAGCGAAAATGTCAGTGGAAATCTTTTTTTTTTCCAGTCTTGCAGCCCTGGAGATATCTGCATTTTCAGGCCTGTTCTCCTGACAGGTGTCATGCCGAGGTGCCGGCTAACAAGTTATTGTGTTTATAAGCATGGGTGAGGAATAGGCTTGCCAACCTCCAGGTGGCGGCTGGAGATCTCCCGCTATTGCAACTGATTTCCAGGTGACAGAGATCAGCTCACCGGGAGACAGTGGGTGCTTTGGAATTTGGCATTATGCCCCAAACCCTGCCCGCCTGCAATTTCATCCACAAAATCTCTAGATATATTCCATTCCTAGCTGGCAAAAAAACTCCACATAACATTCACTGGTTAAAACACTTTGACTTGCAAAGATTCGGCATGCTGCTTTCTCAAGAGAGCATTGCTACAAATTCACCAGTCATGCTTTTACATTGTAAAGCTTTTGTCCTGCTTTTAAATGCAACATTGATGAAAATAATGAAAGCTGCTTCCTTAAACAATTAGCAGTGGGGAGTTGTTTTGTTTTTAGCATGAAGTCATCTCATAAAGAGAAACTGTCACCTTCCTTCAGAATCCCTTATTAAAGGCCTGCAATATTGGCGTGGATGTACATTTAATTAAGCACCACCCGGATTAGCTTGGGCAGCAGCTCCTGCAAAATAGTTTCCCAGACTGAGGAGGAGCTGCCCCCTGCCTTGCTCCTTGCCAGTACTAGTATTTGCTCCAAGCAGGCCTTGCATTAAGTGCCTGGACCCTGCCCAAGAATATGTATAGTCATGATAGACAAAAATGTCCTGGAGCATGTACAAAATTTTTTTCCTCTGACTTTTAATCATTAACCAGCACATGTGGAATCAGGGCTAAGGACTTCCCAGTTACTAGGGGTGAATTATTTGGCCAGTTTGAGAGGGCCAGAAGAGTGCCCCTCTTCTTTCATCATCATTATTATTGGATGTGTGCAGCAAAATCCCTTAAGATTTGGGGGTTGAGACTGGGGTTTGGAGGAAGTGCCTCAAAGAGATAGAGTACCATAGAGTCCGTCCTCCAAAGCTGCTGGGGAGCTGAGCTCTTCTGTTTGGTGGTAACCCTAAGAGTTCCATTACTGTATGGGAGGACAAGATTGCATCCCCTTCCCTTCCAACAGTGAAACTGATCCATTCCTTGGAAAGGGGAAAGGTTTAACCATTTTTCCCCCTGTTAAAACCATTCTAGGGCTTATAATAGCATGAGAGGAATCAAGTTGGATTGTCAAAACTGCGTGGGAGTTCCTGATCTGAATTATGCTGCAGCTACAAGTCGTGGATTTCCAAGCATAATGTCTGATTTGGTCCTAAAACAATAGGGGATGGGAAACAGCAGGCCTGGCCTCTTGCTTTTCTGGCAGTTAGCCCCCCCAACCCAACCCAACCCAACCCAACCCAACCCAACTCTACTCTGTAGTTTCCACCTGCATTTGAGGAGCAGCCTTTTGTAATTATCCTAATTGGAAAAGGCAATATCAGCTGTCGAAGAGAAGAACACCTGCAGGGGGCAGCAAGAAGATAATTAGGATAGTGAGGTCAGCATCTTCTCTCCTGTTGAGCTTCATTCCTTGGTGTAAACTGCATGGAGCTTTTATTCCAACCCCAGATCGATTCAATTCCTGCCCTCTACACAGAATGCGATTTCTATTTGGATTTGGGGCGATTTAAAATTTCCTTCTGCAGCAAGAAGGATCGATCCAGAATGACCCTACCTTTATTGTGCGATATCTTAGAGTGCTTTTAAGCCTCAAAATTTAAAGGCTGTTTTGAATCTGGGCTCTCCTCTGTGGTAGAGGACCCGTGATTGGCCACAGGTGGTCATGTGACAAACTTGCCTTAAAGGAGAAGCCCCTAATTTCTCTCACCTTCTGTCAGTCCTGAATCCCCCCCCCCCCCGTTCTCTGCCTTTTTCGATCCTCTCTACCCCCCCCCCCCGACCAAGAAAAGAAAGAGGCTCCATGCTTGGCTCCTCCTCCCCCCCTTCAAGAAAAGAAAGAGGCTTGGCTCCCCCCCCCCTTCTGAACTACCCTAACCACGTGCAGAACACTATCCTGTTTCAATGGGGAGGGGAGGGGAGGGGGGGGAGGGGAGGGGGAAGAGGAAGATCCTAGTTTAAAGCGATCTGAATTCAACAGGATTGACAATGGAATAAACAAAGTAAGTGCAGACTCTGCCGTTGTCTGTCTCCAGACTGCTACTATTAGGGCTACGTAATTTCCTGCTTCTTCTCAGAAGTGCCACATTCAGTCTTTCCCTCTATCTCAGCCAGAGATGGAGTTAGGAACCTCTCGCTGTCTCTCCTCTTTCCTTTCAAGTAGATTAATTAATACCTAAGTAAACTTTTATCTGCTTCTTTAATCAGGTGTTGCTGTGTTAATTACTTGGCCCAGGAGCCTGTGGCCATCTGAACCCACAAAAGTCCTCTCTCCAGTCTTTGATTGCTTCTTTTGTAATAGCCTGCCTGCCACTTCAGACCCATCAGCTCCATATCTGAGTTCTATACTCATGCCTACCCTTCACAGATCCAAGCTCCTCAGAGCCTGTCCTGTATTCTTGAGAGTTTTAGAGTGGCCACCCTAGTCTTTCATGTCCTCCAGGTTTTGGTGCTGCTAACTGCCTCTTAAAAAGGGCTTAAAGGTACTTTTAAAAATCATTAGTTTTGAAGTCAGATTTCCTTGTGTTCTTCTGTTTTTATTGGAAGGTGCTTTTGAAAACTCAGTGGCTGAGAAGTGGGATATAAATGAATATCACAAATCGACCTGAGAGGCAAACCTCGCATGTCTCTAAATTCCAGATGGAGCAGAGAGAGAGAGAGAGAGATGGGAATTCACAGCACCTCATCTAATGCCTAACAGACCAATATTTCTCTCTCCTTGATGATGAATCCCAGAGCAGGAGAACTGGGCTAGCGATAGGTCCCCATCCATACAGTTAATGCATCGGGTATTGCTTTATTATGCACTATTATTTAATATCAGCACTCCAACTGGGGCTTAAAATCCCTTTATAGCTTGTGTAAATATTTTATACTTGTTACTGTAAATAGAAGAAGCTTAAGAAGTGGCACAGAGGAGGGAACGGGGAGCTGGGCTCCAGGACTGCAGCGTGAAGAGCACATCCGAGTGGAGGCGGATAACTCTATCCGCTTGCTTGGGCTGCCTAATGCTTCTGCTGTAGGGGAGGGAGGAGGTGGCCGGCAGATACTTCCAGCCAGGTGCTGAGTGGAGAGGGAGGGAAGGAGGGAAAGTCTTGGTGTGGGATTCTGAGGGGATACAGAGCTCAAATACAGGCAGACTGGTCTGCCTGGTGACCCTGCACTCTTTACTGTGCCTGTGATGGTCAGCTCAGTTCAGATCGAAAAAGCTGAGACCGCTGGTCTTGGCCTCTGAGCCCTAGCCTTCCGTTTGCTCCCACTGTCTCAAGGCTTGGTGTGCTGGGGAAGGGGGCACCTCCTTTTTCTTTTCTTAGATTTTACAAGGAAAGAAGACAAAGACAATGATGATAAAGACAAAGAAGAATTGGCTTTTATACCCCATTTATCACTGCCCAAAGGAGTCTGTGGCTTACAATCACCTTCCCTTCCTCTCCCCACAACAGACTCCCTGCAAGGTAGGTGAGGCCGAGAGAGTTCTGACAGGACTGCTCTGTTACACCAGCACTATCAGGGCTGTGACAAGGCCATGGTCACCCAGCTGGCTGCATGTGGAGGAGCAGGGAATAAAATACGGCTCGCCAAATTGGAAGCCGCTGCTCTTAGCCACTACACCACTCTGCTCCTCCACATGCATAACCAAGTTGGAGTTGGTTTGCAGTGATCTTGCTCCTTTTGGCGTGAGGGAGACAGGGTAGTATGGCAGCAGGAGATGAGGTCAGTGACTAGGAGGGAAACATGACTGGGATCACAAATAAGGCCGTTATCCAGCTTGGCATGGTGGCTGTGGAACAACATGGAGCCGGTCACTACTCAGTGATGAATCCCAGTGGGAGACTTGTGGGAAAACAGCTCTCATTCAGCTGCAGGGCCCAAGTATGGTTGCAGGCTCTGGGTTGAGAAAGACCTGGGAGTTTTGGAGGGTGGAGCCTTAGGAGGGCGGGGTTTGGGGAGGGGAGGAACCTTGGCAGGATACAATGCCATACTGTCCATCCTCCAAAGCAGCCATTTTTATCCAGGGGAACCGATACTGGTCACCTGGAGATCACCTGTAATAGCAGGAGCTCTCCGGGTGCCACCTGGAGACTGGCAGTCGTACTCCCATGGATGCGGCAAGGAGAGAAGCAAAATGTATGCAGCCTCCAGACTTTTCAGAGAAAGGCAGGATACAAATAAACATGCCAGTCCCCAGGTGGGCCCTGGGGATCCCCTGAAATTATAGCTCATCTCCAGGCAACAGAGATCAGTTCCCCTGGCGAATCTGGCGGTACTCTGCTGAGGCCCCTCCCACCCAAAATTTGTCTACTCCCAGCTCTCTTCCCCAAGTCAACAGGTATTTCCCAACCCAGAGCTGACAACCCTAAATGCAAATACAAAAACACATTCATCTCTTGTAGCAGAAAGTTGCCCTGGAGAGCTGCTTTGAGAAAGGCATGAGAAATTGTGAACCATCCCCTAGATTGGACTCGCCAGGCTGGCAACCAGCAGGAGATTTGGGGTGGCTGGAGAAGGGGGGATCAGACAGCAGTGAGAAGAAAGTGATGGGAAAGTAGCATCTAGGGTTGCCAATTTCAGCTTGGGAAGTTCTTGGAGGGTAGTGCCCACAGAGAGCGCAGAGGTTGGGAAGGGGAATTCATGAGGTCTTGGATGCCCTAGAGTTCCTCTTCCGTAGCTGCCATTCCCCCCAGGAGAACCGGCCCCAGGGGTGACCCCAGGATAAACTCCAGGCCCAGTCGGGAGGTTGGAAACCCTAGTCTGGCATCTATAGCAACAGAATGTTCTTGTGCAAGGAATGAGGGTATCGGCTGGAATTGCCCTACCTAATCTGTGCCCTTATTCTTTGCATAAGACATTTCTGTTGCTACAAATGCCACTTTCTCCAAGTCTCTTTTGCTTCTAGACTGGCAAGAGAGAGGCGCTTAAAAATGGCACTTCTTGTGCTTGCTTTGGCAGCACATTTCATGAAATTGGAATGATACGGAGAGGAAGAATGGCACTTCTTGACCCCACTGAGGGGTCTCTAGCTGCTGATCTTTATTACTGAAGATGTCTGCAGGCTGGCTAATATCTCCATACAGCCTAGAAACCTGCCTCCTACAGCTGGAAGCACAGCCCCGCGGTCCTTCCAACTGTGTGCCAGACACTGGATTTCTAGGGAAACTTTTTATGGGTAATTGTTTTTGTGTTTAGTCCAATCAATCACTTTATTAGGGATTTGACAGTCTGTCTACAAAGCATGCGGTTGCGGTGGTGGTGGTGATGGTGGTGGTGGTTGTCTGGCCCGGTTTTGGAGGCACGAAGGGGAACCTGTAGCTTGCACCAAGGATAAATCGCTTCTTGTTGCTGAAAATCATGTCTCGTTTCCCCTCTGGATTTATGTTGCCAGTACACAAGACGAGTGCATGTAGGCAGCAGCCCTTTCCCTGGTCTGTGTGGGAGCTCAGGGCGTAGAGTGGAGAGGAAAACCTCATCACAGAACACAAGCAAAACAGTAGGCCCGAGGGCCCTATTATGCGTATGTCTGCAAAGCAGAGTAGGCTGCGTTGCTGTCGGGGTCTTTAGCATATTAAACACCCAGCTTCATGGCCTGTAAACAAGAAGCGGGATTTGTACAACGGCAGGATGGCATGGTGGCTGCTGAAATCCTGCAAATGAGATCAGATCCACAGCTGACACTCCAGAAAGCTGCCTGCACACTAAATCCTAAGCAACGAGCACACAGCATTCCAGAAGAGGGATTGTATGCTTTGCACACAGGCCGTTCTCCTCCAAGAAACTGACAGTTCCCCTGGCCATTCTGAGGTGGCATCTCATTGGCAAGCTCCTGCCCCTGCCTCAAGTCACCTGGGGTTGCCAGCCCACTGGTGAAGGTGGGAAATCTGCTTACCCTCACTTCTTGTTTCCAGACTTGGCTCAGAGTGACTTTGGGAGAAGAAGAAAATGGCTGTCGTGTGGTTTTACCATCGAGTTTTGAATATTCCTAGAGGGGTATGATGCCACTTCTGGGGTTCTCCAAGAAGCGGTCTCACCATTGCCAACAGATGGGCCTTCATGTCCCCACCCCCAGGGTCTCCTGCTGGTTGACGATCAGTTGAGCAGTGGGGAAAATTCTATTCCCGAACCGCAAGTCCTTTAGCAATAGTCAGGCCTATGCCTTTATGTGAGGAAGGGCCACAGCAAGTAAGTAGGATAGGTTTCCCCTCATTACTACTGTTGCTTCATGGGAACAACAGACACAATCTTAGGCATTTCTGTGAGGCACTGTTATTTACAGCAGTTCTCTTGAAAATTAGACCCAAGCAGTCAACAACAAAACCCTTATGTTATTCCTGCTTGTCTTCTGGGTCAACCTTTGTCCTTGAGACCAGGGAAAGTCAACCTGTGGTCCTCCAGATGTCCATGGACCACAATTCCCATGAGCCCCTGCCAGCATCTGCTGGCAGGGGCTCATGGGAATTGTAGTCCATGGACATCTGGAGGACCACAGGTTGACTATCTCTGCTTGAGATGATGGAAACGTTCAGGATGACTCCTGATACCACAGTGTAGCTTTGTTGCTGAATCAACATGTTGTAAAAGCTGCCATAAAGCATACTGCTGAAAACTGTGGTAAAACACCATCTAGAAGTGACTTCAAGACTGGAGCCTGTCTCCTACCCAGGGAATATAGGATGGCAATACTATTTGTCCACCTAGCTCAGTATAGTTTACTCTGATGGGGAGCAGCTCCCCAGGTTTCAAAACAGAGACAGACTTTTTTCAGCCCTGCTGTCTGAGGTCCTTTAATTGGAGATGCCAGGGATGCTTTGCATGCAGACCAGGTGCTCCTCCACTGAACCACTGCTCTGCCATATAAGATGCTGTACGCATAGGAAGCAACATGACAGGGGAAAGAGTTCTACCCTACAGTTCTCCTTGATGTTAGTTTTGTACGGATGCTAAGAACTTTCTCAGTATGAACCTGATTGCTGTTCAAACTGTCATCGATGGAACTGCTCATTTTCACACAAATGGCACCCATCACTGGATCACTTTCATGATTGTGCTCAACGTCTTACTCAAATGGTGTTCTAAGTAGCTTTGACTCCATGCAGATCTGCTTTTGCCAAATGCTCACTGGTAGGTTGAGCCTTGGAAAACAAGATACGTGTGCAACTTCTGTGTTGGAGCTTGGAGAAGGTTTTGTACCCTTCACAGGTCATAGTCAAGGCATTCAAGCGACTCATTTGTTATTTAAAGAATTGGCTCGAGAGGGGGGCTCTCTTGGGGATGAAATTGAGGTCATCGTAGGTGGGCATGTAATTGTGAGTTCCTGTACTGTGCAGGGGGTAGGACTAGATGACCCTGGAGGTCCCTTCCAACTCTATGATTCTATGAATGACTTGCTCGTTGCCAGTTCTGTATAAGGTGCATCATCGGAATATCTTAAGAATGTACATTTTGCTTTCTCTGTTCCATGCAGTTGACAACATTTATCATGTTGGTATAGGTTCAGAAGCTACAAATACTACAATTCTCATTAGGCAGTGCAAGAATGCAGTGCATGAATCATTCTAGATCTGGCCAGTTTACCAGCGATTAATATGCACTGCGTGATGAGCCATAAGGAAAATGGGATGACATCTCACTAGTTAGGAGCTAACTGAGACAGAGCTAAGATTTTAAGGGTATAAAATGACTGCATATATTCAATCATGCTATCCTGAAGAGCTATTTCTGTTCATCCTCCTTTACACTCCAGACCTTATCCCAAATGGCATGCTTGAAGGTTTATTGACACACAGGAACAAAATTTCTAATGACCCATTGGGCTACAGCAGTTTGAGGACTGTTGAACCCACGCCACTGTTGATGGTTTTGCTTTTTGGTTAACACTAGCAAGAAAACCCATTGCAACCAGGAATGAAATGGGCGCTAGGACCCAGGGGACACTGGGAGGTGCAGATCTCTCTCTGTGTCTCTTTCTCTCCCTCCCCCTGTGTCTCTCAGTGTGCCTCAGAGCAGGAGGCATAGCAGGTAATCAGGGCTGGTTTGTAGGAGGGAAACAGGGCTGGTGTGCAGTTTGGGGCAGCTCTCTGTCTCTGTCTCTCTCTCCCTCCATCACAGCAGGGGCCGCTCTCTCTGTGTGTCTCTCTCCGTGGCAGCAGGAGCCATAGCAGGTAATTAGGGCTCGTTCTTAGGAGGGAAGGTGGGCTGGTCAGCAGCTTGGGGCAGCTCTCTCTGTGTCTCTCTCTGCCTTCCTCGCAGCAGGGGTGATAGGAGGGAATGAGGGCTCGTGTTTGGTCTGGCAGGGCTCTGTGTGTGTCTCTCTGTCTCTGGTGCAGCTGAGAGGAACGTGGGAGGGAGGGAGGGAGCTGTAGGGGCAGGGCTGCCCTGATTGGCTCTATTCCAACTCAGACACCTGGACATGCCCCCCCCCCCCAGGCTGTTTCACAAATATATAGAGGAACCATGGGTAAGGATTGTGATAAGTTGTGAATGGGGCAGTCAAAATGGCCAGAGCAGAGCCTTCACTTTGTTGGTATGGATTCCAGTTATTTATTTAAGACATTTAGGCTGCAAAGTACACCTTCCCATTTGAATAAAATGGGGCTTCTGAATCGACCTGTTTAGGATTCCTCCTCTATATGCCATTTCTGTAGGGTGGCCAGCAGTCTTGGAGAGAAATGCCCCATACCTTTGACAGAAGCTTCTTGTGTAGGAAAGGGCTGGTGAAGTGGTTCATGGCATGGAGTTAAATCCACCTACCCACTATTAATGGGGCAGGACGTTTTTTTTTTCTCCAGGCAGTTAGCAACCGTACTCTTCCGAGACCTCCTCAGTTCAGTCACCCAATGAAACCAGCGACAATAATAAAAACCAGCCATTAAAAATTAAGCTAATACAATCCCGATGCATGCCGTTTCAGATGCGAAGCCGAAGAGTGCTCTGTGAGCTTCCGTTTTATATTACTCCTGCTCTCACCCTCAGCACGGCTTTTCTAAGAGCACCGAAATCTATGGCTTCACAGATCCAAACTATGTTTCTGTAAACTTTCCCACCCACCTCTTTAAGCTTATGAAATTTAAGCATGTTGCTGAGTAGCTGTTGTCTGTAGGCCATTAGTGCAGAAATGGCTTTTATGTAATTGAGTTTGGTTTTGTAAATTAATACAGGCTTAAGTGTAGCTGTTAACTTCTTCCATCCCCCAGGCTTCTTCTTACGCCAGCTTCTAGGAACAAAGGGAAGAGACGTAATAGCTTCCATGCCTCCAAATGCAGCTGACTGTGGAATAGCATAAATAGGAAGACAGGTTTGATGCTGGATTGCTGTGGATGTTCTTGGCTGGAAATGACATACCAGGTGGAAGCCCAGCATGTGACGGAAGCACATTCATGTTCTTCACTAAGTGTGAATTGTTAGGAGATGGTCCCTTGTTAGCTCTGCCGTTTTGCTGGCTTGCCAAAAGCCTGGAGAGAGAGAAAAAATATCCCGCCCCTTTCATAGAAGTTCCATGTGTGGAAGTGGGCTGTGGAAGCTTTTCATGGCATGGAGGCAAATAGCATCCCCAGGTAAGTAACAGCACAGAATGTCGGAGGTGGGGTGGCATACCTGTTGCCTTGTGGGGTGCCTCTTTGCTTCTACCAGTGGAGTGGTAAATAAAGCAAAATTTACCAAAATGCCACAAAACATCTGGGCTCTCTTCTCCAGAAGGAATCAACTCAGGTGGCACTGCCTCTGGAAGCAAGGAGAGCATGACACTCTACAGCAGACTCCAGGCAGAGTTAAAAGGCACCCTGTGCCTGGTAATCGACACACAAAGGCCATTTCGGATCCTGCCACTCAACTCTTCCTTTTAAAGGTCCAACGGAGTGTCTGTGCTTAAACAGTGTCTTCCCCACAGAGACACTGAGCAGTTTTTGACAATGTCTTAGATGGAACTGTCTCTCACACAGCTGCACCATATCACGTGAAGAAGCTCTGATATTTTGCATCCCAGAGATTATGTAGCCTATGCTTTCATTACAATATGGACCACGGACCTTGTAAAAGGTGCTCATGGACACTATGGTGCCTGCCACAATGTTTCCTGCTGCTTACTTTCTTCTCAAAACACCTTCTCCCAAAGCGAAGAACTGATCCCGGCTTTCCTGCCCTTCAGGAAATAACTAACTTCACGGTAGAAGAGCAGTTGACCTTCTCCACAAGATTGGTGACTCTTACCCTAGTGACAGCGTGGTGGGTAGAATACCTGGCACTTGGGAGGAGAATGCCTGTCTTTTCAAACTTGGTTTCTGGCATGTATGACCATGTGCTATAGCCCCAGCACTCTGTGAACAGTGACGATTGTGTGACAAGCTTTATATAGGCAGCCCTGTCTGTGCACATGCTCACAAAGAAGTATCAGCAGTCAAGCACTGACATGGGATGGGTGTATTATAGGCCTTGGGTATTCATACAGTGTGTTGCTTGTTCTGGTTTTCTTACCCTGGTGGAAATCCTAGAAAGGACATTTCTTAGGCAGAAGCGATCATTGCACTGCAAACACATGCTGATCAAGGGGCTTGTACCTGCTACCATTCCACATTGAGCATTCTTCAGAAATGTGGCCAGATTTCTTCCCTGGTATTTTCTCCTAAAGGACCCTTGTAGGTAAACAGGGTTGCCAATTCCAGATTGGCAAATTCCTAGGCACCTGGCAATACAGGATTTGAGAAGGACCACGAGGGAGGGGACATAGGAGTCCTCCTGCAGAGGCTCCTGGGACTTTGGTCAAGCCTGGAAGGGAGCCAGAAAGCCTACCTGACACATAATGCCAGAGTCTACTCTCCAAAGCAGCCTTTTTCTTCAGGGGAACAGACCTCTGAAGTCTGAAGATCAATTGTAATTCAGGGAGATTGCTGGGCCTAGGCTGAAGACTGGCAGCCCTAAATTAGGAGTAGGGAAGATGGAATGCACCAACTAAGGACGTTTCTCTTACTAGGAAATGAACAACAGTGGTGCAGCAGGGAGGGCCCACTCAAGGCCCAACTACAGTGATGCTGGAATTCAGTGACTGGAACATCAGAGATGAAATTCAGCCCTAAAAGCTGTAGAATCTGGGGAAGCCTAATCGGGATCAATTTGTGACCCACCACACATCGCCAATTGTTATGGCTTATCAAATGCTTAAAGTCTGCAAACCAAACACAAGACAGATACGGTCAGGGTTTCAGCTGTAGCTTGTAGTGTTGTATTTAGCCAATACTTGCCGTCTGTCCCACTCCTGCAATCCCAGCGCTTTCCTTAATAAAATGTACTGTTGGGTTTACAGCAATTGGACTGGAGTGTTGCGTGTTATGGAGGGAGGTAATAAGAAGTGATTTTGAATGCACCAATTCTACAGAGGCAACTGCAATAGAAAAACTCTTTTTCAATCACTGCTGATAAAAATAAATCACCGAGGAAAGGAGATGTGCTGTTTCTGTGGCGATAACCAACCAGGAAAATTCTGGGGGGTCTGAGAAGGGTCAGTTCTCAAGGGGTTGGGCTTTGGCAGCTCTGTGCATTGGAGTGTATCAGCTGCTGTCTCAGGAAGCGAAGGGGCTGAGGGGCTGGTGCTCCACAACATGTGCGCTTTCTGCTTTCTTAGGACATAATTCGTTGAATGAGCATGAGTGAGATTCTCTCGAGCCAATGTCTGGGAGCACCAGGGCTGTTTTGAGTAGGGATGTGCACAGGGTTCTTTCATACAGTTATGGAGAGCCAATTTGGTGTAGTGGTTAGAAGTGCAGACTTCTAATCTGGTGAGCTGGGTTCGATTCTGCACTCCCCCACATGTAGCCAGCTGGGTGACCTTGGGCTCGCCACAGCACTGATAAAGCTGTTCTGACTGAGTAGTAATCTCAGGGCTCTCTCAGCCTCACCCACTTCACAGGGTGTCTGTTGCGGGGAGAGGAAAGGGAAGGGGATTGTCAGCCACTTTGAGACTCCTTTGGGTAGCGAAAAGTGGAATATAACAACCTCTTCTTCTTCTTCTTCTTCTTCTTCTTCTTCTTCTTCTTCTTCTTCTTCTTCTTCTTCTTCTTCTTCTTCTCCTTCTCCTTCTCCTTCTCCTTCTCCTTCTCCTTCTCCTTCTCCTCCTCCTCCTCCTCCTCCTCCTCCTCCTCCTCCTACCAAACCAAGTTTTACAGCCTTCATTTGATGCCTTCATTTCTGTGTCTTCCTTGGCTGTTGAAGTACAGGAGCACCCACATATGCAACAACCTCCCTGACAGCTGCAGTTGCCAGATGACCAGGGGAAAGGAAGAGGACCTCTGTTCTGATCTTGCGTCTATAGCAATAGCTTGCTAAGCAGAAATGGTAAGAGAGTGACATGTTTCAACATCATGAATGGCTGCTAACAAGGTGTGAGCATCAGGTTGCTATTAGCAGCATAGCCACCACATCTGGTGGGAAAGATGACAGCTCTCACCACAACATATTTCAAAGCTCAAAGTCATAACAAGACCGACATAGGCGATAAAACAATGCATCAAAAATCAAAAATAATGAATAGCAATAAAAAGGGCAAAAGCATCAGTAAGGTATTGCAAAACAGTGAGAAAAACCCCCCATAAAAGCAGTAATAAAAATCAGCACAAGTTAAAATAAACACCTAGAAGCTATAGCAGCTCAGCTGATCTTGGAAAAAAACAACTTTCAAAGGTCTTCAAGAATGAAGATGTCCTTAATTGAGGCTGGAAGGCCAACAGGTCTATTACCCACCCTCCCTCCCTCCCTCCAAAGCAGAGGCAATTCCTCAACCCATGAGAGATTCATTTAGGCTACGTAAGACGCAAGCGGCCAGAGACAGGTAAGGGACCCTGGAGGAAGGCAGAAGCCTGGTCCTTAAACACAATGTCTTTCCCCAGAACTTGGTATGGTAGAGGGCTGGTAAATTATTCAAGAGGGTCTCAAGTGAATGCAATTCATTAGAATAAATAATCTCTTTGCTTTTGGTCCCCCTGGGAAGGACAAGCTATTTTCCCCTCCACTTGCCTGCCTGTCACGTGCAGAGACCAGCCCAGACACCATTAAACATCAACTTGCCCGCGATGGGATTGAATTTCATGAAGGGGCGGCCGTGTCAGTAATTAAATAGCGGCTGTGCCTGGAGGAAGCGGCGCACTGACTGCAGAGAGCACAGGCCAATTGCATATCAACAGGGACACCTGCGCTATTCAGAGACAGACACACACACACACACACACACACAGCCGGGTGGCTGGGCCCATCGGAAGCGCCTGGCATCCCTTCCTTCTGGAGCTACAAGCAGGCTGGCTACTGGTTCCTTATTTCAAGGAACCGTTCCTTGTTTATATCATGGGTTCCTAACCAGGAGCTCCGGAGGGGGTCCACGGAATTACCCCTCTTGCCTTAATGGACTCAGCCACAAACTAGGGAACTGGCTGTTTCCATGGCTCCCCCTCCTGAGCATGAGTTCTCTTGTGGTTTCTGTGCCTGCATGCCTACTCCCCCCTTAAACTACCCCCTGTCTCTCCTCCCTCTGTCCTCCTTGAGCCTGTCTGTTAACACCAGTGATGATGTCACTTCCGGTGGCATGGCACTTCTGGGGAAAGTGGGGTAGAGAAACATGGCCGGCTGACATCACTTCCCGGGGTTCCTCAAAGCCTGAAAAATTATTTCAGGGGCTCCTCCATGGTCGAAAGGCTGGTTTATATATAGGAGGCTGAATCTGGTTCCCAGGATGCACCGTAATAGGGGAAGTGGGCGAAGCAGCTTCAGTTTTATACATGGCAATGATGATGTTTTCTAATAAAGGGCTGCTATCTTTTGACATACGTAAGATGTCATTTCCCATAAATGTTATTATTTCAATAGTGGAATCTCCTGTTACTCCCACATTCGCTTTAGTGCTAGTTCTAGTATCCTCCGTGTGTCTGTTGCTGTGATTAACTGCAGTGTGCGCATATAGTGAGTTCTTATGTGTTACTCTCCCTCAAGTGGGTGTGCAGCACATACAACATTCTACGTGTTATAATAATTAACTGCAGCGCACACAAAGAAATCCTTGCTTTCATGGGGAGGAAGTTATCCCCACCATGGCATCCTGCAGAGGCCCAAATGCTCAGCCCTCCTGTGGGTCTGGAACATAGTAAGAGGCCGCCTGGGAAAATCTGTTCTTCCTACAACCTGCCACACACAAGAGGTTTGCATTACTGTTTTTATTGCATGATCATGTCCATTGGGTGTGAGTTGCTGGAAGCTGCCTTGGACCCTGGTTGGCAGGAGAAAGACCTGATGGCTGCTTTAAAAGAATAAATAAAATAGATAGTGAGACACTCTAAAATAAAATATTCCAGAATAGCAAGATTCTCAAATGATAGCCACTTGCCCACTGACTGCCTTCCCTTGGAGCTCTTTTTGAAATAGCTTATCCAAGATGGTGGGGGCTATATGGTACAGAATCACAGAAACATAGAATCATAGAATCATAGAGTTGGAAGGGGCCATACAGGCCATCTAGTCCAACCCCCTGCTCAACGCAGGATCAGCCCTAAGCATCCTAAAGCATCCAAGAAAAGTGTGTATCTAACCTTTGCTTGAAGACTGCCAGTGAGGGGGAGCTCACCACCTCCTTAGGCAGCCTATTCCACTGCTGAACTACTCTGTGAAATTTTCCCCCCTGATATCTAACCTATATCGTTGTACTTGTAGTTTAAACCCATTACTGCGCGTCCTTTCCTCTGCAGCCAATGGGAACAGCATCCTGCCCTCCTCCAAGTGACAACCTTTCAAATACTTAGAGGGCTATCATGTCCCCTCTCAACCTCCTTTTCTCCAGGCTGAACATTCCCAAGTCCCTCAAACTATCTTCATAGGGCTTGGTCCCTTGGCCCCAGATCATCCTCGTCGCTCTCCTCTGTACCCTTTCAATTTTATCTATGTCCTTCTTGAAGTGAGGCCTCCAGAACTGCACACAGTACTCCAGGTGTGGTCTGACCAGTGCTGTATACAATGGGACAAAGGTATTTTTTTAAAGAAAATGTTCACTAACATACTTTTAGCACAGCACCAGATTAAGCAAGGGATCCAAAGAAATGGGTAAAATGCAGTCCCTCTGTCCTTTTCTCTATACATACCCTATTAGATGTTAAAATATAGATCAGGCTCCTTTAGCATAGGAAGTTAAAGTTCTCCATGGAGTTTCCATTCCCTTGAATCTTCCTTCAGCTGTCCAGGTGAGGGTTCATGGCAACTGCTCTGATGGATCAGCACAAAAGAGATCTCCTCCTTTTTGTAAAAAGTTTTTATCTTAGCTGTTTCTCCACCTACTGACTAGGGCTGATTCTGCACTTACATTGTTTTTTCTGTTGTCGATCCTGCTGAATTCATATTGATTTGAACCTGGGTCTTCCTCACTCTTCCCCCACCCCAAATTGAAACAAAGTATTCTGCACTTGATTGGAGAAGCTCAGAGTGGGGAGGGGAGCCAAGTGCAACAGGAGGCTCTTTCTTTTTTTTTCTGAATCAGGGGTGTGGGTGGGGGGAGGATTGGAGACAGCAGCCTCACAGGAGGAGGGGGAAATAAATCCAAGAGGCAAATCTCTACTGAGAGAAGTGTGGGCTTCTGGAGTGCAGTCAGTTTAAAACAGAGCAAAAATAAGTCTTGGGAGGGAAGCCTTGCAACCGGGAACCAGGAAGTCTTTGAACTGACGCCTTGGCCAATCAGGGAAGACTGATTTGCTACATCAGCACTGTATGGGCAGGAAGTTAATCTACAAAATGCAGAACATCTACACTCATGCTGGGGGCTTAAAAAGCCAGGTCTTCAAATATAGTGACTTATATCCACTCCTGGATATAGCGGGGGAAAGGGAGGGTCATTGCAGATCAATCATGGATGTTGCAGAAGGAAAATTTAAAGTGCCCAAAATCTAAGGGCCATTCCGCACTTGTTCAAAATAGCACAATGGTTACAAATTGAAATCGCTACAGTTTTGCCGTTATGCACAACGTCGTTGACAATCTGCAACACTCCTGAAATCGATCCGCAAAAAGCGCTTCATTGTAGCACTTTCAGGGAAATCCCAAAAAGTGGATTCACCCTCTGGAAAGTACTACACTCTTGCAACCAATCAGCAACACTAGCGGGAAAGTTCTGTGCGTTACCATTGTTGCGGTTTCTGCAAAGTCCCGCCCCCTGGCTCTCTCCTCTGATCTTCCGGCGAAGCGATCGCCATTTTTTTTTCTCCGAGCAAGCGGAGATCAACGCAACGGCGAGCCTTCGCTTACCCAGCGAGGCTTCCCTGGCTGCAGAGCTGTTTTAAGTCACCAAGCACGAAACAACACACAGCCCATTTGCTGGTTTATTTTCCCTTTATTTTTTACTGTATTTTCGGCCGAAAATCGCGCTCCTGCCGGCGGGGCGGTTATTATTTTTTTTCACTTGGGGGGAGCGTGGCAGATTCGTTGCAACATGTGTGTGGTTTTTTAAAAAACCTTTCTTAAAGGGAAAGGGCCTTTTTGGGATCATGATAATGGCCGCCCATTGGCTGCTTGATGGCTAGGGGCGGGACGAGCTCGGCAATATCGCTTCCTGGCTAGCGATTTTTGCCGAGACCGGAAACCTGTGGGAAATGATAGAAACGCAACTGGATTCCACTACAAAGGCAGGTATGCATAACGATGAATTCCACTATTTAAAATGGCGTTTTTTCGTCCCATAACCAATTTGCCACATAGATCCTGGTGCGGAATGTCCCTAAGTGGAAATTGAAGAGGGAGGGTTTTTTGGGGGCTGGCAGAAGATATAAATCAAAGTGCAGACTTGCCTCAGGTCAGGCCAGGTCAGAAAGGCTTTTCCTGAAGTCTACAGAAATTTCTAGATCAAGTCCACCAAAACTCTGTTCCCTGCTTGGAGTAGCGAGAGTGCTTGGCCCACTCATTACCTCTCCTGCTAGATCTATTAGCATTTGTATGAAGGTGGGTTGAAGTCCATCTGGAAAGCAATTGGACTGACTCCCCTCCCCACAAACAACTGTTTTCTGCCCAGAAGGGGGAAAAAACTTCTGAACTCAAAGTGAATTCAAACCTCCAAAGAGAAAATGCATTTTTTCACACTCCATTGCCCTGTCTGGCCAAGAATTCCTTACTTTGACTGGCAACAACTTTCTATGGGATTTAGGGGGAAGTTTTTCTTTCTTCAGAGCCATGTTTCCTTCGCAACCTCTGTGGAATTATCCCCTCCTGCTTCCTTTCTCATTAGTGAAGTTTGTTTAAGAAGATACAATTGGCTGGTCTGTGCTATTGCATAATTAATTACTTCTAGACTGTTCACACACCCACCCCTCCTTCCCTTTCAAATTACTCCCAGAGGGAAGATCCTGGCAATTGGAATACTGAGTGGCAGAACTATCTAGCCACACCATCTCCTGCCATGTGTTGCCCAACTGCACGAGACAGCAGCTGCATGCTGGTTGTGGCCCAAGATGCATGAATGGAAAGGAATATCTTAAGAGGACTCATATCATCAAATGTCAGAGTGGTACCTGGGCCAGCCTGTTGCAGCCAGGATCACAAAGAGTATTGTGGCACTTCAAACTCTCCTGCCCACACCAAAAAAGGCATTTTGCACCTCTAATAAACAAGCACCCCCCCCCACCACCACCAGTGTGCTAGAGTCACTGACAAAATCAAACATTTCAGCAGAGACAGGTGCTCCTAAGGAAAGGGACTCCCCTCCTCGATGCCCTTGATAGTGGTGACTTGGATCTGAACGCTCAGATACAGCCGAGATGGTTCTGAGGTTAGAAGAGCCGTGGAAAGCAGGATCTTAACTCTTCGAGGGGGTTGGGACTCCAGCACGGCTCTTCTGGTCCCCTCCTGTCAGCACACTTTTTACTGCTGCCATCATTTAGCGTGGTCGGTGGCGCATTAGAGCAACACCAATTAAACAGCATGTCAACGCCGCAGCCGAGGAAATGCAATTACACCTCAGGAAGAGGGGCTGCCTGATTTCCCAGATGGTCAAGGCAGCCGGGACCCCGTGGAAGGCAGCTGCAGCCAGCAAAGGGGGCTGGAGACTCCTGTTCCCTCCAGTGTGGGCAAGGTGGGGCCATGCAGCCGGCCTGAGATTAATTAATTAACCAAGGAGGAGCACCTTGTGGAGCAGAGAGAAGGTGGGGAAGCTTTTGTTTGAAATTTGGCTCGGGTACCGAGGGATGCTGGGAAACCTGGGAGAAGAACCTGCGGCTCACTTCTCCCAGCTCAGAAGGAAGGAAGGTTACGGAGCAAGCCCTATTGTTTTCATTAAGGCTTTACTCCCAGATAAGTAAGCCTAAGGATTGGTCTAATGGAGTGTGGGAGGAAGAGGGGCTCTGTGTTTTTCACTGCTGTGTGGTAGACAGGACTGGAACAGGCGATGCCTTTCCTGGGATAAAAGCTGCAAAACAGGAAGGCTTCATAGAGCCCATAGCGACACGCAGCTCTTGAAGAACACAGAGCCCTCGGCTCTGGCCAGGTTTAGCCACGTAGTACTTGGTAGGCTCAGGCAGCGGTGTATCTATGGCAGGCATTCCCAACCCTGGAGCTTCTTGATGGCCCTGGAAGGGTTTCCCGAGTGGGTGGGAGTTAATTTGGTAATATACTTTTAAAATTTGTTAAACATTTATCAGAGGATATGACTATATATGGTCATGTTGACCCATCTCCCCCCCCCCCCCATGGCCAATGATGGGCCTGGAGGGGGTCGGAAGGGGAGGGGCCCAGGGTGAGTGTGTAGACAGCTCTGCTTCCCAACCATTTTCTGCACAATCGCGCCCCTTCTGGGGTTTCTCGAAGCCTGAAGAATGTTCAAGGGGTTTCTCAGTAGTAAAAAAGTTGCAGAAGGCTGGTCTATGGAAAGGTGACCCTGATGCAGTAAGGCTGGGGCAAATGTTCTCACACAGGGGGGGGGGGTGTCCGCCAAACCCCTGAGCAGCCCACCTGGTGCTTCAGGGTATCTGTTCAGCACAAGAAGGTGGCGATGGCAAATGAACCACAGCCACATTTTGCATGAATGAGCACCTATGCATACTCCAAACCAAATACGGAGGGATCTTTTTTGCATTTGGCGAGATCAGTTGATTTAGCAGCAGCTGGGTTGTTTGTCTGCAGCAGCACCGGCCTTCCCCGCCAGGTTATCTCTCGCCTGAAGTTCATGGATATCTGGCCACTGTTAAATTAGTCTGACCTTTCTTTTGATGTGTGGCCTGTGTAGCACTGAGTTTTGCATGTTTTGCCTGCCTAATTGGTAAGTATATCTCATTGCACTTCCCAGATAGGGTGTGTGGCAAATTTTGGTAAGCTGAACTACTCTGTGGTCATGCAAAGCCCTGCTTTTCTCTCCCCATTGTTATGGGGGGCTTAAAATTGCCAGCTGACCAGAGGGGAAATAATGCAGCCTGCTTGTGTGCAGCAGAGCAGAACAGAAGCCCTATAAAAGAACACGAAAGCAATATAGCGAAGCAAAAGAAACAACTTATCGTGTGGCCGACTATATTTTAGAAGAAAGGGGGGAAATGACGTCTCTTTATTGTGTTTCCTTTAAACAATTATGAGAGTTGATGCTGAAAACTGAGCTGAACAAGGTTCCGGTAGATCCTTGTTTCAAAATGAGAAATAAGATAATAAGCAATACAAAATATAAGTCCCAAGTAACAATGTCCAAGAAGGGACAATGAATAAATGAGACTTACCCCACGCAGCATAGAAAACATCACTCAGAAGGAACCAAGGCAGCTCAACGTGGCTGTTTTAGCTTGTCTACCACCGAAACAAGGACATGCCGGACACCTTGTTCAGCTCAGCTTTCAGCATCAACTCTCTTAATTGTTTAAAAGAAACACAAAAAAAGAGACTTCATTCCCCCCCCCCCCCTTCTTCATTGCGCTCCTAAAATATAGCCAGCCACAAGGGTCGTTGTTTCTTTTGCTTTGCTGTGTGCAGCAGAGAGCAGCTGAATTTGCTGGAATCAGCTGATCCCAGCGTAGAAGTAAACATTTGCTCTTGTGCATATAGGAAGCTGCTGTTAGTGGCCCAGCTACAGGAGATGCTGCAAAGCTGGCATTCCGAGGCAGGCGTGGGCAGCCACTTGCTGAGCTTCTGCAGATGAAAGGCTCCCGCCAGGCAGCACCCAAACTCCAAATTGGGGTGGCGGCTGCAAAGAGATGTGATGGGTGCCTCGCTGATCAAGGGCCTATCAAAGCACAGGAGGCAGGGAAAATGATCAAAGCAGAGGGGCTGCTGTTCCTGTATGCAGAGGCGGAAGGAGCCTCCTGCTCCACGTTTGTCGAGGGGAGACTTGTGACCTCAATGCAGAATCCTGGAGTGCCTCTTGGTACTCTCAGTGGGGCTAAGGGGCGACAGGACCAGCCTCTGTACTAAATTAAACCCCCTGCCCCACCCCAGTGTCAAAGCTAAAGATGTCTCAGGGATTCTAATGTGAAGGCAGACACACAAGGACACAAGAAGGCATGAACTGCAAAAAGGGCTGTGGGAGAGCCAGCTTGGTGTAGTGGATAGGAATGCCGACTTCTAATCCGGTGAGCCGGGCTTGATTCCTTGCTCCTCCTCCACCTGCAGCCAGCTGGGTGACTTTGGGCTTGCCACAACAATGATAAAGCTCTTCTGAGCCTGACCGAGCAGGAATATCAGGCTCTCTCAGCCTCACCCACCTCACAGGGTGTCTGTTGTGGGGAGAGGAAAGGGGAGGTAAATGTAAGCCGCTTTGAGAAACTTTCTGGTAGAGAAAAGTGGTATATAAGAACCAACTCCTCCTCTTCCTCCTCCTTCTCCTCCTTCCCAACTGGGGGACAAATGGGGCATGCTTCAAATAGCTTTGTGAATGAGGGAAACAGTAAAATGGCTCTCCCCAGGGACTTCTTATCGAAAACAGAACAGGAGGCATTTTGCACAGAGACTAGCATGTGAGCATGCTTGGACTGGTTATACAGAATTGCCGAAGTCTACAGTGGCTTCCCTATACAGGCATCTCCAGAGCAGGAGGCTGCAAAAATTCAGGGCGAGATGAGCAACCAGGACAAGGCCTGCCTCTGCCTTTGGAGGCACATACATATGGGAAATGGGCGTGGGTGTGTTACTTTGCCACGGCCCTTGCATCTACGTCAGTCCCTGTTCTTCCATGTCAGTTCCTTCAAGAAGTACATTTTGTCCAGGTTTTATCGAGGAAGAGTATCTTGTTCTAAAATAAGGGTAAATCAATAGCTTCTCAGTGTAACGGTGGAAACTCAGATCCTGTGCATCCATTGCAAGATGCTGGGGAATGGCCCGTGTTATTTAGATGTATGGTGCTGCTTCTTCACATAGGTAAAGAGGCCAGAGGAAGCGTGAACTTTAGAGGGAAATCTGACTTGCTGCCTCTGAATCAATGCCCTTTTATTGACTGTGGCACTTACGCTTCCTCTCTTGTACTGATTTATTCTTCCAGGGATCACTCTTCATTTCCCCCTAGGTTGCTTCGCTGCTCTGGGGTGTCTCAGTTGGGACTCGACTACATACATTACCTTCCCTTTAGCTGGAGATAAAGGAGCTGGTGAAGCCTAGCAGCTAGCAGCACAGCAATCCCAGTTGTGAGGAAGCTGCAAATCAGGAGGCGCAAGTTTCAAATATTGCGTCTGCCATAAGCGTACCAGTTGCCCTTCAGCAAGTCAACTGCCCTCAGCAGCCCCATCTGCAATATGGGGAAGAGAATATGCATTTACTTTACAGCAGGGGTAGTCAAACTGCGGCCCTCCAGATGTCCATGGACTTCAATTCCCAGGAGCCCCTGCCAGCGAATGCTGGCAGGGGCTCCTGGGAATTGTAGTCCATGGACATCTGGAGGGCCGCAGTTTGACTACCCCTGCTTTACAGGATTACAAGATAATTTATAAAAGGCTTTGCACGCTTGAAAACATTATACAAAAATCCTATCATTCTATTGAGGGCCAGCTAACACATATTAATTTTGGATATTGTTACTTGAATCGTGCTTACAGGTGTCCGGCAACACGGGTATATTAGGCCGTGGGAAATAGCTGAGCGAGAGGGCGGGAACATAGCATTTAAGGATCGATTGCCAATGCTATACGAGGTGATTACAGCTTTAAGAACTCAAGGCAGACACCGTTGGTAAATTGTAAAAATAATAACAGTCTTTATTGGAAAGAAAATAATAAAAGCATAAATATATCTTAGGAAGCAGTTGTATAGAGAGGTACAGGGAGGGAAAAAAGGGTCCAGTATAATTACCTTTCCATAGAGATGATAGGCAAGAGAAAGCAGACTGTATGACCAGCACATAGGGAGTTCTGAATTGGATCCGAATCAGACAAGCTCGAGAGGAAGAGACTCAAAGTGGCTTGCTAACACCATTGTTTATATAGGGTTGGGGGGGGGGGGGTCTGGCCTATGTGATGCAAACCAGGTGGGAGGCTAGTTAGAAATTTCCACTGAGCCTGGTGTTGGGCAACTGCTGGTCCAAGCCAGAGATAACTTAGACAAAAGGAACCATCCTAGAGAGGGTTCTACCAGTTGACTGGCCGATGCGATTATCCCCTGGCGGAGCGGCCAAGTGTGAGCCATGGGTAGGAGACAAAGCAATTGGCCAAGATCCCCTGGCCAAACCAGTTCTGCCAAGACCACACTATCAGCGAAACTATGTGGTGGTGGTGGTGGTGGTGGTGGTGGTGGTGGTGGAATCCGGAGGCACCTAAAATTCCAACCTGTAGCAGAGGACAAGCGGGGCCATGTCCTAGTTTCCAAAATGGATTCTCTCTTGGCACTTTGTCTGGTCAGGGTGTTTCAGTGTGTTCCTGTATCTGGCTTGCTCCCAAGCCAAGACTGTCGCTGTGTACTACAGGTTATGGAGTCCAGCATGCGAGCATGTGAGGCAGGGGTCCTAGAATCATAGAGTTGGAAGGGACCTAATGGGTCATCTAGTCCAACCCCCTGCACTATGCAGAACACTCACAACCATATCACTCATCCACTGTAACCTGCCACCCCCTTGAATCTTCACAGAATCAGCCTCTCCGTCAGATGGCTATCTAGCCTCTGTTTAAAAATTTCCAGAGATGGAGAATCTACCACCTCCCAAGGAAGCCTGTTCCACTGAGAAATGCTCTGTCAGGAACTTCTTCCGGATGTTTAGATGGAATTTCCTTTGAATTAATGTCATCCCGTTTGATCTGGTCCATCCCCCTGGTGAAAGAACAACTGTGCTCCATTCTCTATATGGCACCCTTTTGAAGATAGCTATCAGATCCCCTCTCAGTTGACTCCTCTCCAGGCTAAACAGACCAAGCTCCTCTAATCTTTCCTCATCTGTCTTGGTCTCCAAACCCCTCACCATATTTGTTGCCCTCCTCTGGACACGCTCCAGTTTGTCTACATTCCTCTTCAACTGGGGTGCCCAAAACTGAACACAGTACTCCAAGTGAGGCCGAACCAGAGCAGAATACAACAGTACCATCACCTCCCATGATCTGGACACGATACTCCATTTGATACAACCCAAAATACCATTTGCCATTTTAGCCACCGAGTCACACTGCTGACTCATGTTCAATGTATGGTCTACTAAGACTCCTAGATCCTTTTCGCAGCCCTGTGTGGTATATTATCCTGGGAGTAACTAGAGTGAGTGGTGCAAAGTCACCTCCAGGCTTCCACGGCAGAGTGAGCATTTGAAACTGAGTCTCTCAGATCCTAGTCCAGGATTCTAACCATGACACAGAACAGGTTTTTGTTAAAGTTCAGTGTCCTTGTAAAAAAGTATGTTTCTGTCACCTTAAGCCATGGATATTGACACCAACAGAATCTGCAAGCTTCAGGATGAAGTCTGGGCCGGCAACAAAGATATGAGAAGACTGGGATTAGGCAAATTCTGGTTAAGCATCTAACCCAGCATTTCTCAACCATGGGTATGCATCACTCCAAGTTTATGCCAGAACCTGGAGGGGTAACACCAGTTGGGGGGGGGGGCTTTTCTGTTTTAATATTCATTCTAAAGGACATGGGGTGGTTTCACCTTATTTGGAGAAGTCAACCTGCCTCCTCCCAAAATACCCAATGATGGCCCTGGAGGAGGTGATAAAGGGAGGGGACCCAGCTATGCAAACATTTGCCAGCCAAGGGTCCTCTATTGTGGCCAACTATTAATAGTGGTGGAATCCAGGGCAGTGAGTCCTCTTGGGGTTTGTTGGGGGGGGGGTTGTTCCTGGTTTTTAAACTCCAGATGGTGTGTGGTTTGGAGGGAGGAGGGCCTACGTGGTCCTCAGACTCAGCCTGGCAGAGCAGGGCCCATTCTTCACACAACAGATAATGCACTTTCGATTTACTTTAGAAGTAGATTTTCCTGTTCTGCACAGGAAAATCCAGCTGCCAAAGCACTTTGAAAGTGCATTATCCTATGTATGCAGAATGGGCCCAGATCACTAGATCAGTTCAGGGCTAGCGGCCTGCTCTGCCAGACTCATCCAGCCTGCTCCATGGGGTTTCCGTTGGCACCCCAACATGTAGATGTGTGCATAAGTTTATTGGCTGCGCACCCTGTTTCCATATGTGGATTTCCTTTGCTGGATCGGCGGAGATGAACAGCAGACTATCCTGAATCACATAATTAAAAAACCAAGTGCAATTAACATCACTGGAAGTGATTAAGTAATTAAATGGAGTAATTAATTATGTGATGCATGAAGCCTGCAATTGGTTGGCTGTCTTCATGTGCGCAAATGCATTTTGTCATAAAAGGAAGTAATGGAAAAGGGTTATTGAAGGGTTGTCTTCTCTCTGTGAGGAGAGAGGGTAGTGCTCTTAAATTAAAACCTCTTTCGTAGCCTTAAAATCGTGTATTCTCCTTGAAAAGCCAAGTATATTCCTTCTCTAACAGATGGCTCCTTATTGTGCCTGTGTTACACACACACACACACACACACACACACACAAGTGGGGTTGCAGTGAAGAGAAGAGCAGGAGAAATTGGGAGCAAGTGAATACTAGAGTGTTTCCATGTGGAGTTTTTTGGGGAAGGAGATCTTCTCTGGTTGTTTCCATGCCAGAAACTTCTTGTGCTCCTTCTCAATGCTTTAATACGTACCTAAGAACAGACCCAGAGAAAAGGTGAGATTTTGGCTATGAGTCATCTTATTGGAACCAGGTCTCTAGACATGGTCTTTGAGGCTTCTTGCAACCTGGCAGAGAAAGTGGGGTTGCAGGCAGATGTCGGAAGCAACCCTTAAACAGGGTGATGTTTGAAGCCTCACTGCCCCCCTCCCCGCTCCCCTATCTACACAGCAGATGTAGGGAATACAATGGTGGTTGGTGTTAGCTACAAGAAACAGGAGTGCTACAGCAAGGATGTCAACCCCACTTTTTCTGCCTCCTCCCTCAAACACTTTTCTTAGCAAATCCAATCAGAGAAAATCTATTTGTTATCTAAAATATTTCTATTCCACTTTTTCTCATGTCTCAAGGTGGCTCCTATCAACCCCAATAGCAAAATGGAACCTTTGTGTTCCCCTCCCGTGTTCTTCTGAATACGAAAAAGGGGGATGCTGTGACCTCTAGGTCTTGCTTACAAGCTTCCACAGGCTTTCTTGCGGATTCCATTTGGAAACATTTGGAATTGTCCATGAGTGGACTGTAAAGTGAATGCAAAGCAAATGTGAGGGTCTAGGATTAAGACTCCAACCCAGTTATCTGATCCTACAATTGCTCTGGCAACATCCATTTTACAGAAGGCAAATGAGTGAACTTGAAATGAAGAAACCTACTTGAAGACCCAGACATAATTCCCCTTCCACTTGTTCCCAGTTTACAGAAAGCAAAAGAACAACCACTGTCCAATCAGCAGTCAAATCAGCTTAACCTTGCTCTTTCTTGGTGTTGTGATTAGGAGTGTGGACTTCTAATTTGCCACGGATTTGATTCCCCGCTACTCTTCCCCCACATGCAGCCAGCTGGGTGACCTTGGGCTCACCACAGAACTGATAGAGCTGCTCTGACCGAGCAGTGATATCAGGGCTCTCTCAGCCTCTCCTACCTCACAGGGTGTCTATTGTGGGGAGAGGAAAGAGAAGGGGATTGTCAGCCCCTTTGGAAGGGAAAAGTGGCATATAAGAACCAATTCTTCTTCCTAGCAGCCACACAGCCACAGCGCTTCCACCATAATGCAAGAAATGAACTCTGCAAGCCATCATCATTCCTCTGGGCTGAGGGAAAGAATGTCATCAATGTAACTACTTCTCAACCTGACCACATCTGCGGATACTTGGATCTGTAGACTAGGGCCATGTTCAGAGTATAGACATTTCCTGCAAACTTGAGGGAAACCCCACGTGTTGGAGTTGCCTCTGCTTTCATCTCCCTTTCTCTAAGGAGGGAGAAAAGCTACCACCTTAGCAGAGCTAAGTATCTGCTAAATCAGGTGCAGAAGAGGCTGTGGTGCTGCTGCTTTTCCTCCTCCTCAGGTGAAGAAAACCCACTAGCACCAAGCGCTGCTACAGATTTGAGGGGCTGCACAGAGGGAAGAAGGAGAAGAACAAGGTGACTGAGGAGGTTGCCAAAGGACAAAGCAGGGACCAGTGTGGGAATTTTCCTTTGAGTGTCTCATGACCCCACTCGTAATTATTTGCTACATTTTTATCTTGGTGTTTCGTCATGGCTCACAGAGTGGTGGACATGCTATTCTTTTTCCATTTTGTCAACCCCACCCCACTGTAAAGTATGTCATATTCAGAGAGGGTGACTAGCCCAAGGTCACCCAGGAAGTTTTATGACACCACAGGGATTTGAAATCCCAGAAATCCCAGGTCCTAGTTCAGTCACTGCACCGCACCAGGGCTCTCCAGTGCCAATGTATTCCCTTTCCTCTGAGTGCTTTCCATGCTTCCATTTGGGCATCAAGGTGTGAACCAGTGGCACAGAGAAGTCCCATTGTATGGACACACACATTGATTCTCGTCCTGATGAGCTGCAATAACAGATGAAAAGGAACCAATTGTTCTAGGACCTGCTAATAGAGCAACAAAAGACTTTTTTTTAATCTCTAGGAGTTTGAGGAAACGAATATCTTTCTGCTCTGTGTGGGTGGGAAAATTAGACAAGAGTTCCCTGGGCTGGTTGCTTCTTTCTTTCTCCTCCCCTTCATCTTTCACGACAATTATCTTGTATTTTGATATCTATCTGTTTAAATCTGCCTTTGCTGGGGATAAGAGTGAGCAGGATCACTGAATAAGTAGTGCGGTGGTGGAGGGCAGGGAGAGCAAGAGGAGGTGCCATAGCAAGAAGAAGGTGGGCCCTCCAAGCACTCAGCCAGTGGTCTCCTCCTTTGCAGGATCAGAAAATAAATACAGCGCCCTCTGCAGTTCTGAAGGTATGCTGCAGGCTTGCTTAACACAGAAGGGAGGGCAGAGTCTGGGGAAGAGTGCTTGCACTTGAAAGCTCACGCCTCGAATAAATCTTTGTTGGCCTTAAAGGTGCTACTAGACTCTGGTTTTATTATATAATCCTATATAGAGTTACCCCAGTCCAAGTCGACTGAAATCAGCAGACTTAGACTGGCATAACTGATCGAGGATCACACTGTAAATTGTATTCCTAAACAGAGTTATATCTTTCTAAGCCCATCAACCTCTACCAGCCTGCTTAGACTGTGCTGTTAATTCCCTCCCTGACCCTGTAATGAGTAATTTCTTATTGCGTTAAGTGAAACAAGGGGGAGGGTTTGGTTGAATTTCAAGTTTTCATTAATTTTGCTGGCTTTCACAGGGTTGTGAAATATCATTTCAGCCCTGCTAAGTAGCCATCCATCTGTTGTCCTCCTGCCTTCAATAAAAGAGTGCCTCCATGCAACCCTTCACAGAGAGCATGACTGCTGTGCCTCTAAACAGGTTCTGAGCCCTTTAAAGGTCTCTCTAATTTATTTCTGCTATTTCTATTTCTTTCAACTCGTTTGGCTGTCCTTTTTCATGGCTGCTGACACTTTGCTGGCCTGCACAGAACTATACTTAATTTTTGACACAGAACAGAGCAGAAGCCTTTACTGGCAATTAAAAACAAAATATACAGAATACGGAATGATATAGCTATGGTACAGCAGCGTTTCTCCGATTCATTAAGGACATCGAATTAATTCTAAAAGCATCGCCTAAATATGCTCCAATACAGGAAGTTGGTGTAGAGAAGCAGAGAAGCAACCCATTCTTTTTCATGGCTATTGACACTTTGTTTGCCTGCACAGATCGACACTTGATTTTTGACATAGGTTTAATGCCAAAATCAGGGCATGTCCTTCTCTTCTCAGTTGTGACTTACCTGTACGGTGATGTCATCACATTTCGCTTTTCCCTGTCCTTGTTCACAGTGGAGAAACGTATGATGTGGTGGTGTCACCGGATGGGGGGATGTTTCTAAATGTGAAGAGGGGAAAGGAAGGAATCTCAAGAGGAAGCTGTTTTTGGCAGCGTCCCTGAAAAACATATGAAGAGTCCTGTTGGAATAGATCATCGAGCTCATCTTCCTGTTCCCCACAGTGGCCAATGAGCTCTCCCCCAGGGGTAGTCAAACTGCGGCCCTCCAGATGTCCATGGACTACAATTCCCATGAGCCCCTGCCAGCATTTGCTGGCAGGTTCTCATGGGAGTTGTAGTCCATGGACATCTGGAGGGCCGCAGTTTGACTACCTCTGCCCTAAACCCATAAAACTGATTCTGAAGTATGCTGCCTCTAAACATGGAGGTCGCCATTGTGATGGGCAGGATCTCCCATGTGTTTGTCTACCCCCCCCCCCCGCCGCCCTTAAAGCCATCTAAGGCCTGATCTATTCAGGCTGGGCTATAAAGTGGCAATGAGATGGCAAAGCACAGATGTTTCTGAGTGGGCTGCACTAGTTTGGGAAGCAAGAGGAAGAGTACGCTTTAGAAAGGCCCCTTACATTAGTAAGCCCTTGTAAAAGGAAAACTTGTACAACATATGGAAAGGTAGGACAGAAGCTAATATGCTAGTTTTTAATTTGCAAGGAGTCTTTACATGGGAGAATTTTTTTTAAGTGACTTCTCCCCCCGCAGTCCAAAATGGTACAGTTAATTCTCCAGCATGTGTAGGGCAAGCCTAACTTAGTGGCCATATCTCCTACCTATGGCAGTGAATTCTGTTGTGTTTGTGGTCTTTCTGGAGCATTGAGCTCCAAGTGAGGACTGGGAACCTGAGCTCTTGTTAGGGTTTGGCTGGTTGTTGGGCTCTAACCAATCAGCGGACAGGCTTATGGACATCATGGGCCTCTGTTAAGGACCAATTACATGTCTTGATGGGAGAGCCAGCTTGGTGCAGTGGTTAGGAGTGTGGACTTCTAATCTGGCCAGCCAGGTGTGATTCCCCGCTCCTCCCCCACATGCAGCCAGCTGAGTGACCTTGGGCTCGCCACAGCACTGATAAAGCTGTTCTGACTGAGTAGTGATATCAGGGCTCCTATCAGCCTCACCCAGCTCACAGGGTGTCTGTTGTGGGGAGAGGAAAGGGAAGGCGATTGTAAGCTGCTTTGACTCCTTCGGGTAGAGAAAAGCGTCATATAAGAACCACCACCTCCTCCTCCTCCTCTTCTTCCTCTTCTTCTTCCAAACATGTATATAAGTTCCCCAGTTTTGCTTGTCTGTGTCCAGTGTTCTCTGGTCCTAGTAAAGTGTTGGTTGTTTAGAGATGAAGTGTCTACGTCTTCAATGAACCCACGGATTTAATACTGGCAAAGAGGCTAGGATTGCTAGGCTAGGTAGGCAGCCTTGGTTAGCAACTGAAATCACTTCTGTTCCCTGCCTTCTGAGGAGCCACTAATGAAGTCATGCTGAAATCGCTTCAATAGCCTGCCTTTTGAGGAGGGACGGTCCGATAGTACTGATGTGTTCTACTTGCAAGCTGGAATCATGGCCACCAGGGGCCACATTGAGGAGTTAAATCCTGAGTTTCCTGCCAAATGGGAATCATATGCCAGTTGCCTCAGCTGTTTCCTGCCAGCAAACAGAATAACAGAAGAAGGGATGAAGAAAAACATGCTACTCAGCATCTGCGGGGCAGCTGCCTTCAAGCTTGCCTAATGGCACCAAACAAGATATGACACCATCATCGACACATTCAAAAAGCACTTTGCTCCACAGCCAGCTGAAGTTGCGCAAAGGCATGCCTTTCACAAGCGAGACCAGGGCGAGGCTGAGTCCATGGTGGCTTATATTGCTGCTCTGCGGCAGGCTGCCCTATACTGTAACTTCCCAGATCTAGAGGACTGCTGAGAGAACCACTTGTATGTGACCTCAGGGATGAGCGAACCCAACTACATCTCTTTGCTAGGAGAGAGCTCATATTCCAAATGGCATTGGAAGAGGCCCTGGCAGCAGAAGCAGCCGACAGGAACACGCAAGAGGTCGCTGGGCTAGGAGCCCGTCATCGAAGCCAAAACCCACTTCTGAACCAGTCCACTTGGAGGATATCTAAGAAGAGGTGGAGTATGTACATCTTGCCTCTTCTGCACACTCCAGCCCACCACACCAAGAATTGAATGCTTGTGCCAGCTGCAGTGGAAGTCATCAGAGACATGTATATACAATTTCTGGTATGCCAAATGCTTGGCTTGCAGGAAACAGACACACTGCAAGAGCCAGCCTATCAAAGAGGCCAGCTAGCATCATTTTCCAGAACCCATCCCCAAATGTGGGGGGGGGGATTAGAACTGCTGTATCACGATTCACTAACACCAGTCAACTCACCAGTGACCCAGACGTTGGTCCAAGACATACAGTTCCCTCTATGAAAGAAAATCAAGGTCACGGTCCAAATCCAAGGAGCACCATACAAAATGAAAACAGACTCTGGCTCGGTACTCCCCATAATCTCCCAGTAGACTCTCAAACAATTGTATCCCAATGGGAGCTCCTATTTCTGACCTAACAAATGTCTCATCATGGATTGCCAAGGGAAGAAGGGGCCAGTCTGGGGCACTGAGAACTTTAGGGTGAAATTCAAGCAGTTCTCTGACACACTGAGGCTGGTCATAGTCAGTTGCTGCTGCATCAGTCTCCTGGGCTTGTCTCGCTTGAATCACTGGGCATAAATATCACTGGAATCCAGCATATTTGCAGTAGTATTTTCAACAAGATCTGCCCAGAATTTGTGACTGTCTTTGACAAGTCCCTTGGATACTACAAAGGCCCACCACTGTCCCTGGCTCTTGGCCATGCATGTACGCTGATATGGCTAAAGGCCAGATGCATTCCCTTTGCACTCAAACCAAAAATTTATGCTGAACTGGACTGTCTCACTGAACAAGGAGTCCTTGAACCAGTTCCTCACACAAGATGGGAGATCCTGATTGTCACCCACCCTCAAACTAAATAGGGAGGTCCTAATTTGCGCCAACTACAAACGTACACTCAACAAGACTTTGCAACAACATGTATATCTGGTGCTGGTGGTGAGTCATCTCCTCACATTGGTTGCCAGTGGTAAGGTCTTTGCTAAACTTGACCCACCCAGGCCTACCAGCAAGTGCTGGTTGACAATGCAACCACTGAAGCACAGACCATCATAATGCACAGAGAGGCATTCCAGTACAGGAGATTCCAATTTGGCATTAGCATAACTCCAGGGATCTTCCAGAATCTAACGTATGTAAGGGCCTTCTGCATGTCATTCTGTATTTTGATGATGCACTTGGATCTGGTAACTCTGACAATGAACTTGTAGCACACCTATAAGAGGTCCTACACTGTTTCTAGCCTATTGGGTTTAAGATCAAGCATGAAAAGTGTCACCTTGGGGTGCCATCCATAGAGTTCTTAGGTCCTGGATTGATGCTGACAACATGCACCCCAAGGCACACAAAATGAAGTCCATTCATCAAGCCCCACTGCCCCAATTGAAACACGACCTACAATCCCTAAGACTTTTCAACTTCTACCATTCGTTCCTTCCCAACAGGGCAGCCATTGCTGAGTCACTGCAACATCTATTAGACAAGACAGCCCCATGTGTCTGGGGCCGAGCTCAACAAAGAGTGTTTGACATGGTCAAGAGCATCCTATCCTCCAACAGTGTTTTGATGCACTTTGATGAGTTCCAGGTAGTCATCCTTGCCTGCAACATCTCCCAATATGAGATTGGAGCCATCCTCAGCCACAGACTATCCAACGGTTATGAGGCACCCATCGCTTTGTACTCCCGCACGCTGTTCTTGGCCAAGCAGAACTATGCACAGATATATAAGGAAGTGCTCCCTATCATTGCAAGCACCAAGAAATTTCATGAATGTGTGTATGGCCAAAAGTTCACAATAATCCAATTACTGAATGGCCAAATAAGGAGGTGCCTGCTTGACATGACTGAAAAAATGATGCTTACAGAAGCCAACATGGTGTTCATTTATTTAATTTATATACCACTTTTCATCTGCTATGCATTAATTTCACTGATGCTACTGAAATCTAGTATTACGGGGAAAGGTGGAAAAGGTTTTCTTTCCCTCTCTTCATTTTATCCACCTGTGCTTATCTATATGTCACATTTCAGCTTTGGTTGCCCCGTAGATCAGCATTCCCCAATCCTGATAGGACTGTGGGCACATTGGGAATTTTCAAAACGTGTAGTGGATGTCAATGTAAGATGGTTGCCACAGAAAGTAGGACCAATCACAAAATGGCTGGCATGTGGAGCAATTGCAATGCATTGTGAAAAGGGCACAAGACAAAGGAAATTTCCTCCTACAATGGAGGTAGCTATGTCTGAATTGATGCTCCTTCTAGATGCAAAGGTGATTATGTACTGGGGCCTCTTGAAGCACTTCCTGCTGCAATGAAGTGAAGGATGTCTGGATTGACTTTTTCCCATGGGGAAGAGATGTTCTGGGGAGGAAGCAAGTGGCCTGTAGGAAATACATTTAGTGTACACCATGGTATTCACGGGTATCCACATTAAGGATCAGCATAATACATATATACAAAGATGTCACTATACTGTCCGCTTTGTTTTCAGACCCTTTCCTAATAATCCCTTGTCTAGAATTGGCTTTTTTCACTGCTGCCACATCCTGACTCAACATTTTCATTGAGCTACCCAGCATAACCCCTAAGATCACATTTCTGGCCAATCACTACCAGATGAACAAGATCTCATCAATCTTGCTGTTGCCTTAACATTCAGAAATGAAGCAGATGAAGCTCTCCCCGGTACTTATATCCATGCCAGGACAAGCTTTGTTGGCTACATTTCTACGTGTGCCAGCTGTTTCTAAAGGAACGAGGTCAGTAAAAACAGGTGGCAACCCGATTCAGAAACTTATTCTGCAGTTGACAAAGCCACGTATGAGAACAAGGGAGCAGAAAAGGTTAAGCAAGTACAAATTGAAAGCATATTTCCAGTGATAGTCCTGGAGCTTTGTAATATATAAAGTGTGTAGGGTGCTTTATATTTTTCTTTTATGTAAACATTTCATGGAAACTCAACAAAGATAATATGTCTTCAAAGAAATTAATCAACAAAAGAGAGGAATCATGGGGCTATGGCAGAGCCAATCTTTGTGTAAGAACTTCCTGGAACTACCTGGACTCCAAAAAGGGTTGCTTGCTTCTGCTTCTAGCGTTTTGGCATTTATTCATCCAAAATCTGGAATTGCTTGGTTCAGAACTGTGTAGGAGGGGCTAGGAGTCTCATGGGGGAAAGTCAGACAATAAGCTTATTTATAACTCCTCCTATCAAGTATTCTTCAGTTTCACTTGCAATTGCCAGATCTTTTCTGAATAGATCCTGGGACAATGGCATAGCACTCATTAGATGAGTTTTTGCTCCAGGACATGGAAAGTATGTCACTCATCCCCATACGGCTGGCTCCAGCTGTCTCTCCTGCCCAATTGTTTGCCCCTACCCTCCCTCATGGCCATTGGCTCACTTCTGGCTTGACATCCCTGGATCTCCCTTGCCTTTGCTTCCTGATGCCTGCCACTTTCACCTCCATTTCCTCCTGCTGCTGGCTCCTGCCTCCACCATCCCCTCTTTCAGTTGTCTATTGCACTTGCAGGCAATAAGGATATAAGAAGAGTCCTGCTAGATCAAACTATTAGTCCACCTGGTCCAGCATCCTGTCCCACAAAAAGGCCCACCAGTTCCTTCAGATGGCCAACAACCTTCCCCCAATGTTTCTCACGGCACTTGGATTCAGCCTGCCTCTGAACATGGAGGTTTCCCTCAATCTCCATAGCTAGTAGCCACTGATACATTTATCCTCCATGAATCTATCTAATCCCCCTTTAAAGCTGTTTATTCTTGTGGCCATCACTACATCCTCTGGCAGCCAATTCCACATTTTAACCACTCCCAGTGTAAAGAAGTATTTCCTTTTGTCCATACTGGATCTACCATCCGTCAACTTCATTTGATGTCCTTGAGTTCTAGCATTTTGAGGGAGGAGAAAAAGTTCTCTTTGTCTACTCTGTCCACTCCATGCAAATTTTATAAACCCCTGTCATGCCCCCCCTCAGCTGTTTCTCTTCTAAGCAGAAAAGTCCCAGCCTTTTTTCATAGAGAAGAAGCTCCAAACCCCTAATCATCTTCTGCAGTCTTCCCAGCTCTGTGGTATCCTTTTAGAGATACAGTGAACAGAGCCGTGCATAGGATTCCAGATGAGGCCAAACCATAGATCAATGCAGGGACATTATAATACCAGCCTTTTAATGTTTAATCCCTTTTCTAATAATCCCTAACAACAAGTTTGCCTTTTTCACTGCTGCAGCATGATGGATTGACATTGTCTTTGAGCTATCCTTTACAGACCCAAGATCTTTTCCCCTTTCCGACCACATTATTCTATGCTTGAAGCTGGGATTTTTTTTGGGGGGGGAGGGGGGTTCCCAATGTGCATCACCTTCTACTTACCAACATTGAATTTCATTTGCCACATTGTCACGCACTCACCCAGTTTGTGGATATCCTCTTGGAACTCTTCACAGTCAGCCTTGTTTTTCCCTGTTGCGTCATCTGCTACTTGGCCACCACACTGCTCACCCCTAGTTCCAGATCATTTACCAACAACTTAACTATTACTAGCTCATCCTTGTGGGACCACATTGCTTACTGCCCTCCATTTTGAGAACTGCCCATTGATTCCTACCTTTTGCTTCCTATCATCTAACCAATGTTTAATCTATAGATAATCCATCCATTTGTCCAATGTCTGCTAAGTTTACTCAAGACGTTTTTGGTAAGGTTCCTTGTCAAAAGCAATGATTTGGCTTAGTGTGGCAACTCAAAATACTGGCTGAATTCCAGTGGTTTTATGCTTTTTGTGAAATGGCATTCATTTCATTCATTCATTCATTCATTCATTCATTTGCATTTATATTCCACCCTCCCTTGCGGCTCAGAGCGATTTACACAAAACATTCAATAGGTAACAGAGTACAAATAAGTTTGGTAACTGTGTCAACAATTTTAACATCAATTTTAACAACAATCATAATATAGCATGTTCAGGTTAACTATATCAACAACCTTAACATCAATAACAATCATAGTATGATGTAATATGTTTCAGATAACATTTTTTCTGCAATCCCAAAGAGTGTGCTCATCTAGATAGAAGAGTGGGGTGGGGGCCCAATGGATGTTGTCACTGGACTCAACCAAATGCCTGGTGGAAGAGCTCTATTTTGCAGTCCCCAAGGAACTGTGATATCTCATACGGGGCCCAGATATCCTCAGGGAGCTCATTCCACCAGGTGGGGACCAGGATGACCTGGCCCTGGTTGAGGCTAAACGTGCTTCCTTGGGGCTAGAGATCACTAGCTGGTTGGTATTGTCTGAGCATAGAGCTCTTTAGGAGGTATAGGCAGAGAGACAGCCTCTCAGATATGCTGGACCCAACCCACGTATGGCCTTAAAAGTAATTACTAAGACCTTAAGCTTGATCTGGGATTGCAGCTGTTGGAATATGGACTGGATGTGGGCCTTCCAAGGTGTTCTTGTGAGAACCCTGGCCACTGCATTCTGGACCAACTGTAGTTTCCAGATCAGGGATAAGGATAGACCTGCGTAGAAAACATCGCAGAAATCCAGTCTAGAGGTGACGGTCAAATGGATCATTGTGGCTAGGTGTTCTGGGGCCAAATAGGGCTTTAGTAGATAGGCTTGGTGCAGGTGGAAGAATGCCAACCACATTACTTTTGCAACCTGCACCTCCATAGAGAGGGAGGTATCTAGGATCACACCCAGATTTCTGGTAGAGTGAGCCACTGACAGCTACACCCTGTCCAGGCTGGGCAATCACACTACCTTGCTTGGACCTTTCTTGCCCAGCCATAGGAACTCCATCTTTGAGAGGTTGAGCTTCAGATGACTCTGCTTGAGCCATTCTACCACTGCCTCCAGGCATCTGGTTAAAGATTCTGGGGGTGAATCTGAGTGGCCATCCATCAGGAGGATGGCACCCAAGACCAAACCTCCATACCAGCTGGGCAACAGGGCACATAAAGGTTTTGAATAAGATTGGAGAGATGACTGCTCCTTGCGGAACTCCACAAGTGAGTTTGTGGTGGCTTGATTGACTCTCTCCAATTGCTACCCTCTGTCTGTGACTCCGGACACAAATACGGACCCAGTTTTGAAACATTAAGAGTTTCTCTTGGGAGGGGGGAGCTCTGTCTACATACACAAGGTTGGTAAGGAATGCCAGATATCGTAGTAATGTGCCTTGCTCCAAGCCCCCCAAATGCCAGCTGTGCCAGTGGCTTGGGAGAGTACTGGTGAGACTGTGGCAGGGCCAACGACAGGGTGGAGGCCACCATCCCACCTGGGACAATAATTTCCCTTTCATAAGATTTTCTTTTTAAAAAAATGCTTTCCCTTTCCTTACATGACGTATATTATTTCTATAATAGGAATATTTCTGATTTTGTAAAAACCCTCCGCTGGCTAGAGTTGGCCCCCAAATGAGAATATTCTGAAGTCTGTCACGCCTTTGGACTCTCCAGCTCTGTCCACCTATGATTCCCCACGGCTCAGGGCGGGAGTAACTTAAGGAAGTAATAATTTACTTTAGGAAAACATTCATTATAAGTAGGTAAAAGCTTCTTAACAACTATAGTTGTTCGGATTAACATTCAGCTCGCTAACAATTCAGTGACATTAAAATTCTAATAAGCTTGGTCTCGGCGACTGTGACCAGAGGCATTTCTGGTTTTTTGTGATGAAGTAAATTGTTTTCTATTCCTTTATCTGAAGACTTGCCTGGGGAGGAAGGCGGGCTGCAGCCCCACAAGGCCATTGCAAGGGAACTGCAAAATGTGTGTAGCCTCTCTCTCTGAGGGAGCTGTGGGGGGATGCTTATCTGGAATCCAGGAATGAAAACATGGAGGACAGCAACTGCGGTTTACCCTAAACCCTGATTAGCAATTGCTTTATCTAGAGAGCCACTCAGAAGATGGGGTAGAGGAGGATTGTCTTTGGTGCTGCTGTCTACTTTCCTGACCTCCCCACTCCCCTTCATATACTCCTCATATCATTGTTTGTCAAGCACAGCACAGTGAAGATGTGCCATGCAGTTGCCACTGACTTACAGTGATCCCAGCAAGGGCCATTGCCTTCCTGCACTGAGCCTCAAGAAGAAGAAGAAGGAGAAGGAGGAGGAGGAGGAGGAGGAGGAGGAGGAGGAGGAGGAGGAGGAGGGCTTGGTTCTTATATGCCGCTTTTCCCTACCCGAAGGAGGCTCAAAGTGGCTTACAGTCGCCTTCCCATTCCTCTCCCCACAACAGACACCCTGTGAGGAGGGTGAGGCTGAGAGAGCCCTGATATCACTGCTCGGTCAGAACAGTTTTATCAGTGCCGTGGTGAGCCCAAGGTCACCCAGCTGGCTGCATGGGGGGGAGTGCAGAATTGAACCCAGCATGCCAGATTAGAAATCCGCACTCCTAACCACCTCACCAAACTGGCTCTCTTTAGTGGTCTCCCATCCAAGTACTAATCCTGCTTAGCTTCTGTGATATGATAAGATCAGGCTATACCTTCCTGTACTGCCTTCCTGCACCTAAGCCATGAGAAATTGAAGGTTGAAGCTGTTTCTGCTGATCCATTGCCTCAGTTCCACAAATTATAGGAATAATGGACAGTGGGGAGTCCTGGGAAAGGGAGCTGCATGCGTCTGGCTGACTGATGAACAGTTCTACCTGTTATTTGGGGTAATTTTGGGTATGTGATTTCAATTCCATAAAAGGGATTGCGGGTTGGTTTGAGAACATGGAGAAGAAAGGGCGATGACAGTGTGGCTATGACCAAAGGCAATAATGACGTTCCTTTGCTGTTTTCTTAAATCAAATTTAACTGTTATGTGCCCCTATATGCCAAGAGAATATATGGTGGATTTATACATTTGGATTTATGAGGTTACTAAAGAGTGTCTGACATATGTGAAATGATCTGGAGTGATACTAGTGCTAATTTGGCCACTTAAAAAAAACCCCTCATCATTCTGAAGTTCCTTGTCAATCTGAGCAGCTGCTCTTGTCCAAGATCTACTGGTGCAAGTAGCAGTGAAATCCTAAGCAAATTGAACACCCTTTTAAGTTTGTTGAAGTCAGTGGTCTTAGAAAAGGGTAAGGATTGCACTACAGGATACCAGTGCTTTGATACATGTGGATGGACATGAACTGGTTCATGCTTCATGATGTGCCTGGTTGGTGAGCCATGAACTGCAATAAAATTTTAAGAGCTACTACTAGTTTGGTTTGTGAGTTTTGTGATGTGGTAGAATGACTCCCCCTCCCAGGATGGTAGAGATACCAAACTCACAGAGGATCTTCAATGACTCTACTGTACCTGCCCTCCACGTTTGGTGAGGATGGGGGTTATGGGGTTTGAGATATGGTCCCCCAAAGAAGGAGCCCACATCCTCTATTATTTCCAATGGAGGGGAAAAAACAGCCCCAAAAGATCAATAGAAGCCCAGCAAAACAGAATCAGAGAAATTTCTGTGTCAGAAAATGAAGGTGGAGGGTATTTTTGCATGCTCAGCAGAATCAGTACAATGTACAGAATGCCCAGCATTACCAGTGCAATCATAGAGTGCTCAGCAGAACCCAGTGCCACTGGCATTGCAGGCTTAAAAGGACTGATCTCAAAGCACAGAGTCACAGATCCAAGCAAACTCTCTGCAGTGAACATAAAGGAATAAAAGCAAAGGGGCAGAAAAACCCTCTTGAATATGACTAATTTGAAACTGACAGCAGTGTTTCCAAAGCTGGAGAGTTCTGTCCTTTGCTGTTGCTTTAAAGTTTGGCAAACCGTCTGTTTGAAGGAAGACATGAACCAGAAGGAAGCACCACAAACTGTTTCAAAATTTGTGGAAGGTTTCTGCCAGTTGACCTGCCATTAACATCAGTTTGCCAATCATGAACCAGCCAAAATGAATCATGAACTAGTTTGTGTCCATTCTTAGTGGTGTGTAAAGGGGCAACATCCAGTGCAGAGGCAACAACCTTTAGAATTAAAGAGCCAAACTAGATTGAAATTCAGAGCTAGGAGACCAATGAAGAGCCGAGTATAAGAAGACACACTGGCATAACTGAAAACATGCAGCTTAACATTATCGATAATTTGACATGTCTATTAATAATACAGTTTCTGTAGCCAAAATTCTGTTAGATGAGAGTCTTTTATTAGGCAACAGCGCACTTGAGGTCTCACAATAAGTACTAAATATAGATAGAAGCACGATGTGAGATTGTTGTTGTGCAATGGCATCAATATACACATGATTTGTATGTGGATTACTGCTAGCTCTTCAGCTTTATCCCTTCACTTGTCTGTAAAACGTCTCCTTGAAATTCTTTTTTCCTATCTTTGCCTGTTAGTCCCTTTACATACATACATGATGGCTATTGCACCATTCCAGCTGCCATTCTTGAAATACCTTAACATAAACATTTCATTTTCTTTTTTTACAAGCCATATTTGGTTCCATACTGAACAATATTTGGATACAGAACCATAGATGGTAGACTCTTGGTCTAGTGCAGTGGTTCTCAACCTTGGGGTCACAACCCAATTTGGGGTCGCTTGGCCACTTCCCTGGGGTTGCCAGGTTGGCCATCGCAGTGGCAGCAGGAGGCAGGAGGCGACAGGAGGCCGCGGAGCCATGGCAATGGCTGCCTCCACGCTGCCTCGATTGTTGTGCATGCACAAGCAAGCTGCCGCCGCACCAGCCACCACCGTAGTTGGGGTCACGGCGAAGAAAAGGTTGAGAACCGCTGGTCTAGTGTATGAAAACATTTATTCCAGGATTTCTGGTGACTAGTTAGGAGTTTTCTTATACTGAAAGAAGAATCTGTTCAAAATTCATTGGGAATCTTGTAGCCAGTATATTTGTTTATACCCACAGAATATGTCCTTCTACCCAGCTTCTGGCCTGAATCTCATAGGGTTCCCTCTGTGCCCTGTCTCTCCTTGCAGATCTAGATCTGGTGCTTTCTTGGAACTTGTTTTCCATTTGGATTTTGGATGCTCCCTTTGTTCTAAAGCATGGTTTCTTCCTGGATATCTTCCGATTAATTTCCTTTGCATCACTATTGACCTGCACCATACTAACCAACTCTTCAGGTTCTTACAAGCCTCTTGAATTTTAAGGTAAAGGTATCCCCTGTGCAAGTACCGGGTCATGTCTGACCCTTGGGATGATGCCCTCTAGTGTTTTCATGGCAGACTCAATACGGGGTGGTTTGCCAGTGCCTTCCCCAGTCATTACTGTTTACCCCCCAGCAAGCTGGGTACTCATTTTACCAACCTCGGAAGGATGGAAGGCTGAGTCAACCTTGAGCTGGCTGCTGGGATTGAACTCCCAGCCTCATGGGCAGAACTTTCAGACTGCATGTCTGCTGCCTTACCACTCTGCGCCACAAGAGGCTCTACATCTTGTTTGATATTTTATTCTACAGTTTGTACTGTTGCTTTTTCCATATTCTAATTTGAATTAATAAAGCATTGCAACTTAATTTCTTCGGCATCAGATTTGACTGGTATTTCAGTTCTAATAACCTGTGGCCAAGCCAAGAACTGTATATCCTAATCACATCTTAATTAGACTGTAGTTTACTTTCCTTTCCCAGAACAGTGTGGGGAAGGTAGGGGAGCTCTTGGCAGCCTCTGAAAGGTAAATCTCCTTTGGAGGAAACAGCACTGAGACTTACGGCATCGCTGGTAATATATTATTATTAATTTACTATTATTTATTGGACATATAGCCTGCCACTCCCAGAACAGGTCTTGGCTGTTCAAATATACTTTACAGCAGGGGTAGTCAACTTGTAGTCCTCCAGATGTTCATGGACTACAATTCCCATGAGTCCCTGCCAGCGAATGCTGGCAGGGGCTCATGGGAATTGTAGTCCATGAACATCTGGAGGACCACAGGTTGACTACCCCTGCATTACAGGACACAGACAAAAGCATACAGGCAGGCATATTTCTTACAAAGAAAACCTCTAAAGGCTTCTTTCCCAAAGACCTATTCCCACTTTGCAAAGCTGGGAAGGTCTGAGAGTACGAGTCTTGTTACATCCCACCTTGGTCTGGGCTGGGATGCTGCACCTACGTTCAACACAGATGAAATGATGGCCACCCTAGAATGAACTAATGTCCCTCAGTGCCACAAGTGATAAGTTTGTAAATGTAGCTCAGCATGGCTGAAATGTTCTGCAGCAGCTGGAAGGAAATGGACTACTAGGAAGCACAGCAGTTAGTGGGTAAACTCCTGCCTGACTCCCTTGTCAGATTTTGCTTAGAAGTTCTCACCATTTATCCTTTACTGTTATGGTGTGGATGTTGCGGCCTCCAGGGTGGATCCCATGCCCGCTGAAGCCATGTGTGGATCGTGGAGACAGATGGATTTTGTGACAAGTACTAACCCAAGGGATGGACTGAACCAGTGCAGTGAAAGAGGGGGCCTGAAGCAGCATTGCCATCTCCCTGGATGGACTCAAGACTTATTTAAAAGGACTGACCTCCGGCCTTTTTCATGCCCGTTGGCTTGATGAAGACCTGTTGCTGGTGAAAGACCCACAGGAACAGTAGAAGCACAGAAGAGCGGCAAAGGAGGCCATTTTGCTTCAGACAGGGTGGGCAAGTGATAGGTCTGTACTGAAACTGTGCCTGTACTATATTCTTAGTGACTAAGCAGTGTGGGGATGTGGGCCCACCTGCAGCCACAAGGATTGATCTGGTGCCCAAACCTGACTTGAGTGGTACCAAGTACCAGACTCTAGGACAGGCAGAGCCTTCTGCCCAGCAGGTCTTAATTCCCCCAAGAGTGGAGGAAATGAAAGTCCACTGTGGCCTGTGGAAGCTACTGCCTCCTTCCAATTGTTTGTCGTCACTGACACTATGCTATTATTGAAGTGACGGCACATTTGCGGTTTGATAAATGTGTATACCAGGTGACTCCAACTCTCACCAACACCTTTCCTGGTGCCCTCCAAGAGTTTTAGGATAGTGTTTGGGGTCAGGTGGGACTCTTTGCCCTGTGGAGCTTCTGATTGCCCACTGGAGGTCTGTTTGGTTGGCAGATTTTTTAAAAGTTGCTTTGCCAACAGCTGCCACCACAACTCAAGGATCTTCACTGTGTGACTGAAGATAAGCTGTGTGTATGCAAGAAAATATTTTTAAACAGTATGTTAATTTTAAGAGGCATCTGTCAAATGGTGCTTCTGCCTGAAATGCTGAAGAGTTACTCTAAGAGTTATGCATCTAGGGCTGCCAGGTTGAAGCCAGGGTAGGGAAATGAGGGGTGGGGAGCAGCATCTGCTACATCATGATGTGCCTTCCAGGGAAAACCTGACATAGGACAGCTGTGAAATTGGCAGACATTCTATGATAAAACCATAGAGTTTCTGGTGATTCCTAGAACTACCCTATGTCACACCCAGGTTTTCCCTGGAAGTGACATCATTATGTAATTGACATTGTCTTAAAAATATATATCTGCCAAAGCTTGGGGGTGGCAGCAAACAACATTGTCAACAGAAGACCTCCAACCTTGGTGCAGAGTAGGTTTGCTAGATACCTACTTATGGCAGACAAACTCCTGCCACTTTGGTCACTGCCCACTCATGTCCGTGGTCAGAGGGTGCAAGCTGGCCAGCCCTATGAGGGGGGCAGCCATCACATTTAGTATTGGGGTAAGTGCTAGTGTTGCCCTGGTGCAATGCCATGGGCCGTTCCGCATTCGTCCAAAATAGCACAATGGTTACTAATTGAAATCGCTACAGTTTTGCCGTTATGCACAACGTCGTTGACAATCTGCAACACTCCTGAAACCGATCTGCAAAAAGCACTTCGTTGTAGCGCTTTCAGGGAAATCCCCAAAAGTGGATTCACCCTCCGGAAAGCGCTACACTCCTGCAACCAATCTGCAACACTAGCGGGAAAGTTCTGTGCATTACCATTGTTGCGGTTTCTGCAAAGTCCCTCCCCCTGGCTCTCTCCTCTGATCTTCCGGCGAAGCGATCGCCATTTTTTTTTCTCCGAGCGAGCGGAGATCAACGCACCGGCAAGCCTTCGTTTACCCAGTGAGGCTTCCCCGGCTGCAGTCCCTCTGTTTAAAGTCACTAAGCACAAGCAACACGGAAGCCTGTTTGCTGGTTTATTTTCCCTTTATTTTTCACACTGTTTTCGGCCGAAAATCGCGCCCGTGAGGGGGGGGGTTTCACTCGGGGGTAGCGTGGCAACGATGAAACGGCAGCTCAAACACCACCTGCTAGCTGGATGGGTCACTCCGTTGCAACGAATCAACGCAGATTCATTGCAACGGGTTTTTAAACCTTCCTTAAAGGGAAAGGGGCTGTTTGGGAGCATGATAACGGCCGCCCATTGGCTGCTTGACGGCCAGGGGCAGGACAAGCTCGGCAATAGCGCTTCCTGGCTAGCGATTTTTGCTGAGACCAGAACCCTGTGGGAAACGATAGAAACGCAACTGGATTCCACTACAAAGGCAGGTATGCATAACGACGAATTCCACTATTTAAAATGGCAATTTTTCGTCCCTCAAACAATTTGCAACATGGATCCCGGTGCGGAATGGCCCCATGATTTCTATGGTGGAAGTTACAGCCTTGTGCAGCACTGCTGACAATTGTTTCCCCCTGCCAAGGTGAGCACCCACCTCTTCCCACCTCCTGCCAGTTACCTCCCAATCCTAAAGGGAGGCCTGGCAACCCTATGCACAACCTCAGTCCTCAGTATTTAGTTGTAGGGAAGATAATGGAGCAGATATTAAAGGGAGCGATCTGCAAACATCTGGAGGACAATTTGGTGATCCAAGGAAGTCAGCATGGATTTGACTCCAACAGGTCCTGCCAGACCAACCTAGTTTCCTTTTTTGACCAAGTAACAGGTTTGCTGGATCGGGGAAATTTGGTTGATGTCATTTACTTGGATTTTAGTAAAGCTTTTGACAAGGTTCCCCATGATGTTCTGATGGATAAGTTGAAGGACTGCAATCTGGATTTTCAGATAGTTAGGTGGATAGGGAATTGGTTAGAGATCCGCACTCAAAGAGTTGTTGTCAATGGTGTTTCATCAGACTGGAGAGAGGTGAGTAGCGGGGTACCTCAGGGTTCGGTGCTCGGCCCGGTACTTTTTAACATATTTATTAATGATTTAGATGAGGGGGTGGAGGGACTACTCATCAAGTTTGCAGATGACACCAAATTGGGAGGACTGGCAAATACTCCGGAAGATAGAGACAGAGTTCAACGAGATCTGAACACAATGGAAAAATGGGCAAATGAGAACAAGATGCAATTTAATAAAGATAAGTGTAAAGTTCTGCATCTGGGTCAGAAAAATGAAAAGCATGCCTACTGGATGGGGGATACGCTTCTAGGTAGCACTGTGTGTGAACGAGACCTTGGGGTACTTGTGGATTGTAAACTAAACATGAGCAGGCAGTGTGATGCAGCGGTAAAAAAGGCAAATGCCATTTTGGGCTGTATCAACAGAGGCATCACATCAAAATCACAAGATGTCATAGTCCCATTGTATACGGCACTGGTCAGACCACACCTGGAGTACTGTGTGCAGTTCTGGAGGCCTCACTTCAAGAAGGACGTCGATAAAATTGAAAGGGTACAGAGGAGAGCGACGAAGATGATCTGGGGCCAAGGGACCAAGCCCTATGAAGATAGGTTGAGGGACTTGGGAATGTTCAGCCTGGAGAAAAGGAGGTTGAGAGGGGACATGATAGCCCTCTTTAAGTATTTGAAAGGTTGTCACTTGGAGGAGGGCAGGATGCTGTTTCTGCTGGCTGCAGAGGAGAGGACACGCAGTAATGGGTTTAAACTTCAAGTACAACGATATAGGCTAGATATCAGGAAAAAGTTTTTCACAGTCAGAGTAGTTCAGCAGTGGAATAGGCTGCCTAAGGAGGTGGTGAGCGCCCCCTCACTGGAAGTCTTCAAGCAAAGGTTGGATACACACTTTTCTTGGATGCTTTAGGATGCTTAGGGCTAATCCTGCGTTGAGCAGGGGGTTGGACTAGATGGCGAGCGGCGGCGGCGGCGGCAGCAGCTCTCCCCCACTGGGCTCACAGCGGCGGCGGGCGGCGGGCGGCGGGCGGCGGGTGGCGGCAGCTCCCCCTCACTGGGCTCACAGCGGCGGCGAGTGGCGGCAGTTCCCCTTCCCACTGGGCTCACGGCGGCGGCTAACTCTATATTTTGAGTGGAAATGTTGGGGGGTCGTCTTATACCCCCAGTCGCCTTATACGCCGGCAAATACGGTAGTTGAGAGGGCCGCCGTGGACCAGTTCCTGGCATTCTTGGAGGAAACTTCGGCCCTTGACTTGTACCAGTCAGGCTTCCATCCTGGCCATGGGGTAGAGACTGTACTGGTCGCTCTGATGGATGATCTCTGGTGCCAGCTGAATTGGGAAGGTTTGGCTATTCTCATGCTTTGAGATCTGTCGGCCACATTTGATGTGGTCAACCACAAGTTGTCTGGCCCCTTTGTGCTCCCTTGTAGAATGCCACAGGGGGCGATACTCTCCCCCATGCTCTTCAACATCTATATACGCCCTCTGGCACGGTTGGTCTGGGGCTTTGGGCTACGTTGTCACCAGTATGAGGATGACACCCAGATCTATCTCCTGATGGTTGGCCAGCTAGACCCTCCCCCGGAAACATTTGCCAGATATTTGGAAGCAGTGTCTGGGTGGCTCAGGCAGAGTCATCTGAAACTCATCCCCTCCAAGACAGAGGTCCTGGCAACTGCTGCCGTAGGGTAGCAGTTTTTAAGTATTTGAAAGGTTGTCATTTAGAGGAGGGCAGGATGCTGTTCCCATTGGCTGCAGAGGAAAGGACACGCAGTAATGGGTTTAAACTTCAAGTACAACGATATAGGCTAGATATCAGGAAAAAAATTTCACAGTAAGAGTAGTTCAGCAGTGGAATAGGCTGCCTAAGGAGGTGGTGAGCTCCCCCTCACTGGCAGTCTTCAAGCAACGGTTGGATACACACTTTTCTTGGATGCTTTAGGATGCTTAGGGCTGATCCTGCGTTGAGCAGGGGGTTGGACTAGATGGCCTGTATGGCCCCTTCCAACTCTATGATTCTGTGATTCTAGGGTGTGAGTGGATGGTATAGGGGCATTTTGTAGATTGTTTTTTCACCTCCAATATTGGTTATATGAGTTTTATTAGAGTTTTAAAGTTTTATTGTAAACCACCACGAACTGGCTGGGCTGGAAGTGGTGATCAACAAATATAATTATAAATAAAAATAATAATAAATAGAGCTGTGATTACTTAAGAGGAAGAAGATTTGTTTTTTATATCTCACTTTTCTCTACCCAAAGGAGTCTCAAAGCAGCTTACAATCACCTTCCCTTCCTCTCCCCACAACAGACACCCTGTGAGGTAGGTGGGGCTGGGAGATACGCTGATATCACTGCTCTGTGGGAACAGCTCTAACAGGACTGCATTCAGCCCAAGGTCACCCAGCTGGCTGCATGTGGAAGAATGGGAATCAAACCCATCTTGCCAGATTAGAAGCTGCTGCTCTTAACCACTACACCAAGGTGGCTCTTCCCCATATCAAATTAGGCCTGGCACTCTGGGACTGCTATTTTGAGGGGAGAGAATGAGCAAAGCAGCAAAGCACAGCCAGGTCCCCCTGGGTCAGTATGGGTGTTGGAGGGGAGGGTTGTTAATTCCCTATTGGGAAACTCCTGGAGATTTGGGGATGGAGATTTGGGGAGGAGACGACTTCAGTGGGGTACAATGCCACAAAGTCCGCCCTCCAAGGCAGGGGTAGTCAACCTGTGGTCCTCCACATGTTCATGGACTACAATTCCCATGAGCCACTGCCAGCATTTGCTGGCAGCATGTGGAGGACCACAGGTTGACTACCCCTGTTCCAAGGCATCCATTTATCCAGGCAAACTGATCTCTATAGTCTAGAAATGGGGGTCCCCAGGTCCCCAGGTCCCATCTGGAGGAGTGCAACTCTAATCCTCACAGTCCAGAAGGAAACGACCCATATATTTTTACCCCCCCCCCATCTGAAAGGAAAATAACCCTAGGAGAATTAAAAAAACACCCTTCCCCTGGGTGAAAGGGGCTTGACAAATGGCCGTTCTCCTTCGGAAGACAAATTGGAGGAAGAGGATCTTCTGTCCCCTGGCCACACCCCCTTCACAATAAGCAACCCGGATGCTACATTCAGGAAAGGGGGGGGGAGTCTTTTGAAATAAACGCAAAATGAGAAAGCATACATTTTGAGATGTCTTGCTTCAGTTAGCATAGCACGCTGCTATTTCATTTGCATCCGCCTCCTAAGCCCACGTCAGTATAGGGAGGGAGGCAGACGTGCTCCTGAGCTCCCTGCAGATGGGTGCAGCAAAGGTGAAACTGGTATTTAAGCCTTAAATGCAGAATGGGGTCCTGAATTGGATTCCTCTTTTTGAGAGCGTCTCACAAAATAACCCATACCACATAGGCACCGCACAAGGCCAATTAAAAATATAACAGTAGCAAGCAGTCAATAAATCTCCCCTCTCCCCAATAGCCATTAGATGAGTATTTCCGGCTTCTATCAAAAGCAGAAGTGCTTTCCAGAGCCTCATGAAGACTTCCAAAGTGGATGCCTTATTTTCCTCTGGAGGTTATTCTACAGAGTCAGGGACAATGCTTGTGAGCAAACCGCAGCTGAGCTAATGGTTCTGGTGAGAGGGAAAACCAGCAACAATTGCTTGGAGTATCTAAACGGGCTGGGATTCCCAGCTTCCAGCTGGAGCCAGGTGTTCTTCCAGAATTATGATTGATCTCCAGGCTTCACAAATCAGTTCCCCTGTAGGAAAATGCAGGCTATGGTGTTAAATCCCTCCTTCCCCAAAATCCTGTCAGGTACCTCTCCCATGGACTGTGTTCCTTGAAGAACTAAGGGCTTTGTCAGAGCTGACACAGTTCTGCAGGACCTGCAAAATGGAGCTCTTCCGCCAGGCTTTTGGTTGAGGCCGGGCTGACTGGAGATCTTGCCCCTCCTCCAAAATTGCTTCCCTCTAATAACAAAATTTAGTCTAGACAGGTTGGGGGTGGGATGGGGAAGAAGGGGGATTGTTATAATTGTTGGGAGTGGGACAGTACGGTTTTTATTGTATTGTTTTTAGCTGTTGTTAGCCGCCACAAGCCGGCAGGCTGGGAGCGGCAGCCTAAAATTATAATTATAGGCAGGTAGATAGATAATCCCCCTTCAAGGATCGCTGCCTTGTTGTGGCAAGGGGGCTTGCGTAGTTCAGTGAAGCTATGAGCTATGCCGTGCAGGGCCACCCAAGACGGACAGGTCATAGCTGAGAGCTCTGACAAAAGGTGATCCACTGGAGAAGGCAATGGCAAACCACTCCAGTATCTTTGCCATGAAAACTCTATGGACAGTTCCAATAGGCATAACGATATGACGCTGGAAGATGAGCCCCTCAGGTCGGAAGGTGTCCAATATGCTACTGGGGATGAGCAGACGGCTAGTACGAGTAGCGCCAGAATGAATGAAGCGGCTGGGCCAAAGCCGAAAGGACGCTCAGTTGTGGAAGTAACTGGTGGCGAAAAGACAGTCCGATGCTGTAAAGATTTTTATTCCATAGGAACCTGGAACGTCAGATCCATGAATCAAGGCAAGCTGGACGTGGTTAAACAAGAAATGAGAAGACTGAACATCGACATTTTAGGAATCAGTGAACTAAAATGGACAGGAATGGGTGAATTTAATTCAGATGACCATCAGGTATACTACTGTGGACAAGAATCTCGCAGAAGAAATGGAGTAGCCTTCATAATCAATAAGAGAGTAGGAAAAGCAGTCTTGGGATACAATCCCCAAAATGACAGAATGATCTCAGTTCGAATCCAAGGCAAACCATTCAACATCACAGTGATCCAGGTCTACGCCCCAACCACTGCTGCTGAAGAGGATGAAGTTGATCAGTTCTATGAAGCCCTACAACACCTTCTAGAAGCAACGCCCAAAAATGATGTGCTTATCATCATGGGGGATTGGAATGCTAAAGTAGGAAGCCAAAAGATAACCGGGATAACAGGCAAGTTTGGCCTTGGAGTACAAAATGAAGCAGGGCACAGGCTGGTAGAATTTTGTCAAGAGAATACAATGGTCATAGCAAACACTCTTTTCCAGCAACCCAAGAGACGACTCTACACATGGACATCACCAGACGGTCAACACAGAAATCAGATTGACTATGTGCTCTGCAGCCAAAGATGGAAAAGTTCTATCCAGTCAATAAAAACAAGACCAGGAGCTGATTGTGGTTCAGATCATGAGCTTCTTGTTGCAAAATTTAGGCTTAAATTGAAGAAAGTAGGGAAAAGCAGTAGGCCACTCAGGTATGAACTAAATCATATCCCCGACGAATACACAGTGGAGGTGACAAATAGATTTAAGGAATTAGATCTGATAGACAGAGTGCCTGAAGAACTATGGACGGAGGTTCGCAACATTGTACAAGAGGTAGCAACTAAAACCATCCCAAAGAAAAAGAAATGCAAGAAATCAAAATGGCTGTCTGAGGAAGCTTTACAAATAGCTAAGGAGAGAAGGGAAGTGAAAGGCAAGGGAGAAAGAGAAAGATACACCCAATTGAATGCAGAATTCCAGAGAAAAGCTAGAAGAGATAAGAATGCCTTCTTAAATGAACAGTGCAAACAAATAGAAGAAAACAATAGAATGGGGAGGACCAGAGATCTTTTCAAGAAAATTGGAGATATGAAGAGAACGTTTCATGCAAAGATGGGTATGATAAGGGACCAAAATGGTAGGGACCTCACAGAAGCAGAAGAGATTAAACAAAGGTGGCAAAATTATACAGAAGAACTATACAAGAGCGAGCTTAACATCCCTGATGACCACAATGGGGTAGTTACTGACCTGGAGCCAGACATCCTGGAATGTGAAGTCAAATGGGCCTTAGAAAGTCTGAGCAACAATAAAGCTAGTGGTAGTGACAGCATTCCAGTTGAACTATTCAAAATCTTAAAGGACGATGCAGTAAAAGTGCTACACTCAATATGCCAGCAAATTTGGAAAACTCAACAATGGCCACAGGATTGGAAAAGGTCAGTTTACATTCCAATCCCAAAGAAGGGCAATGCCAAAGAATGTTCAAACTACCGCACCATTGCACTAATTTCTCATGCTAGCAAAGTTATGCTCAAAATCCTACAAGCTAGGCTCCAGCAATATGTGGACCGAGAACTTCCAGAAGTACAGGCAGGATTTCGAAGAGGCAGAGGAACTAGAGATCAAATTGCCAACATACGCTGGATCATGGAGAAAGCTAGGGAGTACCAGAAGAACGTCTACTTCTGCTTCATTGACTATGCTAAAGCCTTTGATTGTGTGGAGCACAACAAATTGTGGCAAGTTCTTAAAGAGATGGGAATACCAGAGCATCTTATTTGTCTCTTGAGAAATTTATATGCAGGTCAAGAAGCAACAGTGAGAACTGAACATGGAATCACTGACTGGTTCAAAATTGAGAAAGGAGTTCGGCAAGGCTGTATACTGTCGCCTTGCCTATTTAACTTGTATGCAGAGCACATCATGAGAAATGCGGGATTAGAGGAGTCACAAATTGGGATCAAGATTGCAGGGAGAAATATCAATAACCTCAGATATGCAGATGATACCACTCTAATGGCAGAAAGTGAAGAGGAACTAAAGAGCCTGTTGATGCGGGTGAAGGAGGAGAGTGCAAAAGTTGGCTTGAAACTCAACATCAAGAAAACAAAGATCATGGCATCCGGCCCTCTCAATTCCTGGCAAATAGAAGGGGAAGAAATGGAGATAGTGACAGATTTTATTTTCCTGGGCTCCAAGATCACTGCAGATGGGGACTGCAGCAAAGAAATTAAAAGACGCTTGCTCCTGGGGAGGAAAGCTATGGCAAATCTAGACAGCATCCTAAAAAGCAGAGACATCACCCTGCCAACAAAAGTGCGTTTAGTCAAGGCTATGGTCTTCCCAGTTGCAATGTATGGCTGCGAAAGTTGGACCATAAGGAAGGCCGAGCGTCAAAGAATTGAGGCTTTTGAACTCTGGTGCTGGAGAAGACTCTTGCGAGTCCCTTGGACTGCAAGGCGAACAAACCGGTCAGTCCTAGAGGAGATCAGCCCTGACTGCTCTTTAGAAGGCCAGATCCTGAAGATGAAACTCAAATATTTTGGCCACCTCATGAGAAGGAAGGACTCCCTGGAGAAGAGCCTAATGCTGGGAGCGATCGAGGGCAAAAGAAGAAGGGGACGACAGAGAATGAGGTGGCTGGATGGAGTCACTGAAGCAGTAGGTGCAAACTTAAATGGACTCCGGGGAATGGTAGAGGACAGGAAGGCCTGGAGGATCATTGTCCATGGGGTCGCGATGGGTCGGACACGACTTCGCACATAACAACAACAACAACAAGATAGATAATACCCAAGAGACGATTCTACACATGGACATCACCAGACGGTCAACACAGAAATCAGATTGACTATGTGCTCTGCAGCCAAAGATGGAAAAGTTCTATACAGGCAATAAAAACAAGACCAGGAGCTGATTGTGGTTCAGATCATGAGCTTCTTGTTGCAAAATTTAGGCTTAAATTGAAGAAAGTAGGGAAAAGCACTAGGCCACTCAGGTACGAACTAAATCATATCCCCGACGAATATACAGTAGAGGTGACAAATAGATTTAAGGAATTAGATCTGATAGACAGAGTGCCTGAAGAACTATGGACGGAGGTTCGCGACATTGTACAAGAGGTAGCAACTAAAACCATCCCAAAGAAAAAGAAATGCAAGAAATCAAAATGGCTGTCTGAGGAAGCTTTACAAATAGCTAAGGAGAGAAGGGAAGTGAAAGGCAAGGGAGAAAGAGAAAGATACACCCAATTGAATGCAGAATTCCAGAGAAAAGCTAGAAGAGATAAGAATGCCTTCTTAAATGAACAGTGCAAACAAATAGAAGAAAACAATAGAATGGGGAGGACCAGAGATCTTTTCAAGAAAATTGGAGATATGAAGAGAACGTTTCATGCAAAGATGGGTATGATAAGGGACCAAAATGGTAGGGACCTCACAGAAGCAGAAGAGATTAAACAAAGGTGGCAAAATTATACAGAAGAACTATACAAGAGCGAGCTTAACATCCCTGATGACCACAATGGGGTAGTTACTGACCTGGAGCCAGACATCCTGGAATGTGAAGTCAAATGGGCCTTAGAAAGTCTGAGCAACAATAAAGCTAGTGGTAGTGACAGCATTCCAGTTGAACTATTCAAAATCTTAAAGGACGATGCAGTAAAAGTGCTACACTCAATATGCCAGCAAATTTGGAAAACTCAACAATGGCCACAGGATTGGAAAAGGTCAGTTTACATTCCAATCCCAAAGAAGGGCAATGCCAAAGAATGTTCAAACTACCGCACCATTGCACTAATTTCTCATGCTAGCAAAGTTATGCTCAAAATCCTACAAGCTAGGCTCCAGCAATATGTGGACCGAGAACTTCCAGAAGTACAGGCAGGATTTCGAAGAGGCAGAGGAACTAGAGATCAAATTGCCAACATACGCTGGATCATGGAGAAAGCTAGGGAGTACCAGAAGAACGTCTACTTCTGCTTCATTGACTATGCTAAAGCCTTTGATTGTGTGGAGCACAACAAATTGTGGCAAGTTCTTAAAGAGATGGGAATACCAGAGCATCTTATTTGTCTCTTGAGAAATTTATATGCAGGTCAAGAAGCAACAGTGAGAACTGAACATGGAATCACTGACTGGTTCAAAATTGAGAAAGGAGTTCGGCAAGGCTGTATACTGTCGCCTTGCCTATTTAACTTGTATGCAGAGCACATCATGAGAAATGCGGGATTAGAGGAGTCACAAATTGGGATCAAGATTGCAGGGAGAAATATCAATAACCTCAGATATGCAGATGATACCACTCTAATGGCAGAAAGTGAAGAGGAACTAAAGAGCCTGTTGATGCGGGTGAAGGAGGAGAGTGCAAAAGTTGGCTTGAAACTCAACATCAAGAAAACAAAGATCATGGCATCCGGCCCTCTCAATTCCTGGCAAATAGAAGGGGAAGAAATGGAGATAGTGACAGATTTTATTTTCCTGGGCTCCAAGATCACTGCAGATGGGGACTGCAGCAAAGAAATTAAAAGACGCTTGCTCCTGGGGAGGAAAGCTATGGCAAATCTAGACAGCATCCTAAAAAGCAGAGACATCACCCTGCCAACAAAAGTGCGTTTAGTCAAGGCTATGGTCTTCCCAGTTGCAATGTATGGCTGCGAAAGTTGGACCATAAGGAAGGCCGAGCGTCAAAGAATTGAGGCTTTTGAACTCTGGTGCTGGAGAAGACTCTTGCGAGTCCCTTGGACTGCAAGGCGAACAAACCGGTCAGTCCTAGAGGAGATCAGCCCTGACTGCTCTTTAGAAGGCCAGATCCTGAAGATGAAACTCAAATATTTTGGCCACCTCATGAGAAGGAAGGACTCCCTGGAGAAGAGCCTAATGCTGGGAGCGATCGAGGGCAAAAGAAGAAGGGGACGACAGAGAATGAGGTGGCTGGATGGAGTCACTGAAGCAGTAGGTGCAAACTTAAATGGACTCCGGGGAATGGTAGAGGACAGGAAGGCCTGGAGGATCATTGTCCATGGGGTCGCGATGGGTCGGACACGACTTCGCACATAACAACAACAACAACAAGATAGATAATACCCAAGAGACGATTCTACACATGGACATCACCAGACGGTCAACACAGAAATCAGATTGACTATGTGCTCTGCAGCCAAAGATGGAAAAGTTCTATACAGGCAATAAAAACAAGACCAGGAGCTGATTGTGGTTCAGATCATGAGCTTCTTGTTGCAAAATTTAGGCTTAAATTGAAGAAAGTAGGGAAAAGCACTAGGCCACTCAGGTACGAACTAAATCATATCCCCGACGAATATACAGTAGAGGTGACAAATAGATTTAAGGAATTAGATCTGATAGACAGAGTGCCTGAAGAACTATGGACGGAGGTTCGCGACATTGTACAAGAGGTAGCAACTAAAACCATCCCAAAGAAAAAGAAATGCAAGAAATCAAAATGGCTGTCTGAGGAAGCTTTACAAATAGCTAAGGAGAGAAGGGAAGTGAAAGGCAAGGGAGAAAGAGAAAGATACACCCAATTGAATGCAGAATTCCAGAGAAAAGCTAGAAGAGATAAGAATGCCTTCTTAAATGAACAGTGCAAACAAATAGAAGAAAACAATAGAATGGGGAGGACCAGAGATCTTTTCAAGAAAATTGGAGATATGAAGAGAACGTTTCATGCAAAGATGGGTATGATAAGGGACCAAAATGGTAGGGACCTCACAGAAGCAGAAGAGATTAAGCAAAGGTGGCAAAATTATACAGAAGAACTATACAAGAGCGAGCTTAACATCCCTGATGACCACAGTGGGGTAGTTACTGACCTGGAGCCAGACATCCTGGAATGTGAAGTCAAATGGGCCTTAGGAAGTCTGAGCAACAATAAAGCTAGTGGTGGTGACAGCATTCCAGTTGAACTATTCAAAATCTTAAAGGACGATGCAGTAAAAGTGCTACACTCAATATGCCAGCAAATTTGGAAAACTCAGCAATGGCCACAGGATTGGAAAAGGTCAGTTTACATTCCAATCCCAAAGAAGGGCAATGCCAAAGAATGTTCAAACTACCGCACCATTGCACTCATTTCTCATGCTAGCAAAGTTTTGCTCAAAATCCTACAAGCTAGGCTCCAGCAATATGTGGACCGAGAACTTCCAGAAGTACAGGCAGGATTTCGAAGAGGTAGAGGAACTAGAGATCAAATTGCCAACATACGCTGGATCATGGAAAAAGCTAGGGAGTTCCAGAAGAACATCTACTTCTGCTTCATTGACTATGCTAAAGCCTTTGATTGTGTGGAGCACAACAAATTGTGGCAAGTTCTTAAAGAGATGGGAATACCAGAGCATCTTATTTGTCTCTTGAGAAATTTATATGCAGGTCAAGAAGCAACAGTGAGAACTGAACATGGAATCACTGATTGGTTCAAAATTGAGAAAGGAGTTCGGCAAGGCTGTATACTGTCGCCTTGCCTATTTAACTTGTATGCGGAGCACATCATGAGAAAGGCGGGATTAGAGGAGTCACCAATTGGGATCAAGATTGCAGGGAGAAATATCAACAACCTCAGATATGCAGATGATACCACTCTAATGGCAGAAAGTGAAGAGGAACTAAAGAGCCTGTTGATGCGGGTGAAGGAGGAGAGTGCAAAAGTTGGCTTGAAACTCAACATCAAGAAAACAAAGATCATGGCAGCCGGCCCTCTCAATTCCTGGCAAATAGATGGGGAAGAAATGGAGATAGTGACAGATTTTATTTTCCTCGGCTCCAAGATCACTGCAGATGGGGACTGCAGCAAAGAAATTAAAAGACGCTTGCTCCTAGGGAGGAAAGCTATGGCAAATCTAGACAGCATCCTAAAAAGCAGAGACATCACCCTACCAACAAAAGTGCGTTTAGTCAAGGCTATGGTATTCCCAGTTGCAATGTATGGCTGCGAAAGTTGGACCATAAGGAAGGCCGAGCGTCAAAGAATTGAGGCTTTTGAACTCTGGCGCTGGAGAAGACTCTTGCGAGTCCCTTGGACTGCAAAGCGAACAAACTGGTCAGTCCTAGAGGAGATCAGCCCTGACTGCTCTTTAGAAGGCCAGATCCTGAAGATGAAACTCAAATACTTTGGCCACCTCATGAGAAGGAAGGACTCCCTGGAGAAGAGCCTAATGCTGGGAGTGATCGAGGGCAAAAGAAGAAGGGGACGACAGAGAATGAGGTGGATGGATGGAGTCACTGAAGCAGTAGGTGCAAACTTAAAAGGACTCCAGGGAATGGTAGAGGACAGGAAGGCCTGGAGGATCATTGTCCATGGGGTCGCGATGGGTCGGACACGACTTCGCACATAACAACAACAACAACAAAGATAGATAATCCCAAGTAATGACAAGCTTCCAAGGTAAGAACCAGCAGCTTGAACTGTGCCTAGAGAATCTTAGCTAACTGATGGACTTGTTTTGAAGCGAGTGTGAGGTAGTCAGCACCAAGTCAGCAGACAACCAGCTATATTAGGTCCAGGTCAATTTCCTGAATGTCTTCAAGGACAGCCCCACCTACAGCACATTGCAATAGTCCACCTGAAGGGAAGACAGACGATTTCCAAGTTAAATGTTGCTGGGCGGGGGATGTGTCCTTTGCAACCATGTTGACCTGACTGGGCCTAGATATAACACAACTCCCACAGAGTCTGTCAAAGTAAGCACCATCCCCTCCAGAGCAGAGAGCAGGACCCTCCTTCATTCCATTACATGCACATCAACTTCATCTCACCGTTTGCTGTGCAACTTGAAACACAGAACTGAACTCTGACCGTGTGTGATAGATTTCATTCTGATAAGCCGATACCCAAGACAAATCTACAGACAGAAAGAGTGAACAGCTGAGCTGAATCACAGGCCGCATTTTGCTTGGCCAAGCAGCAGGCAAAGGAGAGCGAGCCAAAACTGCAGAACATAGAAATGATGTGATCCAACATGGACACATGCACCCGCAGTTGCAGCCCTGCTGAAGTCAGTCAGATGTTCCTCCAACAAGCTTCAGAACAATAAATCCCTATTGCAACAACCCATGCAGATTTATCATTATGTTTCAAAGCTGTCATTCAGTGAGGAGATGGATGGAAAAATGTGACCTGTAAGGAACAGAGGAGGCTGTGTCTCCAGACAGCAATATCAGCAAGATCAAACACAATTAAGGAGTTAATTAGCAGGATGCAAAGCGGGGATTGGGGCCTCTTGGGAATCCTGGAATAAACTTATTCCCCTTTATGCTTTCTTGGCTGAACCGAGTCACAGAGTTCTGGCAATGGGAAACAATAGGAACCGGGGGTCTGATTGGCTGAGCCAGCAGAAGAGCTACTTCCTGATGAATCTTGCAGGGTTCTGCTGAAAGAAAACCCACAGCAAATGTCACTGAAAGTCAGATACAATAATGAAGAAGCAGGGATAAGGATCACAAGATTAGTTAGGCTGGAACAGATGCCCAAGGTGTATACTCAAAGAACTGTGTGCAATCGACAGCACCAAGGTTGCACTAGAATCATAGAGTTGGAAGGAGTCATACAGGCCATCTAGATCACCCCTCTACTCAGTGCAGGATCAGCGTAAAGTATCCAGGATAAGTATCTGTCCAACTACTGCTTGAAGACTGCCGGTGAGGAGGAGCTCACCACTTCCACTGTCAGAAAACAATTCTGGCTGAAATACCCCCCCCCCCTCAATATCTAGCTGATACAGTTCTACACTGTAGGAACCTTTCCCTTCCCTCCTCTAAGTCACAGCCTTTCCAATACTTAAAGAGGGCTATCATGTCCCCTCTCAGCCCCTCTTCTGCCTGCTGAACATTCCCAGGTCCCCCAACCATTCCTCATAGGACTTGGTCCCCAGGCCCTGGATCATTCTTGTCGCTCTTCTCTGAACCCTCTCAATTTTGTCCACGTCCTTTTTGAAGTGAGGCCTCCAGAACTGCACACAGTACTCCACGTGGGGTCTGACTAATACAATATACAGTGGGACTCTGACATGTTGTGATTTTGATGTGATGCCTCTGTTGATACAGCCCAAGACTGCATTTGCCTTCTTTACTGCTGCTTCACACTGTCTGCTCATATTTAGTTTACAAGCCAGGTGTTCTTTGTGGGAGAAGTAGGGATGTCAGCCTCCAGGTAGGACCAGAATAACAACTCACCTCCAGACTACATAAATTAGTCCCCCTGGAGACCATGGATGCTTGGGGGGCACACCCTATGGCATTATATCCCGCTGAGGTCCCTGTGTGTCCCCCCTCCCAGGCTACTTCCCCAAATCTCCAGGAGTTTCCAGACCTGGATTTAGCAATTCTACCCTCCCATCTCTCACCAGTGGCTAAGCGGGATATGGCAACCCAAGGGAGAAGTAATGGCTGGAATTGGCAAGCTTTGCCCCATAGGGGGCAGGGATTCCTGTGGTTTGAGGGGGATGTGATTCATGGGGAATATTATCTCAGCCAACTGCCCTCTTTGTCTTTTCTCATCATAGCGCATGGGAATCTATTATGACAGGTAGAGAGTAGAAAGGCATTCCATGGTAATGCTATCATCTCACCATAGACGCCATATTTGTTTCTTTGGACCTCTTAGTAGACCCCACAATAACTGATCTTGGAGCAAAACAGTTTTGGGAATTCAAAGAGGCTTTATTTTTTCCTGAAAACCATGGGGTCTGGAGTTGGGGGTGGGGGGAGTGGGTGGGCAAGCTGCCCAACCATTGAGCATAGTGAGGTGAAAACTTCATGCTGATGACTTGGGACCTCATTACATGGCACCAAACATTCTGTTGTAAAGTTTATTTCATTTGTATTACCTTGAGAAATGCCGTTCTGATTTTCCATCGCATATACCAAAATGTTCTGGGCTATATCTGCTTGGATATTTCTGACATATATGAACAGAGTGATCCATCTGTTTCAGAGAGATGAATGACATTCCTTCATGAGAAGATAGCTAACATTTATCTCCTATATCCAAAATGTCAGTCTTTCTCTTGTAAGATCTTGGCTGGATGAGGTCCAGAAGAAGAAGAAAAAGATGTCTAGAATGAGGCCCCCATTCCATCTGGTGAAAGAAACATTTTTATCAAGGGGTGGGGCAAGTAAAAAAATGGCTGGCAGAGGAATATGCCATTGTGGGTGCCCTGGGGAAACTGCCATCTGAAGAGCTCCAAAATAAGGAACACATTCTAACACTGTGTAAGAAAATATGTATTACGAGTGTCAGAACATGAGAGGGGAAAGGAACAATTTCTACTAACGGTACTAGTCACAGAATAAAATTCAAGTCCTGGAACATAAAAACAACAACTAGACAATACACTGATATACGCAATTCTCCCTGCAGTATAGATATTGCGCTAAATGTTTAGATTCCTCATATTCTGCTAAATTGGTAGTTGATTACTGCCTGGTACTTCCCTTGATTGATTGCCTAGCAGACTCTGAAGACACTTGTCTTTTAACATCTGTTAAATTATTTACACAAGCAAGTGCTCCCTCTTTTTCCTGTGAAAATTGCTCAGTTTTGGGGTGTCACTTTAGCCAGTTACCTCTTCTTGCAAAGGCCCAGAAGCTGAACTTGGTGGGAATCCTGGCAATAGTTCATCACAGTAATTTCATCTTATCTGCCTTTCGTTATGAATCCTCTCTCTGTAAATTGTCTCACACATTATTATAGAGCTGTTCTGACCGAGCAGTGATATCAGGGCTTTCTCAGCCTCACCTCCCTCACAGTGTGCCTGTTGTGGGGAGAGGAAAGGGAAGGCGATTGTAAGCTTCTTTGAGACTCCTTCTGGTAGAGAAAATGGCATATAAGAACCAACTCTTCTTCTTCTCTTCTTAATAAATGCCTAAGATTTTTTAAGCATACACTGTTAATTGTCAAAGCAGGAAATGCAGAGATCAGAAATCTTCATCATTCTGTACAAGGCAGATTTGGGGCATCCAGACACACAAATCGGATCATGTCCACATGGGGGTGGGGAATGAGGGGATTTCATCCTTCAAAACTTGCTCATTTTCAATACTCAAAACAGGGCTCCCCACACCGGTATGGAAGATGGAAAGAAAGAGCAGCATTTTAGTGGGGGAAAGACTTTAAACAGACACTTTCCTCTTTAAAACCTTTAACAATACAATGTGGGGAGTCCGTGTAGCAAAACTGAGCATAACTTGAAGAGTTAGATTCCCTCTTCCTTTCCCATGCATGCCTTGATTCAAGGTACAGCGGTGCACACAGACAATTTACCCTTTACAAAGATTATTTAACTTCGTTGTACATGTTTTGCCCCTTAGGGGATAGCTCCATTGTGAGACTGTATTATGTGTGTCAGAACATTCTCTCTCTCTCTCTCTCTCTGGCCATCAAGCTGCAGCCAATTTATTCGGATCCCACAGGAATTTTAAGGCAAGAGATGTTCAGAGGCAGTTTGCCATTGCTTGCCTGTGACTTTGGCATTCCTTAGTGGTCTCCCACTCAAATACTAAACAGTGATGACCCTGCTGAAGATCTGACAGCAGAATAGCCTGATATCCAGGGCAGTGTAAGACACGTCAGGGGTAGTCAAACTGCGGCCCTCCAGATGTCCATGGACTACAATTCCCATGAGCCCCTGCCAGCACTCATGGGAATTGTAGTCCATGGACATCAGGAGGGCCACAGTATGACTACCCCTGACATAAGCCATACTTTATAAGAATATACAATCTTTGCAAAACACAAAACAAGGCATGCCCCCCCCATACACAAATGACAGGGACTGCTGGAGTAGACGAGGCATCCCCCCCCCTCCTCAGACACCCACACATGCCATGCTAAGGGTTAGCGGAGAACCTCAGCCTTCTCCCGCTCTTTTAAAGTCTGGCTGCTTCGATCAGTAAATGAGTTGGGCTCTCTTTGTGGTGGAGCAGTGGTGTGGCCTCTGGCGCTGTCAGGCTCAGAGACGTACGCCTCTCTAGTTGCGCTGCTGCAGAAGGCCGGACATTTCATTCCTGCTGCCCGACAGTGGTTGTCGCTGCCGTTTGGTCTGTTCCCCATCAGCTGAGCTAATGGAGTTTGGGCTCACAAGGCTTGGGAAAGGTCTGCGATGTAATCTCCTTGGGCTGCCGAGCGGCTCTGAGGATTCCCCCCTTCCCCCTGCCTGTCTAGGAGATAAACATTAGCCGTGGCTTTAATTCCCCCACAAACACCTCTGCTGCCAACTCGGCTGCCCGTTCACCCTTAATGGATACGGCGGGAGGATTTGGCTGCTGAGCTTCTGGAGATAAAGAGCAGGTCTCGGCAGAACTCAGTCCTTTTTGTCTCCCCGACTACCCAGCCAATTTGTTCAATGATCCAGTCGCCTCGGTGGGCTGGTGTGCTGGAAGGGGCTTCGTTCATTGGAACCGCTTCCGGCATTCAATTTGGATGGGGACGGCTTGGAATAAAATGCTTCTTGCAGCTATTGCTGGGCCTCACGTTACCATCGATCGGGGTAATCAATAGTAGAGTCTCCACTTGACTTGCTGCCTTCCGGTATTTCCAGCCAGAGCCTGCTCAGCGTGGCACGGTGTGACTGTCACTACTGCCTTGGGGACTGGAACACCATGAAGAACAGTTCTGGCCATCATTGCGCACTCAAGGGAAACTTCAGAACAAAATCCTTGGCTGTATCTAAAAACGTCAATGCTGTGACCCCACGAATGTGTAACTAAGATAGAGCAACAGGAATAGCTGGTCTGAAGAAGAAGAAGAGTTGGGTTTTATACCCTGCTTTTCATGACCCGAAGGAGTCCCCAAGTGGCTTGTAATTGCTGCTCTACCCACAACAGACTCCCTGTGAGTTAAGTGAGGCTGAGAGAGCTCTGAGATAAACTGCTCAGTGAGAACAGGACTGTGACTAGCCCAAGGTCACCCAGCTGGCTCCATATGGAGAGGCGGAGAATCAAAAACAACTTAGAAGCCACTGCTCTTAACCAAGCTGGCACAAACCAGACAGGAGTGAAATGAGTGTCAATATAACCTTGACAACGGTTAAACCCGCGTTAAACGTATGCAGTGCTTTCCTTTCACTGTGGTATAATTAAACATTTTCATGCTGTGAGTTGCCTGATGGGTGGCTATTTGTCAGGACACAGACAGAAGGGCTGGGTCGAACCCTTCAAGATGGTGATATTGGCAACTGGTTCAGTTTCAGCACATGAAATAAATCTGCGCCAGCTGACATTATTACTGGGACTCATTTTGCCCCATGACTGAACATCCAGTTCAGATTTGAGACTTGGACTGGGATGTGGCTTCCTCCTTCAGAAGTTTACTGATAAATTTTTAATACAAATCTGAGAAAGGCCCCAAATGAATCATAATCCAGAGTCTCATTGTGTTTCAGTAAATTTCAGGATAAGGTATTCTCAAAACCAAAAATATGTATCTTTCTATTATTTACCTGTCCCTGTCCTAGGTGTAAACTGCACGGAGCTTTTATTCCAACCCCAGATCGATTCAGTCCCAGCCCTCTATCCAGAATGCGATTTTTGGCCAATTTAAAATTTCCTTCTGCAGCAAGAAGGATTGATCCAGTGTGACCCTACCTTTACTGTGCGATATCTCAGAGTGCTTTTAATCCTTAATATCCATTTGGGAAAGAAAGCTCCATGGTAGAGAACCACTGATAGGCTACACCTGGTCATGTGACGTGCTTGCCTTAAAGGAGAAGCCCCTAATTTCCCTCAACTTCTGTCGGTCCTGGATTTTTCCTCCCTCCTCTGCCTTTTTCGATCCTCTCCCCCTCCCCTCCAAGAAAAGAAAGAGGCTCCCTGCCTGGCTCCTCTCCCTCCCCCCTTCAAGAAAAGAAAGAAAGAGGCTTGCCCCCCCCCTTCTGAGCCTCCCTAACCACGTGCAGAAGACTTTCCTGTTTCAATGGGGGGGGGGGAGGAAGAATAGAGTTCAAAGTGATCTGAATTCAACAGGATTGACAATGGAATAAAGAAAGTAAGTGCAGACTCTGCCCTGGATAGCCCAGGCTACTCTGATCCTATCAGATCCTGAAAGCTAAGCAAGGTTGGCCCTGGCTAGTATTTTGCTGAAAGTCCTCCAAGGAATACCGGGATCATGGCACAGAGGCAAGCAACGGCAAACCACCTCTGAACATCCCTGGCCTTGACAACCCCATGGGGCCACCTACGTCAGCCGTGACTTGACTGCCCTTTCCATCACTTGAAAAGCATTTTTATATTTTTCCTGTGATCCGTTTTGTCTTGTTTCTGAGCTCTGTTGAGGACCAGCTCTTTTTATGTTGGTTGTGGTGTCTCTGAGGAAGGTATTTGACCCTGGGGCTGTAGTTCACCTCTCTCACCACTTGGCTGACCCCTTGGAAACTGTGAGCTGTGGTACTGTTGAGTGAGGGTGCGGAGAACCCAGCATGAATGCAGAAGGATTTGTTCAGTCTTGTCCGAGAGTCACTCTGTGGACTAATCCCTCTCCCCTCATTACCTTGGGGATTTACCCCCTTTACTCTAGACTTCTCCACGTGCTCATCGACAACATTTCCCAGGAGTCTTTAGGGGACTGCAGCTGAATCCTATACAAAATTTGCCCATTGATTTCAATTGGTTTGAGGCTGGAATACCTCTCCATAGGATTGCACTGCTAAAGGGCTATAATAAGGTGACCAGATTGTCCCACTTTTGGAGGGACATCTGGGGGTACCTGGGAAATTGTATGTATGTTGAAATTAAAAAATATATATTACAATACTATTTTTGTGTTCTATGCATTCTATGAAAAATTTTGTTGCTCCATATAAACCAAATTTTTTATCAAGAACCCCCCCCCCCCCGGTCAATGGTGTCCCGCTTTACCAATGTTAAAATCTGGTCACCTTATAAAGCCAGCACGGGGTAGTCGGTCCCAAAGCTACGTCTGCAATGCAGTAGCATTCTGTGTGCCTTTCATTCACATTGCTCACAGTGCATTTCCCTCGTATAGTCTGCTCCTTCCCCTGCCCTGGAGAGTGAGGGCATCATTTATTTTTCTGTGGCTGCACATGTTTAGTTATGCTGAAGTAACTGGGCTGTCACATTAGGATAGCAGGTGGGGTATGCTTGGCTTTGACAGATTGATTGCCCTTTCTGTAAAAAAAAAACACACACACACACCACAAGATTTGCCCTATACGCAGCTCTCACTTGAAAACAGACCAGCGCAATCATAGCAAAGCACAATGAACAAACAAGAGAAAAATAAAAGCTTTCCAAGATGACTGATCTAGGCAGAAACATCTGGCAATAGAGAAAAACAGCGAGGATGATCAAGGAAGCCCAAGAAAAACCAAAAAGGGAAACCAAAACCCAACCAAACCAGAAAGGAACCCAAAGGTTTAGCTGCAAAAATATTTTTTAAAATGTTCAAATATTTATTACATAAAGTGCACTAGTTCAACATATTAAAAACATAGTCATCATAATTTAAAAGCATGACATTTCTAACTACACGTGGAATTGACCAACATAGAATGGACCAAATGCGTTTCAACACCGAGGGTCTTTCTCAGTGGTCAAATTATTGTGAGGGATGCATTCATGTGCATAGGGATTACTGGGTGGCAAAGAAAAATCCCGAAAAAGCTTCTAATGTTTATATATAAACAATATATGTATTCAAATGGGTAGCCGTGTTGGTCTGAAGTAAAACAATAATATCATAGTCCAGTAGCACCTTTAAGACCAACAAAGATTTATTCAAGGCGTGAGCTTTCAAGGGCAAGCACTCTTCCGCAGACTAAGAACTGACCATCATGACAGTGGGAATATAAAGCAAAAAATAATTCTGTTAAATTAGTAAACTGTGTCACACATCCAAATACAGCCACATGATAATTCTTTGCCAAAACAGCTAATCAGTCCTCTTGAATTTAGTTGTAGTTCACAAAAACATAGGAGAAATAAAACTGTCTATGTCAGTGATCAACGTCTCCCACCCCACCATTTGCTGCTGGTCCCATCGGTCTCCATACAGGTGTGAAACATTCCTGCCAGTGAATTGCTGCACTAGCAACTATCTCATCTCAAGACCTGGGAGTTAAACTCAAAATTCCATTACATATCACTACCATTACCTTACAGTCACATTGTCCCAAATAAAATAAATTGTGAGGAATGTGGATACATGAGTTAAACAAGATTAGCATGCATAGTGAGATAAAAAAAACCGATGTCCTTGTTGAGTTCAGGGTATGTCATAGTTGTAACAACTACATTTTTATGACCTATTGCAGAATTATGTCTTTTAAAAATTTCTTTCAATTTGACAATGATTTCTATTGGCAAATCTCAGGCACAGCAATGGGCTGTAAATTTGCTCCTGAGTTAGCCAACTTATTCATGGATAAATTAGAGAACAAAAAAAAATCAGCATGAAAACTCTTATAAAAAACATATTACAATGTACAAGAGATTTCTGGATGATATTTTAATTCTTTGGACTGGCTCAGAGGGAGAGCTGATGCAATTTAGAAATTATGTTAATTCTATTCATAACACCATCAAATTTGAAATGCAGTTCAATACATCCAAAAATATTCAGGACACATTGGTTAGAAGCAAACTTTGTAACATCAAAAATGAGGCAACCATGATAGATAGAAGGGGCATTCCTCTTGGATTTTTCCCTTGCATTCACTGCTTGGTCTGTGCTCTTGCATGCAGGAGAAATGTTCCAGGTTGGAGATAAATAATATTTTACTAGCCGAAGAGCCCGCTGCAGGACGGGCCCGCTAGGGGGCGCTGGTGGGGAGTACTTGGTTTGCCATGGAATTGGGAGGCGGCAAGCGCATGGGGAGGCTGATTTATTTTTTCAAGATTTTTTTTTTGCCACCCAGCAAGCTCTTTTGATTTTGTACACGAGTGCATCCCTCACAATAATTTGACCATTGAGGAAATCCCCTTTGTGTCAAAACACATTTGATCCATTCTATGTTGGTCAATTCCATGTGCAGTTAGAAATCTGATGCTTTTAAATTATGATGACTATGTTTTTAATATGTTGAACTAGTGCACTTTATGTAATAAATATCTGAACATTTTAAAAATTATTTTTGCAGCTCAACCTTTGGGTTTCTAACAAGGATGCCCAAGGACACCAGAAGGCCTGGGGAAGGTTTATGGGGTGAATGTGAGATTTCAAACCACACGCATTTTGTTCCTCTGTAATAAATGGAGTAATCATTTGGTCTGGGATGGCTTTATGCAATGATAACTCAGAGCTCCACCACTTCCCAGTCAGGCCTTGTGTAGATGCCACAAGCAAAATGCACATTACATTCCCATAAAGTCAAGATTAATGCTCAGCTGTGCAGACAAACCCTAGGAAAGGGCAGCCATAAAACTCCCTTGCATTCCATTTCTTTGTTTCTTCTCTCTCTGTGCACATGCATCCATGACCAGTCCTACTGTCGGCTTTTACATTCCAGCATGACCTCATTTCTCTTGGGGTCTGTCAAGAAGTACTAAAAGAAAATCAGATCACGCAAAACATGGATCAAATAAGAGACCTTTAAAGTTTTAATGACAAAAACTAACATTCAAGAAGTGCTCAAACTCTCTAGTTTGTTGGCCAAAGATTCCAATTCATCCCTAGAGTAGATATCTCTATTAGTTGCATAGCGTTATGTAAATTATTATAAAACCTGGTAAACAGAATAGCTGCTGTTCGAAAAGAGGAAAAAGTTTTGCAAGACAAAGGAAAGAGACTGACTTAAGGATCCTCAGGGGCAAATTCAGGTTTGTGATGGACAGTTCACTCTGTCCTGCCCCCAACTGTGACATTTACTAGTCCAAAAGTTAATCCCTGGGTCTTACAAGACAAGAACTAAATCTTCTCAGCATTTGTAAAAGGCCAATAGCAATTATATGAGACCCCCAATTTAACTCCTTCCACCTGCTCATGTTTTCTGCATTGGGCCCCACACGGTTGCCCTTGGCCTGTATCGATGATGGATAATTGATCATCGATTCCTCAGTGTCTCATCTACTTAGGTAGAAACACTTTTACTCCCCAATATTCTCCTCTAAAAATGTTGATATCTTAAAATTCAACAGGTATTCTCTGAAAATCTGCCACCAAATATTTGAGATCTATATTTGACATCCGGTGGTGTTTGACTTTGATATTTGATATTTGGCTTGGTTATTTGATTTCAGTATTTGATATTTCTCAGCTGATATTTGAGCATATTTGATAGATGACCTGTAACGATATTCATTATAGCTGAATCGCAGTCTTACTAAATATCAGATGGCCTTTGACAGTTGACATGTCATGCTACCAGCATGTAAGGTCACCAACAATCTGGAGAATAAGCAACCTGCTCCTTTATTAGAGGCTTAATGGGCAGAAAGAGACAAGTGGTGCTTTTCATGACATGGAAGCTAAGATGCACTCTGACAGGGGAAGCGATTGCATGGAGCTGTTTTCTTGGATACATGCTGGTAAAACCATGTTATCTAGAGAGAGATCCACTGTGGTGCAGTAATTAGACTGCCAGCTTAGGCCTCAGAGTGTCTGGGTTGAGATCCCCCTCAGCCACAAGTGAATCTGGGCAGGCAGCCATTCTGTCATTGCTTAACCTAATTATCCTCTTTTCGATAAACACATGGAGCAGAGGTCCATCAGTGGCTGTTAGGCACAAGGCATAGGCAGAATACTGTGTCTGGGGCACTGATGCCCTGAATCCTTGGTGCTTGGAGGAAAACAGTGGGAGTTCTGGCCCCGCTGGTGGATTTCCTGATGGCACCTGGGATTTGGCCACTGTGTGACATGGAGTGTTGGACTCCGACGGGACTTCTCTTATGTTCTTAACCTACCTCATGAGATTGTCAGGAGATGATGATGAAGAAGAAGAGTTGGTTCTTGTACGCCACTTTTCTCTACCAGAAGGAGTCTCAAAGTGGCTTACAGTCGCCTTCCCTTTCCTCTCCCCACAACAGACACCCTGTAAGGTGGGTGAGGCTGAGAGAACCCTGATATTACTGCTCTTTCAGAACTGATTTATCAATGCCGTGGCGAGCCCAAGGTCACCCAGCTGGCTGCATGTGGAGGAGGAGAGGGGAATCCAACTCGACTCGCCAGATTAGAAGTTGGCGCTCCTGAATGCTCCTTTGCTGGTGTGTATATCATAGAATCATAGAGTTGGAAGGGGCCATACAGGCCATCTAGTCCAACCCCCTGCTCAACGCAGGATCAGCCCTAAGCATCCTAAAGCATCCAAGAAAAAGTGTGTATCCAACCTTTGCTTGAAGACTTCCAGTGAGGGGGAGCTCACCACCTCCTTAGGCAGCCTATTCCACTGCTGAACTACTCTGACTGTGAAAAACTTTTTCCTGATATCTAGCCTATATCGTTGTACTTGAAGTTTAAACCCATTACTGCGTGTCCTCTCCTCTGCAGCCAGCAGAAACAGCATCCTGCCCTCCTCCAAGTGACAACCTTTCAAATACTTAAAGAGGGCTATCATGTCCCCTCTCAACCTCCTTTTCTCCAGGCTGAACATTCCCAAGTCCCTCAACCTATCTTCATAGGGCTTGGTCCCTTGGCCCCAGATCATCTTCGTCGCTCTCCTCTTTCAATTTTATCTACGTCCTTCTTGAAGTGAGGCCTCCAGAACTGCACACAGTACTCCAGGTGTGGTCTGACCAGTGCCGTATACAATGGGACTATGACATCTTGTGATTTTGATGTGATGCCTCTGTTGATACAGCCCAAAATGGCATTTGCCTTTTTTACTGCTGCATCACACTGCCTGCTCATGTTTAGTTTACAATCCACAAGTACCCCAAGGTCTCGTTCACACACAGTGCTACCTAGAAGCGTATCCCCCATCCAGTAGGCATGCTTTTCATTTTTCTGACCCAGATGCAGAACTTTACACTTATCTTTATTAAATTGCATCTTGTTCTCATTTGCCCATTTTTCCATTGTGTTCAGATCTCGTTGAACTCTGTCTCTATCTTCCGGAGTATTTGCCAGTCCTCCCAATTTGGTGTCATCTGCAAACTTGATGAGTAGTCCCTCCACCCCCTCATCTAGATCATTAATAAATATGTTAAAAAGTACCGGGCCGAGCACCAAGCCCTGAGGTACCCCGCTACTCACCTCTCTCCAGTCTGATGAAACACCATTGACAACAACTCTTTGAGTGCGGTTCTCCAACCAATTCCCTATCCACCTGACTATCTGAAAATCCAGATTGCAGTCCTTCAACTTATCCATCAGAACATCATGGGGAACCTTGTCAAAAGCTTTACTAAAATCCAAGTAAATGACATCAACCGAATTTCCCCGATCCAGCAAACCCGTTACTTGGTCAAAAAAGGAAACTAGGTTGGTCTGGCAGGACCTGTTGGAGACAAATCCATGCTGACTTCCTTGGATCACCAAATTGTCCTCCAGATGTTTGCAGATCGCTCCCTTTAATATCTGCTCCATTATCTTCCCCACAACAGAGGTCAGACTCACTGGTCTGTAGTTTCCTGGGTCATCCTTCCTCCCTTTTTTGAAGATCGGAATAACGTTTGCTCTTTTCCAGTCCTCCGGGACATCTCCAGTCCTTAAAGAGGTTCCGAAGATGATGGACAAGGGCTGTGCAAGTTCTCTGGAAAGTTCTTTGAGTACTCTCGGGTGCATTTCATCTGGACCAGGGGATTTGAACTCATCCAGTGCAGCTAAATGCCTCTCGACAACCTCTCTATCCATGTTAACCTGCCACCCAGACACTATCCTTTGGCTACAGCCATCTCTAGATGTGCCTAAACACTTTGACCTGTGGGAAAAAACTGATGTAAAATAGGCACTAAGCCTTTCTGCTTTCTCTGCATCTTTCGTTAGAGTTTGTCCATCTGCACCCAACAGTAGGCCTATTGCCTCCTTGACTTTACGTTTGCTCCTCACATAACTGAAAAATCTTTTCTTGTTACAATGGGCTTCCCTGGCCAATCTTAGCTCACTCTCAGCTTTGGCCTTTCTGATTGATATGCGGGGCCTCTGTGAGCTAAACAAAAGAAGAAAGTCAGATGATGGGGGGGGGACACTTTGAGGGCCATGCAGTCCTTCCTGCATTAGTGAGAAGTCTTTTGCCTGCCACAGCACTGAGGCATAAGTATGCCTGCATCGCCCTTGCACAGAATAGGGGGAAGTGTGAGCATCAGCAAGATTACAAACCCAACCACACACACACCAGTTTCCCACCACCAGCTGCAGCAGCAGCAGCAGCAGCAGCACAACAACAACACCAACACCAACAACAACTTTATTTTATAGCCCACCCTTCCCGGTTGGCAATGTCCTACACTCTTCCACCATTTCCTTCTTTGATTTAGCGCTTTGAAGCCTGCATAGTTCTGCTTTTGGCACTGCAGCGATCCTTTTTCTTTTCATAATCAACGTCGTCTCAAATAGATTCCTCCCCATATTGCCTCCCCTCCCCCCTTCCACTCGCTGCATAAGGCCTTAGGACTGAAGCAGGCCAAGGGCTAATATGGGGCAGGGGGCGATTGCCCAGCAAGGAAGAGATTGGGCTTGATGCGACCTGATGTCTAAAAGGCAGTCAAGGTTCGCCTTCATGTCTGGGAACTGGCCCATTGAATTAACTCTTCCTATGCTGCCCCCCACTCTTGAGCTGCTCTGGTGAATTGGACAGGAAGGTCAGCTGGCAAAAACGAGGGAGAAGCTTTTATTCCACATGCAGCTCCCGCTATATGCTAATTTAATCTGGAGCTCAAGCAACCCTCGGCCCTGCAACAGCGAAACTCTCCCCCCCTCTCCCCGCCCACCCAGATGCTTATTAAGCCCTCCGGCCACACACAAACAAGGCAACATGGCAAAGGGGTGTATTCTCATGACCAAGAGGATACCCCCCTCTTCTGCATTATGTGGGGGGGGGGGGATCCCCAGCTTGTCACTGGCGAAGCATGAAACCAGCAAAAGGGATTTGCCTCTGCCCATGAAGCACTGGAAAGATTTAAAATATCGGCACAAAGTCAGAGTCAGACTGCTTCTTTCAAAACTCCTAGATCTATGGGGATTAGCGCCGGCTGGGAGCCTTGCTTGGCTGCACTGGGCCTGTCAGTCGGTGTCTGCCCGGCTAAGCAGCCTCGGGGCTCATTAACACAGGATTTTCCTCACCTCGGCCTAAGCACCAGAATTGCTAATAGCCCTTTGGGTTAAGCTTCCCAGCATCCAATAAAGCGCTTCTCACTTGCAGCTCAGAACCAGGAACTGCATCTGTCGGGGGGGGGGGGGGACGTCTTGCCGGATAATCAGAGAGCACCAGGACCTCCCCTTCTTCACCTCCTGGTTCCTGGCTTTTTGCATGGCTCTTTTTTCAGTGGCCCCAAAAAGAGTCAATGATTGGGGTATGGTGACTTGTACTCATGGCCTCAACACTAGATTTCTACAGGATCTGCCCCTTCGAATGCACAGTGATCAGTGGGGCATAGGTAGTCTCTGGGTTTGGAAATTCCAAGAGATTTGGAAATTCCCCTGGATCCCTTGGCAGGTAACATTAATCCTGGTATCCTTCTGAACTGCCCTTTGGGGTGGGAACTGGGAGGAACTGTTTGGCGGTGATTTTGGTTCTACTCAAAGGAAAGTTTCAGAGTGTGATGGGGGGGGGGACTGCTGCTCCCACAGTGTCCTGTCCCCTATGCTTTTCAACATCTAAGTAAAGTTAGTGGGAGAGATCAGGGTCAAGCACTGTGAATATGTAGGTGTCACTCAGCTCTAGTTCACTCTTCTAGCAGATCTCAGGGAGGCGATGGAAACCGTGGACAGGTGCCTGGAGGAAGTTTTGGTATGGGTGAGGAAACGAAGATGTAAATCCTGACAAAATGGAGCTGGTACTGGAGGAGGGAAGGTTTGACCCAGGAATGAAGATACCTCCTGTCCTGGAAGATGTTGCATTTCTCCCCCAAGAGAAAATCCATAGCTTGGTGGTACTGCTAGACTTGGGCATCCTGGTGTATGAACAGATGACAACAGTGGTCGTAGGTGCTGATCTCTACCTGCAGCATTTCCCGGGCAGGAAAGATCTTGCCACTGTGGTTTGTGCCATGGTAACATCCAGGTTAGATTACTGCAGTGCACTGTACATGGGGCTGCACTTGAAGACTGTTCAGAAGCTACTGCTGGTACAGAATGCTGACAGGAGTAAGTTGTAGGGACCATATCACTCCAGTTTTGTTCCATCTATACTAGCTCCTAATTTTATTTGTGGGTCAATTCAAGGTGTTGGTATTGACCTTTAAAGTGCTATATGGCTCTGGGCTAGCATACCTGAAGATTGACCTTCTTCCAAATGAACCTACCCTGGCTGATTCTGCACTTACTTTTTTTTTTCCATTATGGTTCCTGCTGAATTCAGATTGATTTGAACTTGGGTCTTCTTCTATTCCCCCCCCCCCAAATTAAAACAGAAAGTATTCTGCACTTGTTTGGGGGAGCTCAGAGCGGGAGGGGAGCCAAGCGCAGCAGGAGTCTCTTTCTTTTCTTGAACGGGGGGGGGGGGGAGAGGATTGGAGACAGCAGAGGAGGGGGGAATAAATCCAAGAGGCAAATCTCTGCTGAGAGTAGTTAGGGCTTCTGGAACACAGTCACTTTAAGACAAGCCTTGCAATCAGGAACCAGGAAGACTTGGAACTGATGCCCTGGCCAATCAGGGAAGACTGCTTTGCTACGAGGCATGGAGAAAGAAGTTAATTCGCAAAAAGCAGAAATCTACACACTTACTGATGGCAATTTTTTCTAATATCGAGGGTTATATCCACTTCTGGATATCACAGGGGAAACGTAGGATGTTGCAGAAGGAAAATTTAAAGTGCCCAAAATCAAAATGGAAATCAAATTCAGTGTAGATAGGAGGGATTTATTAGAACTGAGAGTGGGTAAAAAGCCCCGTGCAGACTACACCCCTGTTGGAATATGCAAGGTCTGCAGTGTGCATAATTGTGTGTCCTTCAGGGGACATCAGAGTTGTATATTTAGCATAGTTAGATCAGGAATTTCCTTATATTTGTTGAATTATTTCCTCCAGTGTCCTAATTGGCTCAACAGGAGACTGTCTGGTCCTTTGACCACACTTCCTCCCTGCTTGCTTGCAGAATAGTAGTTGAACAGAAGAATGCTTCAGACATTCTTCTCTCTCCTTTCCACACAAAGTTGTTTCTCTTCTGAATAAAAACTATTTTATTCTTTAAGCAGCCTTCTGCTCTGCTCTTTCTTCACATAGTCACACTCAGCCAACATACCCATCCAGGCCAGTCATCTTTGGAGCCCTGCTCTGGGTGCCTCCTGCCATCTGAGGATAGACTGGTTGACAACCCGAGAAAGAGCCTTCTCAATAGGGTTGCTAGCTCTGGGTTGGAGACTTTGGAGGTGGAGCCAGGAGTGGGCAGGATTTGGGGTGGGGAGACACCTCAGAGGAGTATAATGCTATGAAATGTATAGCCATTTTCTCCAGGAGAACTGATCTCTTTACTATCATCCCAGGGGATCCTCTGGTCCCACCTGGGGCCTGGCATCCCTGCTTCCCAGTCATGGCACCAAAACTTTGGAACTTCCTCACCAGGGAAATGTGTTTGTCTCTTTTTATCATTGCGTGGATGATGAATTGTTTTGTTTTGTTTGGCTGCCCCCAGTAGTGATCATCGTCCCTTCTCCCTTATGTGTTTGTGTTTTCACTGAATTCTTTATATATACTTTATTTTAAAAGCTCTTTTAATATTGAAATGTTTTAATGGTTTGATGTTCATCCCCTTGGGGAATCTTATTTGGTGGGAAGATGGCACAGAAATGTATATAAATAAATAAAATAAAGAATAGATAACATTGCGCTCTCAGGTTTCACCAGCAGGGAGAAGTCCAGGGCCAGCACTGCAGTTTAGTTTTCTTCGGACAAGAGAGCAATGGAGAAGTATGACCCCATTGTAAGATCTCTTTATTTGTTTGTTTTTTAAATGTACAAGCAGAGTACTTTTGAAGCAAACAGACTGCCCAGGCAGGCAGTACAATCACTAATCCCCCACCCCCCTGCAGCCATTGCAAGGGGCAATATGTTATACTAGTGGCCTCTAATCTGGAGTACCCAATTTGATTCCCCACTCATCCCCCACATGCAACCTGCTGGGTGACCTTGGGCCAGCCACAGTTCTCCCAGAGCTCTCTCAGCCTCACCTACCTCACAGGGTGTCTGTTGTGGAGAGAGGGAAGGAAGGCGATTGTAAGCCACTTTGAGACTCCTGGTAGAGAAAAGCGGTAGAGAAAAACCAACTCTTCTTCCTCTACCAATCCTTCAGCTGATTAGCAAAGTGAGCAGGTGCGTCACAAGTTGCTTGGCAAACACTCTCCGATTGATCCAGGCTTCAGGGGCGTCAGGTGTGGAATTCTGACCTCGGTTGTTGGCTTCCCTAGTACAGTTGGCTGCTGGGCTGTTCCTGGCCCAACTGTATGTTGCTCCTCATTTTTGCATTGGTGTTCTAAACTGTGCCTTAAAAAAAATTGATCTGATGTATTGTTTTATGGGTGATTTGAAAGCTACGCTGAATTCCATTCTGGGATTGCCTGGACTGATCTTACTGTCTTTTGGAACCAGACCAGAACATTTCTTTTTAGCCAGACATTTAACTGAGGGGTTCCCTCTTTTCTTAGGTTTTTAAGGGCCTCCTACTAGCCCGAGGCCTGTTTTATGGATATCATTTTAGGGTGCTGAATGCTGTTTTGTGTTGGCTTCTTTTAGTACTAATCATTCTCATGTTTTTGTTTTTATGATTTAATCATATTGTCTCATGTACATTTGTGGGGCTTTCAAACCATTTCCCCCATTTTAAATTGCCAAGCCTGCATGTTCATACACCCAAGCTGCCATTTGCCTAAGAGGGAATCTACACGGTGTGCTTCGAGATGCACTAATTGTACTAGACTGGAACAATTTAGATCATCCTAGGAGAAATGAGTTAAACATGCATCAACTATTTCCGCACAAGTGCAGATCTCCTGATTGGCCTTCTTAAATAATCAAAGTTTCTAAAGCTTTCTGCACACCTTGTTGCCTACCCAGGAACAAATCTGAATTTAATGTCCTGTCACCCTGCATTTTCTGAATCCACTTTTCCTGTGATATTTCCCTGTTCGGATCTGAGCTCACAGTTTTCTAGTGATGAATTCCTGATTTCAAATTTGGTTTCCTGCCGCTCTTTTGTGTCCTCAGTATCACAGGCTCACTCCTCCTTAGTAATCCATTAATTTTTAAAGTGTAATATTAATTGCATTATGATGCAATTTTTTTCATTGTAATATAGCAATGTTATAACATTGGGGCAAAACAGGCAGCAAGGTTTAGTGTAGCCTTCTACATGCAATTACTCACCCATGAAGTTCCTTTCCTTTCCTTTTTGGGGGTGGGGGTGGGGGGGGGGCGTGTGGATGGATGTGTAGGTTTTGCTGCCACACTCCTGTGATGTTTCTTCATTCCCGCCCCCCTCTTCCCCTATCGCTCCTGGAGTATTTCTTTTTTGACAATGTTATGATGGTAGAACATTACAGCATATGCAGTAAAACTCATTAGACAACTGCAGCAAGAATGTCAAGTTTGCAGGTGCAAGAGATACCAGGTACGTTCCTGGCCATGGGCAGGGGGTGAGGGATTAGGATTGTCCACAAACCTGAGTTTTTATGGGGGGGGGGGTTCCACCCACTTCCTGATAGTAGGTGAGGGGCTCTAGACTGAGGGGTCCCTACCCCCAACTTGGGACTGGCAATCCTACCACCAAGTTGCAGAAGATCATCTGCATTCCCCCACATGCAAAAGCCAATCTCTGCAGACATCCCAGACAGCAGCCCTGGAGCTGCAGGCTGAGCACAGCCGCATGCAGCCTCAGCTTGGAACCCTGAATGCGGCTGTGGTGGCTCCCAACTTACCAGTGAGGCTGCAAAGGGGTTTTGCTTGGCTGCTGCAGATGAGGTTGTTCTGCCATGTGTTGAAGCCATATCAAAGTGGCCCACTCCCCCACCTCACCTGAGCAATCTCCTGTTCCCTCTGTCACAGCAGTTGCTCATGGGCCAGATAAGAACCCTAGACGGGTCAAGTCTGACACCCCTGTTCTAGGCAGTCCTAGTGTTTTGGCTTCCTGTGATGTGGCCTCATTTGCCCCTATCTTTGGACACGTGGGTGGTACAGGAAGAGGCTGGATAACAGCATGAGCAAATTTCTCCCTATGCTTGTTTTGTACTTTGCACATCCCAGACAAGGACTGTTCTGTGAACTGTTGCCTTCTATGTTCCCCATTTTTAATGATACCTTCTTTCCCGCAGAATTTATGCAGAGAATTTATACAGAGAAGCCTAATGGAGATGCCATGCAGAGACCGTGGCCAGGGTGAGGGGAGACGAGAGAGACACAACAAGTGACTCCTTCACCGTAAGTGTCTGGAGCATATGGCATGCTTGATCTGTGGGGAGCACTTGCAGCCACAGCCCAAGCAATCTATAAGTAATTTTCAAATTTCATTTTTACCTACAAGCCCACTGAGTGGAAATGGTTCTAGAGGGATGTAAAATTCTGCTGCTCCCATGAAGCATGAAGTCTGCAGATCTCTCGAAGTCCAGAGGGCTTTCTCTAAGAGGGGGCAGGGAGGGTTTGGTTCTCTCTCCCTTCTGTCCCAAGATCAGAGATGACATGTTGACACACCGCAGAGATGAACCACATGCAGAGGGAGACAGGCGGAGCAGGCCCTGCTGTGGATGTGAAACCCAGCTTCTATTTGCAAGACAAAACAGCTGTGCAAATCACAGGACCAGAGAATGCGCAGTGGATCTCTTCTAGGTTAAAAGCTCAACAGCTTCTGACAAGGTAGCATGAGCATTGTGTCATAACCATTGTCCAAGAGGGCCATCATTCAAGGGAGAAGAGGTAGCGCAGAGTGCAGGAAATAGGCTACAGCCCTCCCATCTTCTTCTCTCTTCATACTTACTGTTTGTTTGGTAGATGGACCATTCATATACCTACCACAGCCCACAGAAAACTGATTACCCAGTATAACAGCAAAATATTCTTTCTGCATGTAGGTGCAGTAATGTAGGTGCAGTGACTGGGGCCCTTTAGAGAGGGACAGCCTTACTGCATCTGCTCCCTTTGCTATTCCCCACCTCACCCCCAATCCCATATATGTGGAACTGGCTATCCATCACCTCTTACCCATGTGTGTGTTTTTGTACGTGCACACAAGAAATAAGTAAAAATTAGGGACACCTGAAAATGCAAATTAATGGCATAAATTATGAGATCACAAGGATACCCACACAGTGCTATCTCCCCGGGTTACAAATTAGATAGAGGATGGATGGATGGATGGATGGATGGATGGAGGACAGACAGACAGACAGACAGACAGACAGACAGACAGACAGACAGACAGACAGACAGACAGAAAGAAAGAAAGAAAGAAAGAAAGAAAGAAAGAAAGAAAGAAAGAAAGAAAGAAAGAAAGAAAGAAAGAAAGAAAGAAAGAAAGAAAATAGTGCCTTCATTGTCCAGGAAAATTGACATACTACCATAACAAAACTACAACCTGGACAAAATGCATGTAAGAGAGAAGGTAACACAGGCTAATATCTTAACAAGGGAACAAGAGAAACCTACTTCAGTAGTCATAGTATTCCAATTCAGAGTGAACTATCTCACAGCACATATGGAGTAATTGCGGGCCCCTCAGTTTCCTTTATGCAAGTTGCCTTTGTGTTACACACAAAGATGTCACACTGTTTGTGAAGAAAGCCACAATGCTGGAGCATGTTAGAAAGGGCTGGCTGCTCCAAGTGATGCAGTGCCAACTGGGGTGAATCAAGAAGGACGAGGAAAGGCACGGGTCTAGCTTACATGGATAGATGGAGAGGGCAACTGATAAAGTGGTCTCTAGCCCATGAAAGCTCATGTTGTAAGTAATCTTTAAGGTGTCATGAGAATCTTCTTTCATTTTTGCTGGACATAGTGGGGTACCTGCAGCTACCCCTACTGAATCACCCAGAATTACAGCTCACCTCCAGAATACAGAGATCAGCTCCCTTGGAGATAATAGATGCTTTGGATTGTGCATTCTGTGACATTGTACCCCACTGAGGCCCCTATTCTTCCCAGATCTTCAGGAGCTTCCCATCCTGGATCTAGCAACCCAACCGCTCATCCCCCACTAGGGCCAGGAGAGACCTGGCAACCCTATATGTGTTTGGGGGACCTTGGCCTATGTGTGTAACAAATTTTAGAACCGTAGCTTCTTGAGAAATTCTGTTAGATATTCCCATGACTGAGTTTGACTATTACTGTACAGAACCATGGATCTTGCCATACAAAAATGCATTCATGTCAATGTGGTGTAGTGGTCAGAGTGTTGGGCTCGGATCAGGGAGACCCCATCTCATTCACCCAGTGTGCCACGATGCTTCTAGGATGACCCGGGCACTGTCACTCCCTTTCAGGCTGTCCTACCTTACAAGTCTGTTGTGAAGATCGAATGGCTTAAGGGAGAGCTACCTTGAGATTCTTGGAGGGGAGAGATTAAAAAGCACTAGAAAGTAATGTGTGCTTAATTGACAAAAAAACATGGAAGAAAATCAGCAACCTGCCCATGCAGATTTCTAATCTGGCATGCCAGGTTCGATTCTGCGCTCCCCCACATGCAACCAGCTGGGTGACCTTGGGCTCGCCACGGCACTGATAAAACTGTTCTGACCGAGCAGTGATATCAGGGCTCTCTCAGCCTCACCCACCCCACAGGGTGTCTGTTGTGGGGAGAGGAATGGGAAGGCGACTGTAAGCCGCTTTGAGCCTCCTTCGGGTAGGGAAAAGCGGCATATAAGAACCAACTTTTCTTCTTCTTCTTCTTAAAATAAACATCCCACATGGGTGGACATACAGGGCCACGAGGAAGGCAGGTTGCATCCTGCTTAGTGGTGCTGGTGGGCGAAGTATGAAAAAATCTTTTTAAAAAATTAGCCCCATCCTTGCTGGCCTTCAAGCCATCTCCCAATGTTTGCTGCACGGAGAGCCGTACCGTGGATACAAGCTCTCAGACAGCCAGAGCAGAGAAGCAAGCCGCTCAGTTCCACCTCTCCTCTCCTCCTCCACCTCCAAAGGTGTTCAAGGGTTAGTCACTTGTAGCAAATAACATATCCTGCTTAAGGAGATACAGGAGGCAGGAGAAACGCCAAGGCATTGGGGAAAGGTACTGGAGCAGATTTGCACTGGCCAGGCCATTGCTCCCTCCAGGGCCAATGCAGTAATAAATCTGGTCCCTCCCAACTGTGCACAAGACTGTCTTGGGCACCTGTTTAATTATCTGTGCCTTGTGAATGACTTTCCTGGCATGAGTTTAATAACCACTGCTCAGGAGTAATTGGGGTGATTCTTCTATGGCCTCCTGGAAGCAGCTCATTATCTCCGGGGAGCAGCATCGGGATGCAAAAAGGTAACCAGAGGCTTGTTTGTAGTGCTTTGTTTAGCAGGTCTAGTGGGTTCAGAGTAGCTGAGAGATCCAAACTGGCCTCCAACTTGATGCGGCTGCTTGAGTGCAGGGAGCCAAACCACACTTCCCCAGGATCATCAGAGCTGGCTCAAGGAGCAGGCTGACCTTTTCACTTTCTGGGGAAATGCCTGATAGGCTGCTTAGCTGGAGGACCCCTGGGAGACAGGAATGAGTAGCCCCAAGTGCCCTGGGTCCACTTGCTGCTTCCCCCGTGGGTAGCCAGGCGGGGCTCGGTGATCCTAAGCTCTACTAAGGAGCACGGAGACATCTGAGTTCTCTGTCAACTGTTCACTATCAAGGGAATTCAGGTACCTCAGCACAGACAGGACATGCCAGGTCCCCGCGTGGAATGATGGACACTGGGAGCAGCAGAACTGGAATGACAGAACCCACAGCGGACTCATAGCCTTTGGGTCTTTTGAGCCTGGAATGACGGCTCCCAAAGTGGAAGAACAGTCCTTGGGAGGAGCAGAGGTGTTCTGAGACTAGAATGATAAGTCCCAGAGTGGGCCCTGAGAACAGGCTGAGACTGGAATGACAGCCTCTGGGACTAGCAGAAATGTTCTGAGATTGGAATAGCAAGTCCAGGGTTGGAATGATGGCTCCTGTGTTCTGCACCTGTGGTCAGGAATCTGAGAGTGGAATGAAATACCTTACATTGATTCTGATCACGGGGGCCATATTCTACTCTGGCACCTGTCATTCCAGTGCCAGATCACCCGTGCTGCTCCCATGGGCTGTCATTCCAGGCTCAGAGCATATCTGCTAGTCCTGGGATGGCTGTCATCCAGACCGACTCTGCGTTGTGTCTGGGGCAACCAGGTGGGCAGGACTGGAATTTGGGAGTGGGACCACTGCAGAGGAATGCCCACCCATGAACCAGCCCCACTTCCCGGCACCCGATGTCCTGTCACCAGCTGCCTTGGACCACAAGCCCCTCAGCTCTGCCCCACTGTCCAGAAGGTGGGACGGGCAGCTGTCAGGGAGTGGCCCACACTGATAACACACTGGAGGGAAGGTTGTGGGAGTTTGGACATCACGCCATTGCAAGCAACTTCTGCACCCAGCCTTGGGTTTGCATCACTGGGGAGCCGGGTTTCCTGCAGCTAGTGCCTGTGCTACCAAGCCATCCTCCACCTACTGCGTTTGGCATCTCTGGCCATGGCCAGCTGGGACACACAGCTCCTACTGCACACTGGAGCTTGACAGGGCTCAGAGTACCCCCATAAAGTACAGCACCTAGGGCATGCGCCCTCATCACCATATTTTAATTGAGCCATTCTCAGTGGGGCCTGTATGAACCATGGGGGCCCTGGCACATTTGAAGGGGCCACAGGGGGGGGCTGATTACTGATTACTGAACCAATGAAATGCCTTTTTTGTCATGTATGACATCATGAATTGCTAGAAAGTTTGACATTTGTTAAGGAGCAGAAAAAGAAATCATGTAATCCGTTCCTTTGTGTGTGCTTGAATTAATGCATTCAAGAAAAAAAAGAATGCATATGTGTGGGAAATGCATGCATTTTACAGCTTTCCTGCATGAAAAATCAGGTATCCAGGGAGTCTTTTTGGAGGGCTGGGGGTAGTATGTTCTTGTGTGTGTCGAAGCTGGAAAAAAAGGTTTGTTGCCCTGTTGACCCAAAATGATGACCATGCCTGTTGAGATGATTTTGGGTAGTATGCTGAGCCCTTCCGCACAGAGTGCCAAAATTGTACTAACATACAGGAGCGACACAGAAGCATTGCTTGGGCAATACACCCTGCGTTCCCAGGGGCCAAGGCCTGCAGCCATCTGATCACACCAGGATTCCTGGGTCCTGCAGTGGTATAGCTAGGTAATTTACAGCTCAGTCCTAAGGGTGCCTTGAGTGCTGACAGCCAACCACCAACAGACTAGCTGTGCCCCTGGACAGATCCTTGTGGACATTCTGCAGTGGGGGAAACTTGCCCCTTTATAAGAAGTGGACTGCATAGCAAGCATGCTGAAGTCCATAGAAAGCCCAGCACACTCACCGCTCAGGAGATGACACCCAATGGCAGACACAGGAGCAGCCAGTCACTGGCGCCTGATGTATCCACTGCCACCCCCACCCATGCACACACAGAGTGCCAGAGGACAGGCAAGACAGACTCAGTGACACTGTAACCCCAACAGAAAAACCTAGATCCCACAAGTCTGGGGCACTCGCACAGTGGATGGAACGTCCACCTCTTCCCCAGCAGGGGTCTGATTATGGGGCACAAAACAACCACCCCTGCTTCAAGCCACAAACCCATTTCCTTAAAAAAAAGAAAGAAAGAAAGGGAGTAAAGAATGAAGCCAGGATTGAACTCCCATCAACTTAACAATGGGACTAAGAAGAGGGTGCTAAAGGGCGACACCATCAGATATCACCACCAGCCATATGGGACCCGGAAGACAACACTGCCCAGGCAGGCATGGCCCAGTAGAATGGCACCAGGATAGCAGGGCAAAGGTTCCTGGTTTGATCAAATGTTTTGGAGCTGATATTTCACCCCTGCAAACCAGAGAAGGGGCAACAGGATGGCCCAGCCGAAGGACCACCTGGACATCCATCATGTTGGACATTCCCCTGAATGATCTCTCTGGCACCCATGTGACCTACATGATCCACATGGCACTCTGTCTTGCTCCTCTTTTACCCTGTGCCTCCTGCACCGCCACACTGCAGACTTGCATGGCTTCTCAGATGCCAGCAGTGCTTGGGGGGGGGGGGGGGAGCAGTGTGTGTAAGACACAGAGATCTGCCTCTCTCTTGATAAAGAAGATACTTCTACCCTTGGATTACCTCTGGCCCACTTTCTGTGCAATCTGCACACAGCAGCCAGTTAGGAGGTATGAGCGGGATGAGGGTGGGGACTGCACAATGAACTGGCATGAATTTTCCATGAACATTTCAAGCAGTTCCTGGTGTTTTGTGAATGAGTACATTTTCAGACAGACTGTCTCTTCTCAACATAAATGCTTACCAAACTTCGAAGATAGGTGGGGGGTCTTGGAGGACAAATAAAGGATTTGTGATTTGTTGTGGCTGCGGTCAACACTCTGTGCCTTCCCCAGTTTGGGGGCTAGACTGTGCCTGAGATGGTACTTTGCCTTTTCCGTTGCAAAGACATTTACAGTCTATGCTGTAGTTTTTGACAGCTAACTTTATGCCAATTCCGGGAAGCATTCCCAGGCTGGGTCCAAATAGAGAGCCAACTAATTCCTGTCATGTCCTGGGCCCACCTCTTTCCCCACCAGCACTGAAGACTGTGCCAGGCTGCCAGCTGGGGTCCACAACATAGCTGCACTTGTATCTGGCCACAGCAAAACAGCAGCAGAGCCCTCCACCAGTATCTCTCTCAGATACACTGGCACAAATGCTGGTCAACTCCCTGAGTACTTTCTCACACACACACACACACATCAATTGTGTCCTGAATGTAAGAGAGCCTCTTGTGGCGCAGAATGGTAAGGCAGCAGACATGCAGTCTGAAAGCTCTGCCCATGAGGCTGGGAGTTTGATCCCAGCAGCCGGCTCAAGGTTGACTCAGCCTTCCATCCTTCCAAGGTCGGTAAAATGAGTACCCAGCTTGCTGGGGGGTAAACGGTCATGACTGGGGAAGGCACTGGCAAACCACCCTGTATTGAGTCTGCCATGAAAACGCTAGAGGGCGTCACCCCAAGGGTCAGACATGACTCGGTGCTTGCTCAGGGGATACCTTTACCGAACCCTGAATGTAAGGGTCTTATGCCCTTCTTTAAATGGTAGTCTACCCTCCAAATGTGAAGCTGCAACCTTCTTTTGGGGCCTCCTGTGAGTCCATGACCTGGCCCCTGGAGTTCTAATCTGAAATCCATCTCTGACCCCAGCACTGGGAACACCAACATTAAAAACAACAATGAAAAAAAAATAGTATCCTGGTCAAGTTGCAGTCAGGGAGCAATCCTAAACATGTCTAACCAGAACCAAGTCCCATATTATTCAATGGGGTTTATTTCCAGGAAAACATCCGTAGAATTAAAATCTGAGTGTACAGAAGACACAAGGACACATGGGAAGGAGGCAATATTTTAATTCTGGGGGACAGCAAAAGCCCTTGGACTGGCCCTGTCATGCTGCACAGAATGGAGCTCCTATTATCTGACCCTCATTTATTTGGATCCCTTCCAAGTTATCTGAAATCACCATGTCTCCTCCAGGTGAACTCCGCATCAAGTGTGGCTGTATGTAAATATCTGATCTCTTGATTACCAGAACACTTCGGATGCACCCTCTTTCCAAACCCTCCAGCTAATTTGAAGAAACGAGACAGTGTTGCATTATTTATGGCAATGTCCTTCCAGCACAGAAAAAGAAAGGTATTTTACAATTCTTATCTCATCCATCCGCCTAACTGTACTATGAAGCAAGTTGGTTTACTTCCCCATTTTTTATTTTTTCTTACCACTGGCTGGAAAACCAAAGCCGATTATGGGTTGTTTTTATATGCACAGCCCTCTCAACCAGATTCATTCTGGATAGGGCCATTAGTCATTTCTGTGCCTGGGGAAGCTCCCATTTGTATACTTCTTCAGCGCCACGCACATTTGCGAGATATCACAGAAGTTACATGCAACACAGAAATAACTTAGAAGTATAAACCAGGAAATAGCCCTGGATTAAAGAGTACTGACGTTCCCAATTCTCCCTGTCTGGATTGACTGCACCAGATGTTTTATACTGGCTCTGCTGTCCTGCAAATGATAAATCTCATGATGGCTGCGATAAAATTGGCTGGCCAGAGTTACGTGTCTCCAGTTTTCTCATACACACAGTACAGTGAACAAACATACTCCCTGCCTGTATACTTGTACCTATGTTCTAGAGCAGCAAACCTCCTACTTATACAAGGGTAAGGTAATGTCTACCAGTTCCCCTTTCCTGCTGCAGAATTGGCAATTCACCCCTTTCATGTGGCTTCTGAGAGTCTTGTCCCCCAGAAGCAGGATTTCAGGGAGATCCATGGGATGCAGAAGTGCAGGGGTGCACAAATGGTCTGTGGCACTGGCAGAAGACCCTTGTATGAATGGACAATTTAGTCTGGATCCAACTGTGTATCTCTTTCCAGACTATTGATCTTGGTACTCCGACAGCATGCGATGGGACTGTGGATTGTCTGCAATCATCCCAATATGCAGTGCTGCCATTTTGCATGAATGAGACAATGCACCTATTTCCAGATTTGGTATGTGTGAACAGCGGATACACTGTGCATATTGAGGTTGTACATTTGTGGGAGAAAAGGGAGTAGGAATAGGAGTGGGTTTTTATTCCCCGCTTTTCACTACCTGAAGGAGTCTCAAAGTGGCTTACAATCAGCTTCCATTCCTTTCTCCACAACAGACACCTTGTGAAGTAGGTGGGGCTGAGAGAGCTTTGACAGAACTCCTCTGTGAGAACAGCTGTAACAGGACTGTGACTGGCCCACCAGCTACATGTGTAGGAGTGGGGAATCAAACTCAGCTCACCAGATTAGAAGCCACCTCTCTTAACCCACCACACCAAGCTGGCTCTCAAAAATATACCTGTTACCCTCTGCACGTAAAATGGCAACTGTGCTGCAATTGGTTTCTGCTTTGTCTGCCAATCTCGCTAAGCCTGGACATTTTGCATTTGAGATATACCTTGCTTAAGCCTCGCTCTGGATTCTGTGAGTTGATGCTAGGCTTTCCGTATTTGGGCTTCCTTCCCCTTGTTTCCCAGGCTGAAATTCGCCATATGTTTTCCATATTTGAATCAAAAGGAGGCAGCCTCCCATCATGCTTTGCTCCCTTCCCCTTTTCAAAAAAATTATTTTTTGCAAAATGGTGCCTGCTTGCACCTAATTCGACCATTCTGTACCACTGATTGCCTCCCCCTTCTCCCTAAGTATACTTGATATTAAAAATGTAAGTTATTGCATTACAATGCCACTGCAGCATAACAAACAAGACTGCTGCTATTTTTTATACAGAGTTGTAATGCAATAACTCCCTTTAAAAAATCAGGTGTTTTGGGAGGTAGGATGGTGACAAGGAAGGGAGTGTGCAAATGATTCAAAACCTGAATGAAAACATTTCTCCATTGGGCTGCCCTGAATTAGATTCTGCCTTGATGAATGAAATCGTTGTTAACTGGGAATTCCTTAACCATGTAGAAAGTGAGAGGGAGAATCAGGTCTGCACCAGGAAAGGAGAATTTTAGTGCCTTACAGAAGTGGTCCTCCAGATGTCCTCCAGATGTCCAGGGTCCTCAGTCTCACAGGAGGCAACTTGTGGTCCTCCAGATGTCCAGGGACTACAGTTTCCATGAGCCCCTGCCAACAAACGATGAAAAAGTGGACCCTTTAAAAAAGGCAAATCTGAACTATCATGTGTGCGAAAATGGTCATGGATTGCCATTTCACTGGGGGTTCCATGATCCATTGTATCAGTTTCTTTTAAGCAAATCTACTAGGACAGTGATTTAAGGGAGAAAACTGGGAGAAGAAGGGCTAGTTAACCCTTTTCCCTTGACCTGTTTTCCTGCTGAACATTGCCTCTCCCAACCAAGCCCCACTCAGGAAAACATAAGAATATGTAAGTTTTCCTTTTAGCTGAGCCAAAACCAGTATGCAGATTTTTTTCCCCTTTGTGGTGATTCTTATCAGGAAAAGTCCTGAACGGTTTAATAGTTGTGTCACTCCCCCCCACACCACCACCACCATGGGAAATCCAACTTTTGTAAACTGGCTGCACTGTATAACAGTTTCAAAGCATTGACTTCCATCTTAAGCAATCTGATAACTGGACCACTTTTAAATGTGTTGAATTACTCTAGACTGCAAAGGAAACACAGCATAATTTTCAAGACAGCACTCAGGGTCAAGGGCTTATGTCACATCACCCCTAGAAACGCTACTTCTAATCTAGGCTACAGGAGCACAACACAAATGGGCTGAGAAAACCTTTGCACTCAGCTCCCGAAGGTGAGACAAACTGAAAGCCATGCACAGTGTCACATCAGAAATGATCAAGTAAAGAGCAGGGCTGTGAGACTAACAATGCAGCACTATGACCATTTTCCTGGGTGTAAGCCACACTGAGGATACCTGAATCAGATTCTGAATAGATCCCCTTGGGATTGCTGTCACATTCAGTTCATCACTTAATTAGCTAAAAGCATATTGATTGATTTATGAAGATGCCCTGATAAATTAGGGAGAAGATATTTTTAAGACACAAAGAATTTTTCATACAAGTACTTAATACAAATCAAGGAATGAGCCATTGATGTTTCTCAGTCTCACAGGAGGCAACGTCGCTTCTCCGTGCTCGGGTCCTATGGAAGCGATGGATGCTTTTCTCCTTCACGTGCAAATGCATGCAAACACGTGCGGATTGGAAATCGTACAATAACTTGATTAGGATTTCTTTAATTGGGTGACAATTGTATCCTGGCTGTCTTGGAATGGGCATGTGTGAGGGTCAGCTCACTTTCTCAAGCTGGGTGGCATGATCCGGGCAGTGGTGCCGACAGGCCGAAAGCCTGGCGTAAATGCTCTAGCATACCTCTGAGTCATAACGTAAGCCACATTGACCGTGTCATTGAAAAGCCACAAAAATGATCAGCGTAGAAACTGTAGAATACCGTGTGAGCCAGCTGCATGGTGATGCAACCACACAGTCACTTCTTCAGGCAGGGGCTGGTGATGCATGGAGCCATTCCTACACTTACCGTTCTGTCTGGGGAAGGTGTCTAGAGGCTAGCAGGGAAACAGACAGCTGGTAAGCATGAGCAGGCAGTCTGAAGACAGCTTTGTCAGTGCCTGAGTGACAAATTGCACGGACTGACAAAAGAAAACCGAAATCATCAGCTTTACTGAATTAGGTGGAACCTGACTGTCCCCTTATATCATTTGATTCCTCTTGAGGATGTAGCTGCAGTGCAATACCACCCTCTGGCCATCTGGAAGATTGGTGATAGAGTGCAGCCAACAGCAAGCTTAGCAGTTCCCTCCATTGGCAAGCTGCCATGGTGGTGGAGCGTCCTCTAGTCAAGATCATGGGCACCGTACAGTCATGTCATTTGGCTGTGTAAAATGGCCTTAAATCAGGGGTAGTCACTGTGGCCATAGTTTGACTAAAGGTAAAGGTAAAGGTATCCCCTGTGCAAGCACCAAGTCATGTCTGACCCTTGGGGTGACGCCCTCTAGCGTTTTCATGGCAGACTCAATACGGGGTGGTTTGCCAGTGCCTTCCCCAGTCATTACCGTTTACCCCCCAGCAAGCTGGGTACTCATTTTACCGACCTCGGAAGGATGGAAGGCTGAGTCAACCTTGAGCCGGCTGCTGGGATTGAACTCCCAGCCTCATGGGCAGACAGATTCAGACAGCATTTCTGCTGCCTTACCACTCTGCGCCACAAGAGGCTCTAATAGTTTGACTACCCCTGCCTTAAATAATGTCCAAAGAAATTGATCAAGAGAGCTGAAAGGCTGGATGTGAGCACATGAATCTGCCTTATACTGAATCAGGCTCTTGGTCCATCAAGGTTTGTATTGTTCACACAGACTGGCAGTACCTCTGCAGAGTCATAGGCAGAGGTTTTTTCAACTGAAGATGCCAGGGATTAAATCTGATATGCCAGGGATTAAATCTCCTGCATGCCAAGCAGATGTTCTACCACTGCCCTTCTCCAGCTCTAGGAAGCCCTTTCAATGCTTGTTGTTGTTGTTGCTGCTAGGGGATCAGCTGTGTGGCAGCTCAGGAGGCATTTAAAAGGACCTAGAGCCTTTTAAATGTCTCAAGCTAGCCCTTCCCGTACAGCCTGGTCAGCCACCTGCCCTCCCCAATCCTGCTGTGGCCAGCTGCAGGCTAGGATCAGACAGGGAGCTTAATTTGGCTGACTGAGAAAGACCCTGAGAAACAGTGATCAGGCTCAGCTGTTTGGCACGGTCTGTCTCTCTCTGCCAAACCAGGCAAATCAGGCCCAAATTGTTTCGGGCTCTGGTTCGACTCATTAGAACTGAAACGGATTGTGATTCAGCTTGAATAAGCTTAAAAAGAACGTGAATCAGCATTGATTTGAGTATTTTTGAGCTTATCTGAGCCAAATTGCCCATCCGTAGTTTTTACTCTGGCTCCCACAATCCCTCCTCCTCCTTGGAAACCAAACAAATAGATTTGGAAGTTTAGCTTCCAAATAACATACTGATTGCCAAGCTTGTGAGTAAAAAGAAAAAAAAAAACAGAATGTCATTGGCTAACCATGTATGTTGTTGTCAGCTCAGTAAACTCCTTCGTAGATATGGCAGTGGTACAGTTTTGGTACACCCCAACATCACTTATGAGTTCCTGATGCAAGTAGCCAGATTTTGCACTAGTTCTGTGAAATGAGTTCAGTAGTTTAGTGTATGGTACCCACTGGACTTTATCTAGGTTAGCAAATGTCAATATTCCTTCAGTCCCAGAATCCTAAAATCTTCAGAGACTTGAAGATCAGCTGTCTCAATCACGTATCTTAAGGCAGGATGAAACAACACTTTCAAATTCTCCCTCTGCATCCTGATATGCTTCAAGTAGAAAGTCTTATTCATCGAAAAAAAGTCTTAGGATGTGCGAATATTTATATGAAAAGGTTTAAGTGTTGGAAAGTAGGCAAACAAGAGAAGCTTTATACAAAATAACACAGACAACATGCAGACCTATTTTAAGAAGCAATTGTCCTGAAATTTCAGTCGCCTGACCTGCAGATATGATTTGTATACTTGAGAGGTGAATAAAAGTGAGTTGTAAAGTCAAGAATCCCTGAAAGAATCAGGAGTTCTTGACTCCCCTCTTTAATCCCATTCATAAGTTACCATGAATGCACATATAAACTGTGGACAGTATAACCTTCATTTTTCATGATATGTGTGTGGAGTAATTCTTATGCAATTCAGTGTATGTACAGCTGAAGGTGTGATTCACACACCATATTTATCCATGTACTGGTTGGTCTCTGGTGTCATTTATAAAGTGAACGTGTACTGGCTTTATTATTTATTTATTTAATTTATATACTGCCCATTCCAAAGCTGGCTCAGGGTGATGTACAACCTTTTAAAACATATAGTAGAACCACGAAGTTTAGTTAAAAACTATTGAAATGAAATTATTATAAAAAAACAGTAGGCAATTTAAACAAATCAGATCACAACAATCCAGGGATGAATCGCTGTTTTGTTCTCCCAGAGTAGTCTTCAGTCAGGAGCATCTTCGATGGGGGGGGGGGGCAATAGATGTTGTTATTTCACTGGCCACAACCAAATTCTGGTGGAAGAGCTCCATTTTACTGGCCCTGTGGAACTGTTCCAGCTGCCAGGGCCTGGATCTGTTCTGGGAGCTCATTCCATCAGGTGGGGGTCAGGACAGAGAGCATCCTGGCCCAAGTGGAGGCCAGGTGTACTTCCTTGGGGGCAGGGATAATCAATTGGTTGAGCAAAGTGCTCTTTGGGAGGGTATAGATGGGGAGGCGGTCTCTCAAATAAGGCAAATGGCCTTATAGGTAAGCACCAATCTTAAACTTGACCTAGAATTCAACTGGGAGCCAGTGCAGTTGCTTGAGCACAGGCTGGATATTGGCCCTTCAAAATGTTCCTAGGAGGACTCTGGCCACTGTGTTCTGGACCAGTTGCCATTTCAAGAGCAAGGATAAGGCATAGAGCAAGTTACAGAAGTCTAGTCTAGAGGTGAATGTTGCATGTGTAACTCTGGCTAGTTGCTCCAGAGCAAATAGAGCACTAGTAGTTTGACATGGTGAAGATTAAAAAATGCCTGCCGTGCCACTTTTGTGATCTGTGCCTCCATAGATAGGGAGGCATGTAAGACCATGCCCAGATTTCTGACTATGTGTGCAACCAACAGTTGTGCCTCATCCAGACAGGGGAAGCACCCTACTTTGCTTGAACCTTTCTTACCCAGCCACAGAACCTCCATCTTTGAAGGGCTGAGTTTCAGGTGACTCTGCTTGAGCCATCCTGTCACTGCTTCTGATCATAGAATCATAGAGTTGGAAGGGACCTCCAGGGTCATCCTGTCCAACCCCCTGCACAATTCAGGCACTCACAACTACCTGCCCACCCATAGTGACCTCAATTTCATTCCCAAATGACCCCCCCCCCCGCAAAAAAAAATCTCCAAAATCCAGCTTGGAGGAAATCATTTGGCAAAGTTGTCAGGGTGTGAATCTGGGTGGCTGTCCATCAGGAGGTAGAGCTGGGGGTCATCCACATATTCATGGCACTCAAATCCACTCAGAAAACTATTTTGTTTTTAACAAATAGATGTAAGCACATACATACAGGATATCCATGTGTTCTCTGTGACACATGAACAGGGTTTCCATTATCTTGGCATACTGACACCGTCAACATGCCTTGTCAGCAGAGCTTTCCATTCTACAATCAAACACAACAGTTATCTGTAAAAGACTGGAGAGAGACAGGAAAGAGAAGCTTCTGAAACATCCTGGATTATTTTGTTCTTTTACAAACATAGCTAAGGAGTCATTTCTCCTCGAAGGGATCCCATTCCACTGGAGATTATGTGAAAACCAAGCAAGCGTGTGAGAGAGATCATCTACAAAGAAGAAGCGCCCACACTCCTGGATGTGCATGTGTCTAGACTAGAGGTCCATCAACAGAAATCATTGCCACAGGATAAGCAACGCCCGGATGGCCATGCCGTACAACATCATCCAAAGCCGCACATCCTCACTAAAAGAGAACGAGGCAACCATCTCAATCTGTTTCTGTATGAATATCTGTCAAGATCAGTACACGCTGCAGTAAGCATACCCCACATCCATGCACAGTGATAGCTGCACGTGTCTGTGTACTGGCTTCCTATGTGCTGCCTACTGCTCCTGCCACCAGCACATGTGCTTTGCTTTGTCCTTCCCTGGGGCTTTGCTGTATTGTCTAGGAGCTAAATCAGAGCCTGCTGAGGCAGAGCATGGGGCCAAACTCTGAGCCTAAGCAGGGCTTGGAGGCAGTGCTGAGTGAATTATGCATGAGGCCAGAAAGCTTTTATCTGTGCGGACAAAGGCCCCTCACCAGCCAGCTGGGCTTTCTGCCGCACCTGTAGCTTCCTCTCGCCTGCACTTTATCTCTACTCCCAGCTTGTAATTCAGCCCAAATATCAGAGGAGGCTAGGAGATTAATTTTCTCCGTTTGCATGGCAAAGAGGTAGAGGAGGTAGTGGGGGTGGGAGGTGGGAATTGCGCTCACTCCAGACTCTAGCTGTGTAATCCACAGATGAGGCTGCAGAGGGAGAGGAGGGGAAGAAAAGCAAAATTCATTTCTTTAAAAAGGCATGTTAGTGAGAAAAAAAATCAAAGATGATTTCATGGGTTTTAGAGGTCTCTATCATCGTGTGTGTGGGTGTGTACATGTGAGTGAATGCACATATAAAAATGCATGTGCTTCTACTTTTGCATGGGAACATTCCTCAATAGACACTCGGCTGTGTGTAGGTATGATGAATATGAATGTGCCATTACTGTCTGCTGCTAATTGTTGCCTCACTATATGACAGGCTTACTCCATTGAGCCTTATATTAGCCTTGCTCACTATGCTCTTCACAAACATCTTTAACAGCAACTTGATTTGCAGATCTTAGCAGGTGATCCCTATGTCATAAATTCATGCAACTAATCGATTAAGCAGGCATGCAAGCAAGCCTGGCTGTCCCTCCCTGGTTTGTTGGCAACTGATTTTGCATGCTCTAGTTTTCACTGTAACCCATCGAGTCGCATTATCCCCCCTCTTCAAAGGCCACCTATAGTCTTGTTTCTTCTCTTGGTAGGCAGACCCCACTTCTCTCACTTAGCAACAGTTTATACACAGAAAACCACACACACCCTCCCTATAATAACATTTAAAATATCATAAAGCAATGCACTCCCTAGTCCCAAGTGACATAAAATGGATGTCAACCAGGACAAATCTGGACATACAGTTTAGAATGTGTAGAGAGGAAGGACTGGCCTAATAATGACCTCCTCCCTAACTCAGGGAGACGTATAATTTAGGACAATGGGTTTCCCAAGAAACATTAATCTCATTGAATTCCAGCTTCACTTCTCTTTGCACATTTACCCCAATTAGGCAGTACTTAACACTTCTTTCAAATTTGTTAGCTTTACTGTCTGGTATTCAGAGGGACATCAAAAACCGTTAGCACCTCTAGTTTACCTCAGGTACATGAATCCTAGTCATTGTCCATCCCTGGAAGATTCCATCATTGCTTTTGATTGCCCTGGCGAACACTTTCCTATACATAGAGCATCTAGCTACTAGTGTATGTGTGTGTTCCTAGAATCCCTGCACAACCCACTTGCTTATGGGCCTGCCTCCTCTTCCTGTAAAGTTCTGGTCATTTTGCTGCTGTCTCCATGGTCCTCTATCTTCAAGAGTGGCAAATATCATTTCCCCAATAATTGCTTTCTCCCCTCTCCTCCCTGAATTCTTCTTAGTTAGTCTTTTGTGTATGTTGTACCCTCTTAGCCAGTCTGGTGAAGTGGTTAGGAACCTGAACTTCTAATCTGGCATGCCGGGTTCGATTCTGCACTCCCCCACATGCAGCCAGCTGGGTGACCTTGGGCTCGCCACGGCACTGATAAAGCTGTTCTGGCCGAGCAGGAATATCAGGGCTCTCTCAGCCTCACCCACCTCACAGGGTGTCTGTTGTGGAGAGAGGGAAGGGAAGGCGACTGTAAGCCGCTTTGAGCCTCCTTCGGGTAGAGAAAAGCATATAAGAACCAACTCTTCTTCTTCTTCTTCTTCGAAGACTGTAAAGTGCATAGGATAACTTTCTTCTGCTACTGCTTCTGCTTCTGCTTCTTCTGCTTCTTCTGCTTCTTATTTCCCCTTAATAAAAGCCTTTCCAGTCAAATATTCAACTGGTTTATTTCAAGAGATGTCTTAAGGGAACAAACCCTGTAAACATTAATGGAGATCCTCTTTAACCCCTCTTACAATGTCTCCTTTAAGCAAATTTCCTGGCAACTAGTTAGGAGACTGCCTCTTTGGGTAACACCTCTGCTACAGGAGACACACACAGCTATATGCAGACACACTGCTATGATATGCACAGAATGCCATTATTGCACCAGATACAAGCAAGGCTAATATTCTCGGCAGGTATTTCTTGCCACATGATGTTCCAGAGCATATATGCATACAACCATGGGCTATTTATTACTAGTGCTGATTTCACTACGTGCCAGGCTCAAACCTTTCCCAGCTGAGCCTGATCCGTTTCAGAAACATCCCCAGCACCAAAGGCTCCAAGTCATAATTAGTAATTTATGCAGCTTGTAATCAATGTGGGATGTGAATTTTTAATCCTTTTGGCATTGTGTCAGGAGCAGACTTCTTATGAGCTGGCTTTCTATAAACACCAGTATTCACGGAGATGGGACAACCTATATGGCTGCAGGCATCAGGCATCTGTTGGGGCTGTTCTAGCAAAGTCATGTATGTGCCAAGCTGCAAGCTGGCACACATGCATACAAAAAGTGGCATGTGGCTAGGGATTTTGTACGAGAGATATGTCAGTCAAGGACAGTATGCATCAAAGAGACATGTATGTGTTATAACAGGGGTAGTCAACCTGTGGTCCTCCAGATGTTCATAGACTACAATTTCCATGAGCCCCTCCATGAACATCTGGAGGACCACAGGTTGACTACCCCTGTGTTATAAGGCTCATCTGGTTATTTTTTTTCCTCCTTGTCAATGGGCTAGAAATTTGTATAGTGGTCTGTATGGGACATTCCAGTGATGGCTTCCAGAGAAATGTTTGAGCTTCTGGATACATTTAAGGAACCACATTTTCACAGGGTCATCAAAGGTAGAAGATACTGATGAGACCAAATCAAAACATCTGTGGTCTGGTCACATCTGCTCTTCCCAAATCTGGTGATGTGTACACAGTTCCGATGTTGAGATTGCAACAAAACAGAATTGTTTAATCTTTTATTTTAACCATACTCTTCCTCCATAACATTAGAAAATCTGCTTTTTAACAAATATCTATTTTATAGAGCAAATCATTGCAAGGACCCAGGGAGAAGGCAACTGCATATGATCAAGTATTAAACTTAATTATAAAATAGGAATTACAATAAATAAGCCACTGACAATGCTGGCCCCTTGATAGCACTGAAATGACACCAAATTATATGAGAACTAGGTGGTGCTGGGGAATCCCCAGGAATTACAGGTGATCTCCAGATAATCAAGCTATAGATCTCCAGATTACAGGGCTCAGTTCCCCCGGGAAAGAAGGCTGCCTGGGAGGGTGGGGTCTATGGCATTATACCTTACTAAGGTCCCTTCCCTCTCCAAATCCCACCATCCCTGGATTTTATCCCTACATCTTCTGGAATTTCCCAGTCCAGAGCAGGCATCCCTATCAGAGCTAGGTCATAAACAAAATGAGGTAATCAGCATCTGAGATTTTTGCCAGCTTGGCTCTTTAAGGTTCATTTTCAGACCCTAAATACAGGCTACACTTAATGCGCTTTTAATAGGAAGACCATAAAATAATGGTAATCCTAGGATGGCATCTTGTGCCAGTGGCATTCCTGTGGTATCCCTATCAGCAAGGTTTAAAGAATGGTGTGATGGTAGAGAGGCGGGGAGAAGGGTCAGGCAAAGATTTTCTGTGGGGTGGGGGAGTCCAGTAAGCCTGTGATTCAGTGAGAGAGATGAAAGCAGAATATATTTTACTATGCTGCCTAAGGTTTTAATACATTAAAAGGCTGGTCCTGTTTGTAGATCATCATATGAAAGGCAGAGTGGCGTGACTCCCCTAGATAAACAAAGGGTTTACTTCCAGTGTAGGCATGGCTTTCATGACTCTTGTAGTGGTACAAGAAGTGTAGGCTCCCCTCCCCACGCTCTCTTCATTTACGCTGCTATCCCTGCTACATTCACCATGCAGAATCTAAACACCCTCTCTGCACAGGTATATAAATCAGCACAGCAAGACAACTGGGAACCAAGCCCCAGGGTACCTCTGATAAGCTCAATTGCGAAAACTTCCCGCAGATGAAAAAGAGGCTTTGATCTCTCTGAAGTTACCTCATCCCTTACGCAGGCTGTTTGGGAAGGAAAAGATAATAGAAGGGATGCAAACAGACAACAATGCAGGAGGCATAACTTCCCCTGCATAAAGAAACACTCTGCAGCTACCTGTGGTCAGAAAAGAGCAGTGTGTAACTTGGTGAAACTCTACTCACTATTGGTGGATACAAGGGTCAAATCGCCATTGGGCAATTTGGATTTGTTCTCTGGGAACCTGGAAAGGCCCAATCGCTTTACTCTAAATGGAGCCAGGAGTGTGATCAATAGTACCAGAACTCTCCTTGTAAATCAGGTCTCCTCCACCAATATCAGTGATACCAGCGCCCTACCTGGTATAAATTAATTCATCGCTTCTTTAGAATCAATGGCTCATAGCATCTTACTAACACGAATTTTTATTGATTCATTTACATTTAAATTTATAGCTCAATTTTCCACCTCGAAAGCTCCCAAAGCAGATTACAAATAACAATTACAAACATAAAATACCATTAGGAAACAAAGTTAAAAATTAATCTATATGCAAGCTTAAATTAAGATAACTTGATCGAAATAAAAATCCAGATACTGCCACACTTCAGAAAGCTGAGCAAAATAAGTTTTGTTTGTTTATTTACTGTTTGCCTAAAATTTTCAACAGAGCGGGTCTGGCAGAGAGAGATCCATAATACTCGTGACATGATGTTTGTGCGGTGCGGGGGGGCTTAATTCTGATAAGAAAATAGCTTCATTACTGGTAATGACAGTGTCTTAAATAATATCTCTCACTTGATATTATATTACAACTAGCATAAAAGCCCATTGTAAAAAAAATGCAACGGGTGCTAGCCTTCACCCCTCCCCACCCAGGCAGGCCTGATGAGGCTGCAGCAGGGCTGCTTGGGGTGAGGGGAAGGAGTGCTGACAGAGGCTCCCTCCCTCCACCCAGGCCTCCAGTCCCAGGCACTCCCTTCTCCCTCCTAGCTCCCTCTCGCTGCCTGACTAATCTTCCACAGTCAGTCCAGCAGAATAGGCTGCCACTTCTTCCACATGGAAAAAATTGGAGAGGGATACAGCCAAGGGCAGCACAGCCTACCTGATTTGCCATTTGTTGGATGGATAAACAATCAGTTAGGTCAGCTGTCCCCAACTCCGGGTCCAGCGACCGGTACTGGTCCATGGATCAGTCAGTACCTGGCCGCGGCTCCTTCTCATCCTCCTCCCCGGCTGCTGCCTCAGGGGCTGCTCTGCCACTCTGCAGCCGCTTTGGTGCTCTCTGGTAGCCGCCATCTCTGGGGCTCCCCCTCGGCATGGCACTGCGCAGCTGCTGCTGGCAGCGCTCCCCAGTGGGCGGCGGGAAGTCAGGGGTGCCGGCGGGAAAGCAAGTGGAGCAGGGGCTCAGGTGGCAATGTCCCTTGACAAAAGACTACACCCCCCCCCCCGGGCCTCAGTAAAATTGTCAAGCGTGATAAAATGGTTGGGGACCACTGAGTTAGGTGATGAGTCCCAACTCCTCCTCCGACCATCCCACTCAGGCTTTATTTATATTACAGACTAAATTCAAAGCCCATTTGTGAAAACGAGCTTTGAAAGGGCCCCACATGTGCTTCTAGGCCCGAGGAGAAGGTCTGCTCCCCCCCCCCTGGCGTCAGTGCAGCCTTCCGCTCGGGCCTGGAAGCACACCCGGGGCCTCTTTGATTCCCCGAGTGTACTTCTAGGCCCGAGGGGAAGGCCTCCATTTGTACTTATGGTGTTCTGCCACTTCCCCATGACTTTCTGGCCTGTCCTGGTGAGGGCCTAGAAGTCTTTCTGGCCTGTGCTGGTGAGGGCCTAGATTGTGCCCTAACCCAATAGGCTAGACCTACTGTCTGTCCTGGTGAGGGGCCAGATTGGCCCCTCACCCAGACTGGCCCCACCCACTCTCTGCCCACTTAGCCCTTAGCCAAATATAAATACAGCGAAAGCTGTATAAAGATGAGAAACATGCAGAAAGAAGGACTTGCCAAATTATTCGGTACCCAAGTCATTTAGGCTTTCAGAAGTGATCTTGGGCCAATCATACAGTCTCAGCCTAACCCATCTCACAGGGTTGTTGTGAGGATAGAATAGAGGAAAGGTGGATGATGTAAACTGTTTTGGAGAGGAGTGAGGAGAAAGGTGGGGGTACAAATGAATTAAATATATATATATATATTTAAATCCCAAAACTGATATAACCAGTAATGACAAATTAGAGGTAATTTTAAACTTCATGGTCAACACCAGATAGAAGCTAAGATTCAACATTCTGAATCATTTGATTTCTAGACTGCAGGGTCCCAAATAAAACACACTGAAGGAGCCAGGAGGAGAGGTTATAAATCATGAAAGACAGTGGCAAGATTATAAGACTCAGAACTGAAAGAATATGTGTTGGAGTTTATGTGCAGGAGCATGATTAGAAGGCCATAGCAGCTATTCCCCAGGTATCCAAAAGCAATTTTGACCCTAGGAACATTCCTAAGGTATATGTTTCTTCCTGAAGTACAAGTATGGTTATCTAAAGTACATATGTGCTCACCATCATCTTGTCTAGAATAGATTTCATTTAGACCTAGCCCCCCACCCCCAAATTGGCTAGAACAGCTGCTACTCCCCAATTACCATCTGTTACCATCTATCCCTGAGACAGGGGGTTAGGAAGTTGCAGAGTAGGGGAGGGAGGTTATTTTGTCACCAGGGTGGGATAGATTATTTTACAGGGGTTTTATTGTGGGGGTTTTACATGTGTAACCCGCCACAAGCCACCTTGGCTGGGAGTGGCAGGCTATAAATCAAATAAATAATAATAGTTGTAATTTTCTTCACTGTCATTCAGCCCATTACTTACTTAGCCAAAGTCATTATGGAGTAAACAATCATGTAACAGATGCAGTAGGGAAAGGAGAACTAAAATTCGATGTCAACAACATATTGATACACCATTATCCAAACCTCCGGACAACCTTGTCCAGCAGTAGATTTTAAGTGGTAAACAAGAAGATCAGATCATGAAAGACAGGATGGAACCCAATGGTTCCCCACAAAATAAGTTCCACAAGGAACAGGAGTAGAACTACAAGCTAGGAGTGGAACAACAGCAAAGCAGTCCCCCAATTTCTAACCCATGCAAAATATCTAGTACAGCAGAGAGAGCCAGAATAATCAACAGGGTCATGCTTCTCCTTTCTCCCTATCTGTGTGCATCAGGGATTCCCAATCAGGGATCCATAGACCCCTGGGGATCTGCGGGAGTTATGAAGGGGGTCCATGGGAGCTCTGAAGTGGTATGGTGGGAGGTATGGTATGGTGGGAGGCATCTGGGCTATCTTCTCAGCTCCTACTCTTCTTTCTGGCCTACATTAGACAGAACTGCCATAGTAGTGGTAAAGGAAGGAGCAAAAGGAGGGCTAAAGGTGCAGGTAGTGATGTCACTTCCAGGGGCATGGCAGAGGATGTGGCCAGGTGACATCACTTCCGGGGTTCCTTGTAGTCTGAAAAATTATTTCAGGGGCTCCTCCATGGTCAAGATGTTGAAAAAGGCTGATGTACATCATCACTTGGTATAACCAAGCCAAACTGAAATTAATCTAGACAACTAATTTCATCCAGAAGTGCCAGGATATGAAACACCATCATTTTCTTAACCTCTTGAAACAAAGATAATATACTATTAGTTATGCAAGATATAATAGTATGCATCAAAGGAGGGATTTGTCAGCACAGGCTTCCTTAGGGATAAGAGGAATGACTTCTTACTTGCTTCCTTAGGGATAAGAGGAATGACTTACTACAATGAAAACAGCCAGAACTGGGGCCAATTCTGCACACGTTGGATAATGCACTTTCAATGCACTTTAAAAGCAGATTTTCCTGTTCCGCACAGGAAAATTCAGCTGTAAAAGCACATTGAAAATGCATTATACAATGTGTGTGGAATAAGAATTTGGTAACCTTCCTTTTTCTTTCACAGTCAAGAAGTTGTGTAGTTTAGCTAAGGTTTCCAAATACTTGGTACACTCAGGCATTCTTAGCAGCTGATGAGGAGATTCTGGACACCACACCACACGCTGCAAATTTGGTACCTAGAATCCAGGTCAGAATGATTTTATCAGCAATATAATGATTTTATCAGCAAAGTCATAGTGGGCTATTAAGGTTCTAAAATTGTCATTAGAAGGCAGCTGAATAGAAGCCCTTTAAAGTGAAAAGTTCTTGTGGGCAAGATAGCTGCAATGCCCTGATAGCACATAAGGAAGTTTTCTGTACTATACTATGGAATAAACCTTCGAACAGGCTCTAAGCTGTCACATTCCTATATGAGTTTTCCTCTTCGCTTTGTTCACTTATGCCAGTGATCAATACTTACTTTGACTGGAAGGCCAATTTAGAGCAAAGAACAGGACAATGTCTCTTTTTTATTCCCTTACTAATTTAGTGCCATTAGTTTACTCAGAGCTGGCAGTTAGATCAGAGTCCAGAAGCACCTTAGAGACCAAAAAGCTTTTCAGGGTATAAGCTTTCAAACGTGTGACTCAAAAGCTTATACTGAAAATCTTCTTGGTCTCTAAGGGGCTACTGGACTAAGTAGCAACTGTTCTACTATTCTATTGCAGATCAACATGGCTGCCCTCGGAAACTATCTTCAGAGCCGACAGATGCAAGAAATTCCAGCCCACCACATCATTAGGGAGAAGAATCCTGCAGAAAACATATCTTAACAGCGCCCACGGCGCCGCGGGCACCACAGACTAAATAATACGCTAAGGGCTGGGGGGGAGGAGTTAGGGCGGGCTCTGTCTGGGATGAGGAAGGGTGCTGATTGGCCCCTTCCTCCGGACTGACAATCGGAGGGCCCAAAGCACCTGCCGATTGGGCCCTCCGATTGGCCGCCTGCTGGCATGGCAGCAATTGCGAGCCGCGCACAGTTGCTCCCTTGCAGGTGGCCTGACGCGTCGAGAGGCGCAAAGCGCCTCCGACGCGTCAGGTCGCCGGCATGCCGGCAATTGCCAGCCACGCCTCCCTTGCCGCGAAACGGCCCACGCGGCTCCCTATCTACTGCAGCCGCGACTCAGCCTCCTGCCACCGCCGACACAGCCCCCGACCCGGCGCCGCCTTCCCCCGCGGCACTGGCCCCTCCTACAGCCGCGCCAGCACCACATCCGCCTTTGCACGGAGAGAGGACCTCCACGCCGCCCCACGAAGCCTCCAGGTGCTGCTGCCTGCCGCCTCGCCTCCAACGGCGGCCCCTCCATGGGACGGCCACCGCCTCTGCTGCCAGCGGCTGGCTCCGGCACAGGCTGCGGCCGCAACGCTGGAGCCACCGCCGCTAGGATATCCGCCAGTTCGCCTCTCTGCCACTGACGAGCCACCTCCACACCCACCGATGCCTCAGGTACGGCCTGCGAGACATCCGCACAAGCCCCCAGCCAACGTGGGACGCCCTTGCCCCGGCCCATCCAAAGCCTCCGGACCACGCCCTCCCGCTCCCAGGCCCCACAGCCACCCCCCAAGCCCCCATTGCTGTCCTAGTGCCCACTGTATTTAAACTACAGCGGGCTTAATTACTAGTATATATATATTTCTCATTACTCTTCACTCCTGAAGCTGGCTAGATATCAAGAGAGCGGCATTGGCAAAAAGGGTTCTTGTATTTGCTAAAAATGATGAGTCAATGATTCAGTCTTATAAGGGGTCATGTTGGTCTATTTAGCTTGGTATCCTCAATCAACAGGCAGTGACTGCCCAAGATCTCAGAATGAGTTTTTCCTCAGCCCCGTCTCCTGCAGTCTCTTAACCTGCAGATACTAAATGAATCTAGGGACTGTCTACAAGCAAAGCTTACTCCACCTCTGATCTCTGGAAGCTGGAACAATTCCATCTGTGGTCCATATCTAGTTCACAGGTCACCCAATGGTTGCCAATGATCTGTCAATCTAGCCCTAGTTTGTACCACTGGAGTTCATCGGACCCTGGTGAATCCACACCTTCTTGGCTGATTTATTTAGTAAGAAAGCCAGGAACAGCCAAGACTAGATTATTTTTTTCCCCTGATTTATTTCTGGCTCTGGTAAAATCACCATACTGTGCAGTTTAGCTTGTGGAGGAGGAAAGCTCTCACAATGGCATCTGGGAATAACAAATTAGCAAATATAATGAATGATTTGAGGTGGGGCCAATGGCAGCCATTCAACCATGAGGAGGGTAGTGGGGCAGCAGTTAGAAAAGGAAAAAATTCCATGGCAGATAATATTTAACACTATAAAAGAAAACACAAACCTTCCCCATTCAGGCAATGATTCATAAAAAAAACACAGAGTCGCATTTAAAAATAAGTTTGATGAAACAGCTCATCTGCTCTCCAGTTGGCTTGGGCACATGATGAAAGTCTAATAGTGTCGATGTCTGTTACAATCTGACTTGCATTTGGGACTTTACTCGCTTTAACTTGCATGACTGAGAACCAAGTTCAGTGTGAATAATGTACAGATGATCCAGGCGAACAGCCAGGTGAGGTTAGCCTGTGGCTAGAAAACAAGAATTTGGGGAGGTATTGCTACCTATCCTTCTTTCCCGTAGGGCTACCAACTCCATCTTGGGAAATACTTAGAGATAATGTGTGTGTGTGTGTGTGAGGGGGAGTACTCCCTGAGTTACAACTGATCTCTAGGCTGCAAAGATCAGTTCCAGTGAATGAAATGACAGCTTTGGAAGGTATCACATTTCTGCTGGCCTCCCTGCTCTCCCTAGACTTTGCCTTCCTTGGGCATTTCCTCCAAATCTGCAGTGATTTCCCAAGGTAGAGCTAGCAACCTTACTTTCCCATTAAGACTAAACCAATGAAATATAATAAGAATGAACACATATTCTTCCTGTATTTATCCCCATGTCCCCTTCTTTCTTCTTCTATGTCTTATACAGTAGTTTAACTTCAGGGATGGGGAGGGAAATGTGGATTTGTATAGTATGGCTTGATCTTGTCAGATCTCAGAAACCAGACCAGCGCCAATCCGGGCCTTATTCCATGTGCGGAAAAGGTATTAGGAAAATTCCTAGAGCGCTACACAACACCATTCACCCTGCTCTAATTTTGATCCCACTATTCCACCATTACGTAGTGGTGGGGGGACACCACTTGATAAGTCTATTTTTGAAACAGAGACTTGTTTTCTTGTATTCTCTGAAGCAGTATGCACATTGATTGCACCAAACAAAAAGAACAAATGAATTAATTAATTTATGGTGCAGACATCTATTTTATATTTGGCTTGGTTGGCTTCTTACATGGGATTCAGATGCTGGCCTGCAAGCTCTTCCTATTTGTGAAACTTGCCTTATATTAATCTCTTTCCTCCTGCTTTCACTGTTGGTTCCTAAACAATGTTATCAACTATTAATACAAATTGCCTCTGAGGCTGAGCTGTGGTTGCTAGATTAAAGAAAAATGAAAAACAAAACCCCCAAAAGCCATGGTCTGACAGTCCTGTTTCCTTGCTAGCATTTTAGCTTGTTTGCAGGATTATTAGGATATCTTTGCTAAATATGAGCTGCTAAAGATCAGGTTTAGTAGATTTTTTAAAAAGAGTTCACCTACAGAGTTGCTTTGCTTTGCCAGCAAGCTAACTAGAAAAATGGGCTTGATTGGAAATGAGTACAAGCAGGGACCCATAAGAAACTCAAGCAAGAGAGAAAGGGGCGTGCCAGAGGCAGTATCACCCTGCTGCAGCCCCATTTGCTCATTAACTCACCTCCCTCCTTGCTGTTCTTCCCATTTACTAGCTCATACAGTTGCTCAGGTTGGGGAAGAGGGGTAGCAATGGCTCCTGCATCTCCTCTGCCCTCCTCTTTCCGCACCTGCAATGCCAGGAGTGGAAGCAGTGAATGAGGCACAGTGGTAATTTCTGCTCTTCCCTGCCCACTTGTAGAGGGGGTAGCAGCTGCTTCTGCTGGTCCCTCTGGCTTGTTGGCTGGCTGGCTGGCACAGTGACTCTGGCTTTTCCTCCCTCCTTTCCTGCCTGGCTATTTCCCAGGGTCAAATAGCTGTTGCTCCTTTTGAAAAAAAAATGGCTGCTTAAATTTGTGACATGGCATCATAAATCACAGTATTTTGTTTAAAATGTTAATTAAAAAATCGTCTTTGCGTTTTTTTCTGCAAAGCTTGGGAATCCCCCAGGTCTGTAGAAAAATAACCCTTATCTGTCTCATTCTCTGGACCTGTTATTCTGTATGGCGCCAGGTTCAGAATTAGATAAGTGGAGAAAATGTGGGCATTCATTTTCCCCATATCCCCTTCTCCATTCCCTCTTTCCACCTTCCTGGAAGCTCTCCTTTCCCTGCTTGCTTCTCTCCTTCCCACTTACCAACCAGTCTTTTTTATCTACTCCACAGGTTTCAGCTTTTGTTATTTATTTGCTTCAATTATACCCTACCTTTATCACCGCTAAACAGCTGACATCATTTTTATCCTCTGAGGTAGGTTAGGCTGAAAGTGTGTGACTGGTCCAAGACCACCTCTTCTCTTCCTCATGCACAGGATTTTTCCTTGGTTTGTTCTTTCTTGCCAAGCAGACCCTGTTTTCTTATTTCTTAGTCTTTGGTTGTCCCATCCTGTCACATTAAATATTTTGATGCTGGCCCAGCTCAGAGACTGAAGAGAAGAGATAAAATCACCTGCTTATATTCTCCTTCTGTAAAGGCATATGAGCCTTTTGAAAGTTCAAAATCAAACAAAATATACTTTTCTGCACACGTGGGGCTTTTCTCAGGTTTGTAGAAAGATTATCATGTCTATGCAAAGCTCTAGCTCTAGGTTTAAATATCCACTGATGGGACATGTTGAGAATTAGATATATTGATATTTACTGTCCAACCTTTACTGTCACTGGCAGTCTTCAAGCAAAGGTTGGATACACAATTTTCTTGGATGCTTTAGGATGCTTAGGGCTGATCCTGCATTGAGCAGGGGGTTGGACTAGATGGCCTGTATGGCCCCTTCCAACTCTATGATTCTATGATTCTATCTTCAAGTTCAAGAATCTGAAGCTTCTTACAGATGTTTTGTCCCTTGGGGGCATATATTTACAAATATGTTCTAAATTAATGCAAGTAATACACTATCTACCATGGGTTTCTTGTCTTCACTTTTATTAAAAATGAGACAAGGGATTCCTTGGTCAGATGGAAGAGTTCTATCTCCAAACAATTTGGCAACTATGCCAATGAACATGATGAGTTTGAGAGTCCCACTGAGAAAGAAGCATCTTTTGCCCAGACAACATTGAGTCTTGACTTTGTTTTGCTTTACCAAGAGCTGCAACCCAACATTAGGGCCAGCATGTCACCTTCTATGTTGTACTGAGTGGTGATGGACTGTTGTCATGGTGATTGCTATCAAGAACCCAAACTAGCTTGTGGGGTCAACCTCTCTGTTTAAGCAACATTAAGAGTTACTAATAGACTCTGTGAAACAAGCTCCTTGGAGTTTGGCAAAGGAGGAGCAAGAAGAAAACAAGAAATTCTTAACCCTTGGGGAGCTAAGGGAAGCTACTGCGTTGCTTATATTTTGTCCTTAAAAAAATCTAGTTAGTACTATTTTTACCTCCTGTTATTCAGCTTGTTGGAGGTGGTATTGTGCTGTGGGGTCCCCAGGAGGGCCTGCAAATCAAGTATTCCATCTCTGTTCAGGCAGCATTATTGTTAATGACAGCAAATGCATTTCTCTAATCTTTTTTCATTTTGCTCATCTGCACAGGACCTGACCTCCTGTAACAGCTTGGAGGGCTGTGCCAAGTGGAGCAGTGGGTTGACTGAGTACTGAGGCCTGGGAACAGCTGCCCTCATGCTGATGTGAAGCCTCCCTCAGTAATAGCATTTCTCCCCTTACCCTGGTTTGACACCTGTTTTTAGTTCAGCCTCACTACAATGAGAAGATTTACATTTCTTTTTGTTTCAGTAGCTTAGTACAGAAAGTCATTTGGCAGCCCATGGAGTCCATCTGGTCACCAGTATGACTTCTAGACCATGAGCCCCTGGGCATCATTATGTTTGCAGAAGTCACATCCCCTGTGCTATAGCAACCCAGCCCCACACCTGAGTAATGAACTTGCACTTCCTGACTCCAGCCTAGGCTCTTTAAAGGAAATCTGTGATGGCCCTGCTACACACTTCTCCACATTGAGGTAAATTTTTCCCTTTAAAAATAAAATGTTTCCTCAGTGACTGGGCAGGCCAAATAACTAGTTTGTTATAAAGTAATAAAGCTGGCTGTCCCACCTTGTCATTTAGATTTGGCTTTTAATTCAGCCCTTGAACTTTGTGGAAAGATAGAAGAACCTTCTTCACTAAAACCTTTTCAAAATGGCATTCAAAATGACCAAAGATTTTATTTAACACAGAGAGAAAAGAATGAGAAGATCAAGCTTTGTTGTAATAGTTCATTGTTGTACAGTTTTCAGTCCTTAATTACAGGCTTTAGAGAGATAAAGAAGCTTTCCCTTAGTTTCTAAGTTTTCTTTACACAGAGAAGTATTTTATTTCTGTGTTTACCAAAACTCTTCTGACCTTTCTTTTATCTTTGAGTTCTGTTGAACTCCTCTGGTTTTCTTTGAAGGCTGGTATCTTCTTTTGCACCCTATACTCCCTTCCTTGGAAAAACAAGTTTGCCTCTAATTTCTGAGGTGTTTGAAGCTAGGTTTTTTCCACACCAGTCCAAGGAAATTGTCAGCTTATTCCCCATTTTTAACTGAGCAGGGATCCTTTTCTCCTTAGAATATTTCTCCCCATTCTTTTGGCTTATTTGAGAGTCTCACAACCACTACCCAAATTCCTTTGCCAAATATCTTTCCCAGTTCTCTCAACTGTGTAAAATCCAAATTATGAGTCACGGTTATGCTCCCTCTAATTGCTCCTCAAAGTAAATGTTTCCCAGGTAAGGCACAGATAGATCTACTATCAAGACAGGCTTCTGTCAGAATCTGAACACTTTCCTCAGCAATACAGTTCTAAAATCACTTATCACAGCTGTTTCTGGCCAGTCAGAGCACTTGGAACATCATGTCACTCAAGCTTTCTGTCTCAGTGAAGAATTTAACCCTTTATTTATTTTATTTAGTTCTCTGTCATTTCAGCACTTAAAATTGTACTTCTAAGAATTGTACTTCTAAGGTGCTGTCCATCACAGTATTCTAGGATTCTTCCCTAGTCCTCTCATGCCTTAGAATAACAGAGAGAGTTGTTTGATGACCACTCATAAGTTACAGGTTGATTAGAATGCGGCAGCCCAGTTGTTGTCAGAGGCTGGCAGTTGGGAATATATTTGGCCTATTTTAAAATAGCTTAATTAGCTGGTGATTTGTTTGTTTGTTTATTTTTTCTCAATTCAAGGAGCTGATTGTGTCCTTTAAAGTCCTTCATATCCTAGGGCCCATATATCAAAAGACCATCCTTCTCCGTATATCACATGGCAGCCAGTTAGTCTTCAGCTTCCTACCTACCTATTCAAAATCTTTTTGGTGGGGCTTAACTCCCAGGAAAGTGTCCTCAGTATTGCATGGAAAGGTTATCAATGTGTAGAGTTGTCAACCTCCAGGTGTGGCCTGGAGATCTCTTGGAATTACAACTGATCTCCAAACTACAGGGATCTTTCTCCCCTGGAGAAAGTGGCTGCTTTGGAGGAACAAATGTTTGGCATTGTATCTTGCTATATTCTCCCCCATCGCTAGGCACCATCCCCAAATATCCAGAATTTCCCAAGCGAGGGAGAAGACCATCCTTGGAAACTTTTGGGAAGTGTCATAAAGCTACTTTAGTCACCAGAGCTTTTAATGGAGTGGAAGCTGCAGGTAGGCTGAGAGGAGGAATTCAGTTTTGAAGAAGAAGAAGAAGAAGAAGAAGAAGAAGAAGAAGAAGAAGAAGAAGAAGAAGAAGAAGAAGAAGAAGAAGAAGAGTTGGTTCTTATATGCCACTTTTCACTACCCGAAGGAGGCTCAAAGTGGCTTACAGTTGCCTTCTATTTCCTCTCCTTCTCCACATTGGTGGTGAGGTGAGGCTGAGAAAGCCCTGATATTACTGCTAGTCAGAACAGTTTTATCAGTGAAAAGCCCAAGGTCACCCAGCATGTGGGGGAGTGCAGAATCGAACCTGTCATGCCAGATTAGAAGTCTGCACTTCTGATATTGCTGATATTTGAAAATTATGTATTGCAAATTACCGAACCATGGAGAAAGGTGAATTATAAATTGCTGCAATAAATAAACAAATAAACTGGGGGGCTCAGCGTCTAAGTGCGGAAGCCTCTTATCTCCCAGGTTTGATGCTGACCATTCCTGGCTTAATGCCTACAAAAGAGCAATGTCCATTTGTCTGCAATTGATTGGTCACCAAAAGCCAATGCAAATGTTTAAAAGGCTTTTAAAATTTATTTCAATTTTGGTTTTGCTCCGTCTTTCCACATGGTAACATCCATAAGATGCTGTGGCATCAGTACAAAAGCAAAGTAAAACCGAATAAAACCAACAGCAGTTTGCAAAGTCAGCCATGGCTAATCAGCTATAATCCCTTTTTGTGATGACCTATAGTTTTAAGCAAATACATTACAATGAAATGAGCTGTAATCCCAAATGAGCTCTATAACAACCTGCCAATTCACAATCTGCCAATTTACTGGTCAACAATAATGAGGGCAGCCAAGACCTTTCTTGGACTTGTGAATTTATACTCCTGAGAAAGCCCATAGGCACCCAATGCACATTGATGTGGCTTTTGCGACAACTCTGTTTCTAGATCCATCCTGAGGTTTTAGAATGCTTTAGGACTGGCCACTCCAGGATTTATAGTGGATTTAGAGGGCTAAAGATAAGATTATCCAGGTGCCACAGACGAAATAAAGCCGTAAAGGCTTAGTGGGAGGAGTTAGGACGGGCTCGGTCCGGGATAAGGAAGGGTGCCGATTGGCCCCTTCCTCCGGACAGACCATCGGCCGGGCCAATTGGCAGGCCCTTTGCGCCTGCTGATTGGGCCGGCCAATTCCCACCCTGCCAACAAGGAAGCAATTGCTCCGCGCAACTGCCAGGGGCTCCCTTGCCTAGCGCCCGCTGTATTTTAAGTACAGCGGGCTTGATTACTAGTTCTGAAATAAATAAACAATGAAGGAACTTGGCTGTTAAATTCTGCATTTGTGACCTCAGCACTGTACTGCAGCTCTCATTCATGGTTCTCTAGCTACAATCATTAGATACCTGGTGACATGGAATTTGGGCAATAACTTCTGTGAGAGGGTAGGTTCTCATGGAAGGAGGAGATCTTTAAAGTAGCGATCCCCAACCTGTGGGCCACGGACCACATGTGGTCCTTCGACTAATTGGAGGTGGGCCCCGAAAGACGCCTTCTCCCCCCCCCCCCCCCGGCCCTTTACTTCATCCCCCAGCCCTTTACAACACACTTTATTGTTGTGGTGTGTCTGTATCTTATTTTGAAGGGATGTTTAAACATTACCATAGTGATCAGAGAGCGCTAGGGCAGTGGTTGAGAGTAGAGGAGTAAACTACCCCCCCCCCACCGGGCCTCAGTAAAAGGTGTTGAGTGGTCCCCAGTGTTGAGTGGTCCCCAGTGATAAAAAGGTTGGGGACCACTGCTTTAAAGTACTCAGGGTCTGGTGCTGGCCTTGGCCTGGAAATAGAATTGTTAGGTCACCCTTGACCACTGGCGGGAGATGAGGGGAATTGAGTCACCAGCTCCAGGTTGGGAAACTCCTGGAGATTTCAGATAGAAAGAAAGAACAAGGAGGGGAGAAATATTAGAGAGGACAGAAAACAAAACAAAACCTAATTGGAATAGTTAGGAGAGGACCTAGAAGGTCTTAGAGCCAGTTTGGTGTAGTGGTTAGGAGTGCAGACTTCTAATCTGGTGAGCCAGCTTCGATTCTGCGCTCCCCCATGTGCAGCCTTGGGCTCGCCACAGCCTTGGGATTCTGCGCTCCCCCATGTGCATCCCCCTTGGGCTCGCCACGGCGCTGATAAAGCTGTTGTGACCGAGCTGTGATATCAGGGCTCTCTCAGCCTCACCCACCTCACAGGGTGTCTGTTGTGGGGAGAGGAATGTGAAGGCGACTGTAAGCCGCTTTGACCCTCCTTCGGGTAGGGAAAAGCAGCATATAAGAACCAACTCTTCTTCTTCTTCTTCTTCTTCTTCTTCTTCTTCTTCTTCTAAGACTGTAAAGTGCATAGGATAACTTTTCAACAATTGTCTATGGACTTTGTATGTGTTTTCAACTTCAGTGTTTCTTTTTTTTAATTTGTGCAAAATAAATGTTCACATTATTGTAGCTTGTTGTCTACTTCACACGGACATTCAACCTTCTAGGTCTTAACTGTTCCAGTTAAGTTCTGATTTGGGGATGGAGCTTGGGAAGGAGGGGGACCTCAGTGGGGTACAATGCCATAGAGCTCACCCTCAAAAACACCCCTTTTCTCCAGGGAAGCTATAGTCTGGAGATGAGCTGTAAGTTCAGGGGATTCCTGGGTCCCAGCTGAAGGCTAGTATCCACCCCTGAAAATGAATTAGGAGTTAGTAAAGTTGACATAAACATATGTGGTGCACCCCAGTTAATACATTTGCTGCTTCATTCTGGACAAGCTAACATTTGTGAACACTTTCCATGGCCAGTCCTGTGTAGAGTATCTCTCAATATTTGGATCTGAAGGACTTGGTGACTTGGTCTTTTGACAAAGCATCTTGTAGCACAACAGCAGCTTGAAAATGCAAGTCAGTGGCAAGCAGTATTTATTAAAAATTGTTTCCACTTTCCTTGCACAATGGGGGCGTTCAAGGTGGCTTATACTACGTTGAAAACAATACCTAAGCACATCGAAACATGTCAAACGGAGGCACTAAAGCAGGATTTGCTCACACTAGACACAGACTTCCCCATTTCCTAACACAGCAAGAGGTGAGAGGCTTATAATTCTTCCCACTGATTCCCTCCCAGGCCCTGTTAAGTCACCATCCTTGAATGCTGCCCTGCGCTTTGGAAGGGGGGGAGGGGGAGAAGTCAGAAGGAGAACAAGACTGGTGGATTCTGACTGGCAGTTATTTCTGATCTGCCTGCTCACCTGCTGAACTATCAGCTTCAGGTTGCTACAAATGAAACCTCTTCTTATGAGCCATGTTCAGGGATCCTTGCAGCCTGGGGTCCTGATGGGTAACGATCGACACCTCCCCAAATACCAGTTTAGCTCTTTCTATAAAATGGTTGAGCAAACCTTCCCTAAATAGTAGTGAGAGAATCTGTTCAAGCTAAATTAGATAACTTGCCTTGCCACCTAAGCAGAGTTTTATCCTTTCTTGGCTTCCATGAACTTAATTCTGCCTAGGATGGCACTGCAGAACAGTGATGTGCAGAGTCCTTCACCATATCTGGCTTGCAACCATCGTGGATTCATTGCAAAACATGGTGGGCTGAGATAATTCATGGCAATCTTGCTGATTTTTCCAACAACAGAGCAATTAATTAGTGAGCTGTAGCTTTCAGTGTTGAAAAGATGATGGACACCTGAAATAAAGAGACGGAATGTGAATATATAAATAAAACCTCCCTGAGGTATGAATGGTAGAATAGGGGGAAAGAGCAGAGTGATACTAAACAGAATTCAGAAGATCTGAAAAGGGGCAGGGGAAGCATACAAGAATCAGAATACTATTATAGTGGAGCATTTTGAAATTTTATGCTGGAACTGTGATGTAGCAGCTTTCTGTGAGCCTATTTAGACATAATCGACCAGAAAGGGTATTCTCTTCCATGTCCAGAAAAGCAACAATAAGTTTTTACATTGACTTGAATATCTCAGATATAGTCATATCAGCTATGATCACATGGGAGCATTGTGAGTGTGACTGCAGCTGCCAGGTTAGTTTCCGGGCAATAATCTTGAACTTCAAACGGCTGCCTAAGAACTGCCAATTTAGTAGAGGAAGCGTTACCTATAATTTCATCTCTCCTCTAGGAAAAATTTCTCCTCTGTGCCTGACACGCTCTAAGACACAAGAGCCCTACAAGAAAAAACAAAACAGGGAATCCTTATCCTGCAACACAAACCCTTATGTGATTGAACCCACAAATAAATCCATCGTTGTTGTTTTTTGTTTGTTTTAAGGGCCTTCCATGGAAATCTTGAAAAGAAGCATGACTCTGTCATCCAACATAGAGGGCCATTCCGCACCGGGATCCATGTAGCAAATTGTTTGCTGAACGAAAAATCGCCATTTTAAATAGTGGAATTCGTCGTTATGCATACCTGCCTTTGTAGTGGAATCCAGTTGCGTTTCTGTCGTTTCCCACAGGGTTCCGGTCTCGGCAAAAATCGCTAGAAAGGAAGCGCTATTGCTGAGCTGTGTCCCGCCCCTGGCTGTCAACCAGCCAATGGGCGGCCGTTATCATGCTCCCAAACAGCCCCTTTTCCTATAAGGAAGGTTTTTTAAAAAAACAACAACACACCCGTTGCAACGAATATGCGTTGATTCGTTGCAACGGAGAGACCCATCCAGCTAGCAGGTGATGTTTGAGCTGCCGTTTCATCGTTGCCATGCTCCCCCCCGTGAAAAAAAAATCCCCCCCCCTCACGATCGCGATTTTCGGCCGAAAACAGTGTAAAAATAAAGTGAAAATAAACCAGCAAACGGGCCTCTGCGATGCTTGTGCTTGGTGACTTTAAACAGAGGGACTGCAGCCGGGGAAGCCTCACTGGGTAAACGAAGGCTTGCCGGTGCGTTGATCTCCGCTTGCTCGGAGAAAAAAAAATGGCGATCGCTTCGCCGGAAGATCAGAGGAGAGAGCCAGGGGGAGGGACTTTGCAGAAACTGCAACAATGGTAACGCACAGAACTTTCCTGCTAGTGTTGCAGATTGGTTGCAGGAGTGTAGCGCTTTCTGGAGGGTGAATCCACTTTTTGGGATTTCCCTGAAAGTGCTACAAAGAAGCGCTTTTTGCGGATCGGTTTCAGGAGTGTTGCAGATTGTCAACGACGTTGTGCATAACGGCAAAATTGTAGCGATTTCAATTAGTAACCATTGTGCTATTTTGGACTAATGCGGAATGGCCCAGAGATATGGAGTGAGCAGGAGGATCCCTTACAGTGCCATGTACTTTAATGGGTTTGGGAAAGCATAGTACTGCATAGGATTGCAATGTCATTCAACTTCATTTATATCTGCACTCCCTCCTCTGTGGTGGAGCCAAAGAAGCTTACATTGTTCTCCTCATAATATACCCACTAGAAGCAAAATCTGTTGCACCCAAGGAAACAATGGCGCTAGGATGCATACCTGCACTGTTGTTTTCCTGGGGGCTGGTTACAATGCAAAAGCTCCTGTCCACCTCTGGAGTCTTGAGGCTTTGCCTCCAAACCTCAAGGAATATTCCTGTCCCAGGGGTCACTAACCTCCATGTGCAGCCTGGAAATCTTCTGAAAGTGGAGGTCATTGCAGACTATAGAGATCAGCTCCCTAGGGGGGAAATGGCTGTTTTGGAGGAGGGACTCTGCAATGTTTTTATTCGCAATGATAGCACAGGGAAAGGCAGTGCCTCATGTCTCTGCAGAGCCTGCCCAGCCCACATCAGCTCTGTGTTCCATATACATCAAGAAACAGCCGGTCTTCATTCGGACAGACGTGGGCACAAAAGGAAAATGATTTGTAACCAGAAGATTTAGGGTGGTGGAGGAAGATAATTATTGTGTAAATATCTTCACTCCCTCTGTTATGTGCTTGGGCCTACTTGTTTACTGAGTTCCATGGCATAAAGTCATGCATAATGGAACAGTTCATCTCACATCATTGTACATCTTCTTTCTCTGTCCCATCTCTCCCCTTTTGGGGGATCTGGAAGGCAAGGAAGCTACACTATTAAGTGATCTAAAACTGTAGCCCCAAGTAGCAGGGTTTTTTTGGGGGGGGGGCATCGGCAATCAGCCTCTCATTCTGCCCATAACCTCCAGTACTTCTGCCCTACTACTGTCCCGCACCCCAGCAAATTGCACATGCACTATAGGGCTTCGTGTCCTCCCATGAGATTTCATTCTCTCATGAGAGTTTGGTCATCATCTTGGTTGCCTAAGCAACCATGGTAATCAGCAAGGTTTCCAGGGCAACCAGAGGGATCACTGCACTCTTACAAGAAGAAGGAATCTCGTGAGATTTCGGAAAGCCCTAAAGGGCGTGTTTATATGCTGTGAACTTTTCTAAAAGGATGGATGCGAGAAGATAAGGAGGTTACTACTCTGGCTCACTTGGGAAGAAGTGATGCAAAATGAGAGTACAGAGGTTTTGTCCTCCCTTAAGCAAAAAGGTGTTTAGAGCCAGTCTTGATGGAATGCAAGACAAGCATCCACTGAAACCAGGTTGACCATCTCTCACAACCTGGGCACTGTATCAGTGCTGTATGGGAGAAAACAATGTTCAAGGATGTCAGAAGGCAATCTCACCCAAAATACAGATCGATTTTGTGAGAAGCACAGACATGCTACAGAATCTTAAAACATAATGTTCATCGAGGAAATAAGGATTCAGTTAATAAGGTGTCATTATGCCACATTTCAATAAATTATGGATACAGTTTGTATGTGGCTTAAGAGCTATGTTAATCAGGAGGATAATGATCTCCCATTTTATTCTGTTCCCTTCATGAATAGGGAACCCAAAGTACTTTATGGGATATAGATAGGAATCTCTTTCCCCACCTCTGCAATACAAGTCCCTGTGGGGTGAAACGTAGCAACAATCTCAAGCGGAAGAATAAAGTGTGCACTTGAATCGGCAAATGGCTGGCAGAAAACAAATTCCCTTGGTTGGAATGGAGCCAGGATGCTGCCGCCAGCACCCCTGCTCTTGCAGAAAGAATTAGGCCCTGGGATGTTTAGTGACCCTATGAAATCTGTGTCCTGGTTTGACATTTTGCCTTTGAAAGGCATTGCCTTCAGTGGCACACACAGCCCCCAGTACATGATGCTGGTGCACTAGAGTGGCTTCTGACTTAGGGTCTTCTACTATATCATCAGCTCTGTCCTTGACCTTGCTCCTCGGCCTTGCTTTAGGGCCAAGTGAGTCAGCTTGGAGTGAATGGGCAGAATGCCTCCAGCTTCTAAAAGTAGGCACCTGTTGTTGTTGTTGTTTTTGGCCTCTTCATATAAACAGTTTAGGAGCCTGTCTAGGCCTGTGCAAAAACGATAGCTGTTCAGAAATGTTACTTACAGTCCACTCATTTCTCAGGGTATTTGTGTTCATTTTACCTGTCCCAAATTGTTTCTAGTCAGACTGCTTTTACGGGGTTCTGTAGTGGTTCAAAATATACCCCGGGGAAATGGAAACTGGTTTTCATAACCACAACTAACACTTTGCCAAGAGATGTGTTCTTTTTGGCCCAATTCTTTCAAACTGGCACCCATGGAATCCCATAGCACACCACGCATTTTCAGACCTATGTTCTAATTTGGGAACCTTTTGAAATACTAATTTTAGCATGTCCAAGAAAGCACATCTACTTACATGCGTAAGTGCTTACACAGCCTGCTTCCCTCATCAATGACTGCCATTTTAAGAACACTTCCATCATTTTTGAAAAACTTGTTTTTCTTCGGACAAGATATGCCTTAGGATAATATTTGTTTCCCGGGGAAGACTAGACCAAAGAGTTTTTGAAAGGGATATTTTAAAAAGAGGAAGAAGAGAATGTCCCTTGTAACAACCTCCCATTATGAATTACATTATGAATTACATTTGATAGTGAGACATGTTTTCAACCATAACTATGCACATGAGTATAGGTAGCACAGTGGGACAGACACAGCCCTACCACGAGGCAACTTCAGGCAGCATATTAAGTATCTTTCAGACTAGCAAAATGAGAGATCAGAGTAAGGATCCACTGGGAAATTCTCTTATGTAAGCCCCACTGAATGAGAGAACCACCCTGTGAAAGATACCCAATGAAAACTGGGGGAAGAATTCCATTTAGATTTTCCTTTTGCAGGCTTCAAAATATCTTTAGATGTTTAGAAGAAGAAGAATATGTTTAGAAGAAGAAGAAGAAGAGTTGGTTTTCATACCCCGCTTTTCACTACCAGGAGGAGTCTCAATGTGGCTTACAATTGCCTTCCCTTCCTCTCCCCACAACAGACACCCTGTGAGGTAGGGGATGCTGAGAGAGCTCTGCTCTGTGAGAACAGCCTATCAGGGCTGTGATGAGCCCAAGGTCACTCAGCTGGCTGCATGTGGAGGAGCGGGAATCAAATCCAGCTCTCAAGATTAGAAGCTGCCATTGTTAACCACTACACCACCATACTTTCTCTAATTTTTAATATTTCTTCATTTTTATTTTAGACTCTGTCAAAATTTAACATTTCCCCTCCCTCCTCAAAATGGCACCCGGTAAAGATTTTTTTTGAAAGACACACAAATGAAAACTGACAAATCACCAAATAATCAGTCAATAAAACAGCAGCAAAGAAAACAAGGAAGAGATAAGCAGAAAGTAAATGAAATGTAATAATAATTTGGAGTACCATCATTTTAACTCAGAGTTCCAAACACTCAAGGAAATTGTAGGCAAACCTCTCTGGGGAGGGTGCTATATAACAGGTGTGGCCTCAAAGAAAACAGCCTTTTTAAAGTATCCACCTAACTTCTGAAGGTGGGAGGACCAGTAGAAGGGACTCTGGCAGAATATTTGGTAGCCCTTGGTCTTTTTGGACCCAAGTTGTTTACTGATGAAAAATAACATTGTATCATAACAGGAAGGTGGTAACCCCCCCCCCTCCACACACACCATGTGTGTGGCTCTTTTCTCTTAGGGGTGAACTGTCCTGGGCAGCAGGATTGTATGTGTCAGTTACAAAAGAGTATTAATTTTCTTGTGCTGTAGCAATATCTCTACTTTCCCCCTAGGGTTGCCAAGTCTGGTTTAGGAAATTCCTAGAGATTTGGAGGTGATGTTTGAGGGATGCAGGATTTGGGGATGGGAAAGAGCTCTGTGGGAATATGATACCTGCCTTCTAAAGTGGCCATTTCCTCTGGGGGAACTGATAATTGCAGTATGGAGATCAGGTGTAATTCCAGGAAATTAGGTGTGACTTCAGGCCCCACCTGGAAACTGGTGATTCTATTCCCAAAATTTACAGTCTCCAAGACTTAGTGGTTGCTCTTATGTCCTCAAAAAATGGCACAAGGATAGAAGACCCTTGACTAAATGAATGATCTGCCAGCAGTTTAGCAGTGGTATCCGTGGTTTATTTTGTGTGTCTATTTTACTGTTACAAAGTTAAGCAACAAGAAGCTAAGATACTGCTTTGTGCCATGCTCAGAAACAAACTAGCACAGACTGTTTGTCAAAACGGTTGTGTTGAGATCAGTCTAAACTCATTGTCTTTGCTAGGAGAATCTCGCTTCTCTTCTATGGATAAATCCTCACTTTCTGAAATGAGCATCTCAGCATGCCCAGACATTGGGGTGGGGGGTGGGGGTTTCTGCATAATCCTTCGTGTGGATAGGTGTTATCTCCTTGAATGGGAGGCTTCTCTTTGGCTTAACCTTGGAGCTGACTTTTGACCTTCCTCTCTCTTTTTGTCCTCTCACTCACTTCCATGGAGATGCATGTTTCTACAAGGTCTCTCCTGCAGATACAATGCCCCCGTACTGCCACACATAAGATGCCAGACAAGGGGGCCATTTATGATCAGTTAGGCTTCTCTCTCTCCCCTCTCTACTGTAACCTGAATGTGAACTGGATTTACTTAAATAAATGTAAGTTTACCACCTTCTTGTTCTTCTTCTTTGCAATATACTACTTCAGAGCCTCGTGTAGCACAGAGTGGTAAGCAGCAGACATGCAGTCTGAAAGCTCTGTCCATGAGGCTGGGAGTTCAATCCCAGCAGCCGGCTCAAGGTTGACTCAGCCTTCCATCCTTCTGGGGTCGGTAAAATGAGTACCCAGCTTGCTGGGGGGTAAATGGTAATGACTGGGGAAGGCACTGGCAAACCACCCCGTATTGAGTCTCCCATGAAAACGCTAGAGGGCGTCACCCTAAGGGTCAGACATGACTCGGTGCTTGCACAGGGGATACCTTTAGTTTTACCTTTTACTTCAGAGATGTATTCACTGCACCCAGTATCATGCTTCAGTTTAACTGGGCAAAACTCTGCTACATGAGCCAAATCTTCCCATACATTGCACATCGTCCAACTTTCATAGATGTTAGTGGCTGTTGGAAATATGACAGATTGGACAAAACTACATTTGGTAGTCCGGTTTATGTCCTTGTTTTTCCATACTAACCACAGCCAACTCTGTTTAGCTTTCAAGATCTAACAATCTTGGGCTAACATAGACTATCCAAGTCAGAGTGTTTGTAAGAGCTTAAACCTGCATTCCAGATTCTCGGCTCAGAATGTCCCTGTGTTCTTTAAACAAAAAGCAAAACAAAATAACACCTGCTTGGGCATGGTCATTTAATACTAAAATGGTCAAAGCCCTAAGAAAATATACTGCAGGTGACAGTCCGGAGTCTCCTGCCAGAGAGGCGATCCCTGCGCCTCTTCCCCAGTAAGGCTCTATGATTCATCTCAAGGGCTACAGCGCCACCTGATGGACCACAGCGCAACGCATGCAACTGAGAAACAAAGAGAGCATTATCACTCTTTCTAATGGCAAACTGGATGGTCTTGTCCTGGGTCCAAAAGCATAGCAGGAAAACAAGGCTACCTACAGACAAGGTTGGGGATTTTGCATTCTTTGGGAACTTCCCAGTTTGCCAAAATATTTGGTTTTAAATTTTTTTAAAGGAACTTTTTCCTGCAGAAGAACTGAGTACATTCACAGCTCCAAGGACACATCACATTTATCTGACTAGTGCATGTTTATGCCGCCCTTCCTCTAAAAAGGTCAGAGCAGCAGGCATGCTTTCCCCTTTTCAATTTTATCCTCATATAAGAACCCTGTGAGGCGAGTTAGGCTGATAGTGCAACTGGCCCAAGACCACCCAGCTGGTTAGTTGAGGGGAATTGGAAATCAGGTAAAGGGAAAGCGGCAGAACAAAACTGAGTGCAAAAAGGCCTGCTTGAGTCCCTGACAGTTTTGATTATCTTTGAGGAGGGGTGCCCATTCTCTGACCTTAAGCCTTGCTCCTTCAGGATGCAGTAAGCTCATTTCCAAGGGCTCTCTGGCCACTTTGAAAGGGAAAGCATCTGGGAATAGGGATTGAGGTGGAGCAAAACCTCTGCTCTGATTTTATTTCATTAAACCTTTTCCTTCTCTCTTTAGAACATGTCATTCAGTGGAGAAGTGGGAAATGCCCCTAATAGTTCGTAGTATTCTAGGTGAGGGATGTGAATTTGGGGTTGAGGGATGCATGCCGTTGCAGTTGAGCCCCTGAACTTGACCCCCTTTCCCCAGGCAGTATGGGGAAGGAATGGAAAAATATCTCTTTCCTGCAATGTTTCCATCATCTTTCTACTTCCTTAGCCCAGAACTTCAGCAGTCAGTGTGATAACGGAATCAGGCCACTCTGCTGCTATTACAACTCATCTCCAGAAAACAGATCAATTCAACAGGAGAAAATGGTTGCTTAGGTTGCCTATGACATTGTACCCTGTTCAGGTTCTTCCCTTCCTCAGACCCTGCCCTCCCCTGGCTCCGCCCCTCAGATCTACAGTCATTTCCCAACCCAGAGCTGGCAGCCCTAGACATGGTGCCAGACCATTAAGCCTGACCGCTAGGTGAGCAGGAAGCTCCTCATGTAGCCCTGGAGCTGAATGCTCTCATGCCCCTGCACTGTGAGTGAGAGATTCCCCAGCTGTTATTTATGCCTTCCCATAATTCTTAAACACACACCTAACTTCTACGGACTGAATGAAAAGGAATGTTCAGTATCACATCTGAGGGTAGAAATGAGAGATGTGTTGCTTTGTTTTTTCCCTCTCTCCTTCATTTATTAAACTGTGTGTTTGATTCAGATTGTAGAGAGGCTGTACTTGAACTAAGTCAAGTGAAGAAGTATTCACACCGAGGATATTACTTAGATGACGTATCACCAGTTGTTTTGTCCTCCAAGGAATGAGATGGTCTCCATACTTGCAAACCACCAGACAAACTTTGCATGGCAGAAGCTTAAGTTGGTAATTTAAACTCTCCTCCGAAGACTGCAGATGTGTGCTAGCCTTTTTAGACTCTCCATTATTTGTAACAAATGGCTTCTTGTCAAAATTAAGTATTTTAGGAGGTTGATTACATACCTCTTTCCCACTGAAGCCTAGGTTAGGGCCGAAGTGTTGTGCAAACAATTGTGTCATATTGTCAATCTTATCCTCAAAAAGCTTTATTCTTTCAAATAAGGCCTCAGGGTGTTCAGGGTTACAGGCTTCTCTCAGCCTTACCCACCTCACAGGGTGTCTGTTGTGGGGAGAGGAAGGGAAGGGAATTGTCAGGCACTTTGAGACTCATTCTGGCAGAGAAAAGCAGCGTATAAGAACCAACTCTTCTTCTTCTGCTTTCTTCTTCTTCTGCTCCTCCTGAGATGTTTCTCTGGACTATATTTCTAGTCAATTCTTTTTGCAGAATTGTCTACAGAAACCCAATTGTGCAAAGTATTTTGCAAGTCTGATTCTGGGTCATGGGTCTTCCCACTCCTTGTCACCATGTTTTGCTGCCTGATTTTGTTTGGTATCTGCTTCCTGAGACTCTTCAGGTTTCCTTTAAGGGACTGGCTTCATTCAAAGGGCTGTAGCTAGGGTGGGGCCAGTGGGCACAGGTGTGGTGTGGCTGTTTTTGATTCAAAAAAGAGAATATATTTTCAGAACAGGAGGAGAAAATTTTAATTTAAAAATACATCTTTAGTTATTCTAAGTGTGAACAAGGCAGGTCATTTAAAGGGGTAAGGGATAACTTGAAGCAGGTTTGAGCCACTTTTTCCATTGGAGGGCAGGATCTGCTCTGGCTGTGATGTCAACTTCTCCCTCACCCCCCTACCCACATGCAGATTAGCCGGGGGCTGAAAATGCCCCTTCTGGTTGTGGCCCACCTTGTAGGGAACTTCTGCTGGAATAAAGACATAAGAAGAGCCCTGCTGGATTAGACTTGTGGTCCATCTAGTCCAGCATCCTGTTTCACACAGTGGCCAACCAGTTCCTCTGGGGGGCCAAAAACAAAGCATAGAGGCTGAGGCTTTCCCCTACTGTTGGCTTCTGACTCTGGGACTCAGAGGCTTAGTGCCTCTGAATGTCCTCAGTCACCATGGCTAGTAGCCTGTTCTAGACATATCCTCCATGTATCTGTCTCATCTCCCTTTAAAGCAGCTTATTACTGTGGCCATCACTACACCCTCTGGCTACAAATTCCACCTTTTAATCAGTCTCTGCATAAAGTGGTACTTCCTTTTGTCCAGGTTGAGCCTACTACTCTTCAGACTCATGGGATGCCCTTGAGTTCTACTATTTTGGGAGAGGGAGGGGGAGAAACTCTCTTTATAATCCTCTGCCATGTGCCCCCTCAGCTGCCTCTCTCCTAAACTGAAAAGTCCCACACTCATCAGCATTTCTCCATAGGGATTTTTTAAAAAAAGAATTAGTTAACATAACAGTCCTGTTTATTTTTGCTGTAGCAAGTCGACATAGCAACCCTTCTGGTATTATCACAGGCCTATAAAATACTTTGGAGGGGTTAGGACAGTTTGATCAGGTTGTTCATTTTGGTACTAAATGCTTGCTCCAAAAGGGAGGGAAGAGCCAAAGAAAGGGCACACAAAACCCTTCAACACAGATCCATTGATTTTGTGTGGCCACATTAATAAGCACAGAGATAAGTGTCTCGATTTGTAATAGCAAGCCTGTGTATGTTGATTTAAAGTCCAGTGGAGCAGGTTGGTTTGTAATTGTGTAGCTTCTTATGAATGTAGGCTTATGGTTTTAATGAATACATTATCTGTTTTCTCAGCTTTGGCAGCCACTTCACTCGCGGCCTGGCGAGCTTCTCGCTACGGGGGGGGGGGGGGAGAGGCAAGCGCGACCACCAGTGGCCAGGTACCGAGGCCTTCGAGACCCGGCATCGGCCGCAGACCGTGGGTTGGAGACCACGGCTTTAATAGACCGGTGGTTTATTAGCTGATAAAACAGTTTCAAATTGGTGAGATCTTTTATAGAGATACACCTTTTGAGTTTTCAAACTGAAATCCAACAGAAGACTTTGCAGATCCTGCCACTTTACTCCACTCTGGTTAGACCTCACTTGGAGTACTGTGTTCAATTTGGTCACCACAACTGAAGAAAGATGTAGAGAACTGGAGTGTGTCCAGAGGAGGGCTACAAAGATAGTGAGGGGTTTGGAGATCAAGTCGTATGAGGAAAAGGTGAGGGAGCTTGGTCTGTTTAGCCTGGAGAAAAGGTGACTAAGAGGTGATATGAGAACCATCTTCAAATACTTAAAGGGCTGTCATATAGAAGATGGAGCAGAGTTGTTTTCTGTTGCCCCAGAGGGTCGGACCAGAACCAATGGCTTGAAATTAATTCAAAAGAATTTTGGGGTAAACATCCTGAAGACGTTCCTGACAATTAGAGCAGTTCCTCAGTGGAACAGGCTTCCTCGGGACGTGGTGAGTTCTCCTTCTCTGGAAGTTTTTAAGCAGAGGCTAGATAGTAATCTCACAAAAATGATGATTTTATGAACTTAGGCAGATTGTGAGTGGGTGGGCAGGAAGGGATGGGCCAGTGTTTGTCTGTTGTGGCCCTTCCTTTAATACCCAAGGAATTGTTAACTGCCATTGTGGGATGGTAGGGGCCACCGTGGGTGGGCAAGTAGTTGAGTGTTCCTGCATTGTGCAGGGAGTTGGACTTGATGACCTGGGAGGTCCCTTCCAATGATTCTATGATTCTGCTTCATGGGCCAAGTTCCCATTGTCACCCCACCAACTCTTTTCTCCCATCCTTCTAACTTTGGATAACTTCCTTTCCTTTTCTGACTATTGCGCCCTACTTTGATTTGCTTCAGAATTTTCTGAACCTACCATTTGCTTTGTAGATTCTTTCCTTCTGTAGAGGCAACCCAAATATATGTGGAGTGAATGTTCATCAAGACACCTTTTAAATATATTCATTAATTCATTCATTATGAACCTTGTTTCATTCTCTGCGATACCATAGATACACAGCCATAGATGTTAATGGGATAGTAGTAACAAGGGAGAATTTCTCACTTCTTCCAAATGAGACTATGGTGCATACTTTCATATTCCATGGTGCATCTGACAGCAGGTAAATATGTAAATGTTGAAATAGGTGAGTCTAGAGAGGAATTAGTCTGGAGGGACACCCCATCAGATTTCACTCCAATGTAGAGTAAATTTGACTAACAGGATGAAGGGGAAGCACAGATCATAGTAGAGTGATGGTGTGTGTCACTATGAAGATCTCATAGATCAAATAGAGATCTGTACATCTATCCTTGTCCATGCACACCAATATGTCCCAAAACAGATACATTATACATTAGCAGTCATGGTTGTTGGTTGAAGCAGACAACTGGTCCAGCCCCAGCTAGACTTCGTGTGGCTGAAGAGATGCAGTCAAAATTTTTACTGCTTGCAAAATAGGAGCAAGTCACTCCCTCCGGTAATCGCTGGAATCATCAAATTAGCATAAATTCTATTAACGGTTTCCCAGACGAGACATTTTGAGGCCTGGCCCCCTTGATGCAAACAAAAGGGAAGATAATTGCTTTGCAATAAAAGAAATGGCAAAAGGGCCCGTGATCTGCGCTTGCCGTTTAATTCCTGCTCCTTTGAAAGCACATAGTGCATGAAAGGACCTTCTGATTCCCTCTGTTCTTGTCGCGTGAAATCAATTGCGCTGCCGTTGGCCATTAGATTGGAGGCACTCTTTGCAAAACCTTCACAGAGCAGTGTGGGAAATGTGCATGGAGTAACTGGGATAAACAGGAAAGGAGTTAGAAATGCAGGAAAAACCTTTTATCACTGTTTATTAGACCAGAGAATTGAAGCAAAAAAAGATACGTTTTGCGTGATTTCACTTTTTCCTGCTGCGATATCATTCCATCTTCCATGAGCAATTTGTATTCTTCCCAGTTCTTTTATGCTACGTAGGATAAAAATTCCAGTTATCATTAACAAATGAGAGCACGTTTCCTTCTCCTCTAGCTGCAGTTTCCTGTGTTCGTGTCAGCTGTTTAGGGCTGAATCTGCACTTATTTATTCCATTGTGGATCCTACTGAATCCAAATTGATTTGAACTCGAATCTTCCCCCCCCCCCGCACTTGAAACAGGAAAGTGTTCTGCACATGGCTAGGGAAGCTCAGAAGGGGGGGGCAAGTGCAGCAGGAGCCTCTTTCCTTTCTTGAAGGGGGGGGAGAGGATTGGAGACAGTAGAGGAGGTGGGGAAACCTAGAGGCAAATTTCTACCCAGAGAAGTTAGGGTTTCTAGAGCTTCTGCTGAGAGAAGTTAGAGCTTCCCCTTTAAGGCAGGCTTGCAGCCTGGTAATGAGGAAGCCTTTGAACTGAAGCCTTGGCCAGTCAGGGCTTCTCTACCACGGAGGTTCAGCAGCTAGTTATTTCAGAATAGGCAGAGATCTGCATGCTTTTTCATGCCAATTTTTCAAATATTGATGGTTATATCCACTCTAGGATATTGTGGGGGGAAAGGTAGGGTCACTCCGGCTCAATCATGCTCGTTGCACATGGACAATTTAAATTGGACAAAATCAAAATGGAAATTGCATTCAGTGGAGACATCAGGGACTGAATCGACCTGGGATTGGAATAAAAGCTCTGTGCAGATTCAGCCAAAGACTGCCAAATCTGGTTTGAGAAAATCCTGGAGCTATGGAGGTTGATTCCTGGAGCAGGTGGGGTTTGGGAAAGGGAAGGACCTCAGTGGGGTACAATGCCATAGAGCGCATGCTCCAAAGCTGCCATTCTCTCCAAAAGAACTTATATCTCAAGCCTGGAGATCATTTGTAATTCTGGGAGATATCCAGGTGCCTTCCTGGAAGTTGGCAACAATTTTGTTATTCCATTCTACGGTGAGCATAGCCCCCCCCCCATTCATTACCATCCTTCCACGTAACCAATTATCTCTATGGAAAGCTTTTATGCTCCTTTGACATACTTTTTGACGTGCCCTAACTCTTGGTACCATGTGGGGGTTAGACAATTCTTAAAAAACAGGGTCACAGCCCCTTGCACTCGTGGAAGTTCCACAGGTAGTACAAAGAGTTCATTTGAAATTTTGTAAATCCCTGTTCTGCAACTCCTGACTTTCCACAGACTTCCATTTGCCTAGCCTATTCTGTCTCCTCTAACTAATTAACCTCAGCATTGCTGTCACCTCTAAACCTCAGCAATATGGAAGCCGAATCCTTTCACAATCCTATTGTTGAAAAGCTCTGCTTTATGCAGCTTGCAAGTCGCCCGGAGACTTTTCTGGAATGTCATTATGATAATAATGCCAACTGCTTTTCAGATAGAATGTGACGAATGCCTGAAGAGATTGGCATTCCTTCTTAAAATGAAAATCTCCTCTGAAAGGAAAGGTCTCTCAGGAACCAAGTCTCGTTGGGAGTCATTGGCACAGGGGTCTTACTCAACACATTAAGAGGAACTCACCTGCCCTGCTGCATGCAGCACCCTAAATTTCTCTTCATTCTCAGTAAATTTGGAGTCAAGATGGAATTCAGAAGACTATATCCACATGGTGTCAACTCGTGGCACAGCTCCTTTCCTATATACCTGTCACTGTTTGGTGTCTTTTAGGTTTTGTTTGAAAGGGGCTTGATATTCTTCTTCGGTGCTATTCATGCAGAAGAACTAATCCCCATTTATTTGTGTAAAGGCAGTAAACTCCAGCACCAAAATCTTCTCCTCAACAGTTCCTTCAGCATTTTCTTTTAAATAAATGTTTGTTTGAGGCTTCTAAGCACCCCTTTTCCAGCAATACACTTCTCTATGTAGGTATAGACAGCTTTCTTATCAGCACTTCATAACAGTTGACTCACACCCTGTGCCTGTCCCCCTCTTCCCTCCCAACCACGAGGATGCTGCCTGTATCCATTATGGAGGGCTAGATTATCTCAGCACCATTACAACACTGAGGCTCTCAGTAAAGTGCTATGAAAAGCACTGCCTGGCTTTTGAAAGCCCTCATATATTCCATCTACAATCAGAAACTCTTTCTGTACATGAGAGATGAAGGGAAAATTATCACTTTGATGGACTTTCAAGTAAGACATTCAAATAAGGATATTAATGAACTAGTGAACTGGGCCAAAGGCACGTTCTTGTGATTCAAGATTGACTTCCTTCCGAAAAAAAAAATCTCTGAAGACCATGCCCCCCACCACCATGTTGATGTAATTAGAAATTCAATGGTTTCATTGCAGGCTGGATTACACAAAAGTCCTTGCTCGCTTCTGCCTCTTTATCCATCTAAGGGTCCCCGTTGGGGGGAAAGACAGGGTATAAGTGAAGTAAATAAATATATGAATAATATGTCATTCAAATGCCCTTCAGATGGGATTAGCAACTGGCAAAAGACTGTTCTGGCCTCTAAGAGCTGAGAAACACGGATTGTTACGAAGGTCACATAAGAACAGGTGGGCTTCCCCACCCTCAGAGACAAAACAACTTAAAGCATATAGGAAAATTCAAGAGAGACACTTGAGTTGAGACACCATCAATTCACTTGTGAGGACCTTAAGCCTTTTCTCATGTTCTCTGTTGACGTGCATATTATTAATTCTCTCCTCCCATCCAAACTGCTGTGGAATCTCTCAGCTGGAAACCAGGAAAACCCAGGTCTTCTGTGAGCCTGACGGAGCTGCAAGCATTTCTGAAGCCAGTCGGATGCTGATGGAGAGAGGACTATTCTTTATGAACTCCTTTTTCCCATTGAGTCATTTCAAGCATTTAGTTCCACTTTACAATTGTCAGCGTCTATCCTACAATTACCCACAGTTGTGCCTCAGCTTTAATAGATGAGCATGCGGCTTCATTTTATGGTTATGTGAGCTTTCTTTGGATATTTATGTGTTTATTTTATTGTTTCGCTTGTGGTTAAATTCTCAGACTGGAACCACCAAGCAGAGGAGAAGAGAGCTTAGGCGGCATATTACGAAGGAAGGAGTGGGAAGGGGGCCCAATTATAAAACAGATGCTGAACTCATAAGGGGTGCGTGTAGGGTGGGGGGAGAGACCGGAAAGATCATTTCCACAGATGAATCAATCTGAATTCCAGAAAAACTGAATTCTGAACTGAATGTCTTTACAAAATGTGTGCTAAATGGCTCCTAGGGAACCATTTTGGTGACTGGATAAATAATAGTTCTCTAAGGATTAGGGCTGCCAAGTCTGGGTTGGGAAGTTTCTGGGGATTTGGGGGCACAGCCTGGGGAGGGTGGAGCTTGGGGAGGGGAGGGAATTCAGAAGGGCTGTGATGCTGTAAAGCCCAATCTTTACAAGAGCCAATTCCTCCAGGGGAATTGATCTGTGTGGTCTAGAGCAGTAGTCCCCAACCTTTTTATCACTGGGGACCGGTAAACACTTGACAATTTTACTGAGGCCAGGGGAGGGAGTAGTCTTTTGCTGAGGGATGCCGATGCCGCCTGAGCCCCTGCTCCGCTTGCTTTCCTACCAGCACCCCTGACTTCCCGCTGCCCGCTGAGGGGTGCTGCCAGCAGCAGCTGCGCAGTGCCATGCCGAGGGGGAGCCCCAGCCATGGAGGCTGCTGGAGAGCACCAAAGATGAGCTGGTAGCAGAGTGGCAGGGCAGCCCCCAAGGCAGCAGCCGGGGAGGAGGATGAGGAGGAGCCGCAGCCCAGTACCGACTGATCTACGAACTGGTCCCAGTCCCCGGACCGGGGGTTGGGGACCGCTGGTCTAGAGAGATCAGCCATGATTTCAGGAGAACTCCTGGTACCACTTTGGAGTTGGCAGTCCTATTACAGATTGGAAAAAATACCTCCATCTTGTTTGGTAGTTCTCTCTGTCTCTCCTCACCCTCTCTAGAAGAAGCTCTTGAATTCCAAGCTCCTGTGCCTCAATTGTTGACTTAATCCGTGGCCTCTTCTAATTAGTTTTCTCCCAATAAAGTTCTTTTAAAACCAAGGATGCACAATACATCCATAAACCAAGCCCATAAACTAATCAAGCTGTGATTTTCCCCCTACAAACTAGGAAAGTGGGGGGAAACCCACATGGATTTGCATTTTTATTTCTGTTTTAAATCGTTTGCAAAAAGTACCAGTACTGCGAGGAAGAGAGACATTACCTAAATTTCTCCATCCCTTCTGCCGGGATGTTGGACTAAAAAAATAGATCGACTGACTGACCTTTCGCAACTGGCTGTGTCCATATCTTTCACTAGCACTCAGCTCCCACCTGCAATGAGCAGCTTATTTAGTCAGTTCTGATATTTACGCTGGCGTAACAGTTTTCTTTTTTTTTTGATGTGCGGAAGTCTGCCTATCTGTCTGCCTAACAGTCTGCCTATCTGTCTCATCTACTCCTTTTTAGCCTAGATTCATTAATTGGTTTTGTGGTGCTGTTTCACAGTGCATTGCCACTGTTCCACTCAAGCCATTTATTTATTATAAGGATTTATGCCCCCCCCTTTCCACAGTTCAAGGTAACCTGATTGCCTATCAAAATGGCAGTCAATCATAAAGCAAAACACAGAAAGCAGCCAGTCCTGTTACGCACATCGATCCTCAAAGAAGATCCAAGCACATGTCTCTACATTTCTACTCCACTTTTCCTCCAAGGTCAAACAGTTCACCCTTGAAACCTCACAAGAACCCTGAAGAGTAAGTTGAACAATGAGGGAACAATTAGCTGAAGGTCATCCAGTGACCTTCAGGGCTGAGTGGGCCTTGGATGCAGGTGTCCCCAGTCTTATGCCAGCCCTTCCACTTTTATACCACCATGGCTTTCAAAATGACAGTCATAAAGGGTTTTAAACATGAGGACCTGGGTCTTATATCTGGGAGTCAATTGTACACTTTCAAAATGACAGTAATTAAAAATAACAGAGGAACTTACTGATAAGTAGGTTCCCAACTCCAGGCTGGGAAATTTCTGGAGATTTCAGGGTGGAGCCTGGGAAGGGCAAGGTTTGGTGAGGGGTGGGGCCTCATTCAGGCATAATGCCATAGAGTCTATCCTCCAAAACAGATGTTTATCTCGAGGGAAGCTGACCCCCTGTAATCTGGAGATCAAATATAATTCTGGAAGATCTCCAGGACCTACCTAGAGGTTGGCAACTCTACCAAGGAATTATGACAGGACTAATTACGTGCTGCCAAGTCAGCTTGCAAGTCTTCATTTCTGGTTACTGGCTGGCTGGTCATCTCTTCATTTGACAACTGAGAATGTCCTGAGAACATCCCTGGGTTCTGAGGAAAAGTATCTTCTGTAGTTCTGCACTTCTGAGAGATGTATGGGCCCAATGTTGGATTGAGACTGTGATGTGTCAGCAGAGGGGACTTAGACCTCCGTCCTGCCCTGTATTTCCAGCCAGAAACAGGAGTGCTATTTGGCCCCATTTGAGGAGCTCTGCATGTGAATCAGTGAGCTGCATATTATGCTTCCATAGCACAGCAAATAGTAGCCCCCATGGTCATTTCAGCTTAGCAGAATGCCTTAGGGGGAAGTTGATCCTGATTGGAATCTGGACTGTATGTGCCTGGGAAGCCTAGAACTTCAAAACATGCCTGCCCAGTGAATCCATGATATCCATGGGAAAAACACAATGTGTACATAGGTCTGAAGGCATTACTCCTTTGAGCCCAAACTATGGGGAAGTAGAAGAGAAATAGGAAAGGGAGAGGATATGGTAGAAGAGCATCTGCTAGGTATGCAGTTTATAAAAGGATCAGGTGCCAGGTGACGTGAAAGAGACCTGCTGCCTTCCTGATCCAGATGTACTACTGATCCGATTCAGTATGCTAGTGTGTTTGACCATTATGAAAGCATTGCGTATGTGTACTTTTTATACTTAACAATATTGCAAGTTATTAATTTGCAGCTTAGTAAATTGGAAGCAACCACCCTGAGTGAGACCCATTAACAAGTTAATTTAGAAGCTTCACAGAATATCAAACATTAAACTTTTTTAAAAGACATGGAGATATTTAAAAACACTTTCTTATTGAGTGAAATCTTTGTGGGCAGCTGGTATTACCATTTAGGCAGGTTGAGGCAGTCTGCCTCAGGCTGCAGATTTTTTTGCTACCATTAAAAAGCAGAAAACTGTCAATTATTTAGTTCATTATTACATTTTTAACCACTGGGCGGGGGGATATAATCTGGCTTTTCTGCCTCAGGCACCAAAATTTATTGAGCCATCTCATAGCACTATGTTGAATTTTGGTCACCTCACTGAGCAAGGCATAGGGAAACTAAAAAGAATTTAAAGATCAAATTATTACATTCTTGAAGAACTGGGAAATATGCTGCATGAGAAAAGACTGAATAAATAGGTTTTGTTTGCCTCCATCAAGCGATTGACCTTTCCATGGCTTGCGTCTAGGTTCTCTGTTTACATAAATCCCAGGTTTGCATATTGATACTGCCAGAATAATTCACAAGCCTCTGCAATGCAGGGGGCGTTAAAGAAGGGCGAACGTGGGGTGGAACCAAGTCTGGGGGTCCCAGGGCACAGTCAGTGTGATGTCATAGGCAGAGTATAGCAGACCAGGAACCAAAAGATTCAGATGCAACTCCTTCACTCTGCCTTGGAGAGACTCACTGGGCGATCTTGGGCCAAGATCACACACTCTCAGCCTGACCTCCTACACAGGATTGCTTTAAGAATAAACAAACAAACAGGACAGAGTATGATATATGCTATTGCCCCCCCCCCTCAGGGAGTGTGACAGAACAAGCCTGTTTGGTTCTGCAAGCACTATTCCACCCTGCCCACAACTGGAGAGTGCCAACTCCTGGAGGGCCCTTATCTTGTTCTCTTAGGGCAACCTTTTCCAGCCTTTTGACCATGGAGGAGCCACTGAAATAATTATCCAGACTTTGAGTCTCAGAAGTGAGGTCAGCTGGCCACGCCCCTGCCATGGCCCGGGAAGAGACACCGCTGTCCACACTCTTAGCCCTCTTTTGGCTACTTCCCCCGCCTTTACTACTACTATGGCGGCCCTGCCTCATGTCAGCCAGAAAAAGGAATTGGGGCTGAGAAGACACCCCGGGCCCCCTTATACCACACCACTTCAGAGCTCCTGTGGGCCCCCAAGGGTCCACGGACCCCTGGTTGGGAATCCCTGTCCCTGGTCAATGGGACTTCCTGCTAAGATGGCCAGATGGTCACTGACTGCAGTACAGATCCATCACTATTCTTTTAGCTTTTTGGTTTTGACTCCGTGTTCTATTTTACTCTGAGGGCCTTTCTTATCAGTATGTACATCTGTTATTTTTCAGTATGTACCTCTGTTATTTTTAACAAGTTTTTCAATGTTATGCACGTTTTCTGTTTCTGATACAGTCTCCATGACTTTTGTTCAGGGGTGCTTTTGTTATGAGTTTATTATGGATTTGGAAAATATAACCTGGGAAAATATGGCACATTTTCCAAACAAGGTGCTGGATGCGCAACAGTCTCACATTGTGTGCTTGATGCTACACGGTATCATTTGTAGGCGGGGAGACTGAACGTCAACATTTCTTTATCTGTTCAACTAAATATTGCTCCATATTGTGACCTTCCCTTTTACTGTTTAGAGAAAGGGGGCCCCAACCTTACTAAAATTATTAAGTTTTGGGATTCTGAGAACAGGTAGTGGGCACCACAACAAATGTTTGCCATGCGGGGTTTGCTTCAATCACAAAAAGGTGGGAGGCACCACAAAATGCTATAAGGATCCAAACCAAATTTCTTCCTATGAGGGAGACAGCTGTTTCCAAACAGAGGCTCCTTGCAAACACATAGAAGAAGAGTTGGTTTTTATACCCTGCTTTTCTTTCACTATAAGGACTCTCCAAGTGGCTTACAATCGCCTTCCCTTCCTCTCCCAACAAAAAAAAAACGTGTGAAGTAGGTTCTGAGAGAACTATGACTAGCCTAAGGTTACCCGGCAGGTTTCATATGGAGAGTGGGGAATCAAACTCAGTTTGGAATCTGCTACGCTTAACCACTACACCATGCTGGCTCTCGGTGGAGGAAATACAGGTTTGGCTCTTTGCTTTGAGGAAGAAATGCTTTGGGGAAGAAGAAAATGGGTACCAGCTTTGGTGGGCATGTAGCACTCCACTGAAGACCTCTTACTTTGACACTGAATGTACCTATTTATCTAAGCTTCTTAATGGAAACTTGGTATTAGTTGAATGTGTATGTGCTAGAGCAGTGGTCCCCAACCCCCAGTCCGGGGACCGGGACCGGTCCGTAGATCAGTTGGTACCGAGCCGTGGCCCCTCCTCGTCCTCCTCCCCAACTGCTGCCTTAGGGGCTGCCCTGCCATTCTGCCACTGGCTCACCTTTGGTGCTCTCCAGCGGCCGCCATGGCTGGGGCTCCCCCTCAGCATGCACTGCACAGCTGCTGCTGACAGCACCCCCAGCGGGTGGCGGAAAGTCAGTGGCATCAGCAGGAAAGCAAGTGGAGCAGGGATTCAGGCGGTGGCAACATCCCTCGGCAAAAGATCAGCCCCCCCCCCCGGGCCTCAGTAAAATTGTCAAGCGTTGACCGGTCCCCGGTGATATAAAGGTTGGGGAGCACTGTGCTAGAGAACCTGAGCTCCCCAGTGTTCTGGCATTGCTTGGATTCAAATAAATAAATAAATAAATAAATAAATAAATAAATAAATAAATAAATAAATAAATAATTTTTTTAAATAATCTCCCCTTCCTATGTAGCTCAAGGTGGGTGACAATACAATTATGCAACAGTCAATAAAATAAAATAAATCATAAAACAGTTCATCTCAGTTACCTGCCACTAATTTAGATGGATCAGGGTTCTTGGAGTAGGTCTTCCCTTACTTCCCTGCTGTGATGCGAGCACTTCTTGATGGTCTCTTAGGACCCCAACTAAAGGCCTGGTGAAGCAGCTCTGTCTTGCAGGCCTTGCAGAACTGGTTAAGAACCCACAGGACCCCCGATCTCTTTTGGCAGAGCATTCCACCAGGCCAGGGCCAAGACCAGAAAGGGCCAATTTAACCTCCTTTGGACTGGTGTTCCTAGGTAGATTTTGGCCCGCTGATCTAATGTATTGGGGGGGGGGGTAGGAATGAAAATGTTGGCCCATAGATTTAGCTGTGCTATCATATCATTTTGGTTTTAATGTATATTTGTCAAATTTGCCCTTTGCTCATCTCTGTATTAATCCTTGAATGTTAGACTTCTAAATAGAACTGCAAGTCCCATGTGTCTATACAATGGACTATTTGCATCTTGCAAGTCGCTAGATTTTTTTAAAAAGTAACAGTGGAAGAGAACAGTTGTTCCTTTAGAAGAGAGAACAAGGTACTTCTTGCCTTTTCAGTGTAATGGTGCCAGAAAATAATGTTGTAGCAGTACAGCTGAAACAGAACATAAACTTGCAACAATTTTGGAATGGATAAAAGGTCACTAAGGGATTCTTAGCCACAAGAATGTGATTTGAAAGTCTATGCTAGCCCCCACATCCTCCAATTTTCGCCCTACCTTTTGTTCTACAAGCTCAATTAATCTGTGACTTATCAGAACACTAACACTGTGACTCTGCAGAAGGATTCAGAGGACAAAGGAGTCATAGGCCAATGACCACACAGCCTTGACAGTCACCCATGACATGATGAAGCAGACTGGGGAGATTCTATATCCTGCTGACTATAAAGCAGAATTTTGTGCCATATAACTTAGATGGGAAAATATATCAGCAATTGTGAAAAATCATTCCTACGCTCCTCTGTACTGTGGCATGGTTTCTTGCCTGGTTCGGTGGGCAATTTGTGGTGTGTCTCTATGCATGTATAGTCAAAAATAAATGTGATTGCACTCAGTGCAGCTTACTCCCTGCAGCTTCAATCGGTTCGAACAGTTTCCCTGCTATGAGTTACAAGAACAAGTCCTTTCTATGCCCAGGCATGTTCCAGAGTCCCATCCCGTCCGCCCCCCCTCTCATTGCCATTCTGATATCTGTTAGACTATTAAGTATATATCAAAACTAGTAATCAAGCTCGCTGTATGAGTAATACAGCGGGCGCTAGGCACTTACCCAGTCGTGGGGCTCCCTCGGGCGGCGGGGCCTCCCCCGGGCGGCAGTCATTTGTCGGCGGCTCTTTCAGGCGTCAGGCCGCCGGGCAGGGAGCCCCCGGCAGCTGCGCGGAGCGAGACTGCCGGGGGCTCCCTCGGGCGGCAGCCTGATGCGGCCTCCGACGCAGTGCGCGGCTCGCAGTTGCTGGGGCTGGGAATCGGAGGGACCAATCGGCAGGCGCTGTGCGCCTGCCGATTGGTCCCTCCGATTGTCTGTCCGGAGGCAGGGTCCAATCCGGACCCTTCCTCATCATGGACACATCCCGCCCTAGAACCCCTTAGCCTTTTATTTAGTCCGTGGCGCCCGCGGTGCCACGGGCGGTTTAAAGATAGGCATAGAACTTAAAAATACAAAATACCAGTTAGAGCTATGAGGAGCAATTTCTAAACTCTGGTAGATCAAGAATTCTGGTTTTACTATGAAGACCATTGATGCTGTCTACTGTGTTTTTATCCCGTTCAAGTTCCAAAGTGCTATCATCCATATTTTGGCCCCACCACCACCCAGTGAGGGAAGTGGCCCAAGTGAGCTTTGTGTCAGGCAGGGATAATCTGAACCTGGATGAGCTGCGGTGATGAGCTGCAGACACATGCCCTTCAGCATTTCACAAGGACATGCTTGTAACTCTTCCGTTCTCAAAATAGGGATTATCAAGGGAGCCTCCATTACCCCATCATTATTTCACATTGCCGAGCGTTCTCCTCTGCCCTGTGGTATGTTGCAGTCAGTTACTCTTCAACAGTCTGAACGGCAAACATTTAAAGTCAAGCCAGTATTCCTTTGGCCTCATATGAAATAAGCAAAAGAAAAACAAAAACAAAAAAGAATACCCTCCTTTATACAGTGCAAGGTACAATAATGGATACGTTTTCCGGGTGGTCTCCCTTCCAGAATGTGAACAGCCCTGTGAAATGGATCCTACAGAAAATATCCACTCACTGAAAGTATTTTAGTGCAACCCATTTCAGTCTGGTTTCATTCTAGGCTATGGGACAGAGACAGCCTTGTTGGCTTTAGATCAGAGGTAGTCAACCTGTGGTCCTCCAAACGCTGGCAGGGGCTCATGGGAATTGCAGTCCATGGACATCTGGAGGACCACAGGTTGACTACCCCTGCTTTAGATGACCACATCCATGTAAATGTAGGCAAAGGCCCAGCCTCTTCCTGGGTGCATCTTAGGCCTCTGAGACAGTGGATTTGCAGTCTTGTTGAGGTGCTTGAAGGAAGCGTCAGGAAAAAACGGAGATAATACTAGCTGGGGAAATTGAGGTTTTTAAGGATATGGTGCACCCCACTTTTAATGGGCTCAACTGACTCTTGTTGAGTCAGTCATGAGCCTTGGTGTTATATCATAATGCACTGTACATTGGTCTCCCCTCAAAATCTGCTCTGAAACTCATTGGTGCAGAACACCACAGTTTAGGTATCATCAGGAGCTAGGCAGAACATGCATTTGGCAGTCACTCTATCAGTTGCTAGGCTCAATTTAAGATACTAGCCATCACGTACAGAACCCTTGGTGGCCTTATTCAAGGTGTGAACTTTCATGTGCATGCACACGTTTGCAGACAATTGTTCCATTGTCCAAGGAAGTGTGCATACACACCAAAGCTCACCTTGAATGAAAGTTCATTGGTCTTAAAGGTGATATTGGACTCAAATTTTGTTCTGTTACTTCAGACTAACATGGCTACCCACAAGAATCTATCTTTGTGGCCTTGGCCTCATATTTGTGGGACTGCCACTTCTCTTACACTCCACAATTACAGCTTCGTTCATCACTCGTGATATAAATTTCACAGAAAATGGGTGTGGAAGGCAAGCATACCATGTTCACTCATGAGCTGGGCCTCATGTTGCTACCGTCTACCTTGGTCAACTGTTGAGCATTGTTGTGCCTATGTGACATCTGTGATGTTTTAGTTTTGTTTCCTTGGGCCATGCAAGTTTCTCTGCTATTTGCACAATAGGTAAGATTGATTCTCCTCCCAGGGTCATGGTTGACTTAGTCAGGTATTATAACTCCCATAAAGCTGTAACAAAACATGCACATGTCAAAGAACCTCAATGATGACATGGACTAAAATGAACACCAAATAGTGAGACTGGTTTTTTTAAAGTTTTATTTATAGTCACCAACTGACAGATTAAATTCTTTATTTATAAGACTCACAGTTCCACAGTAAACAACAATGACAGATCTGTGAGGAAACCAGGTCTCCCATCAGTCTGTGTAAGAATGTACATGCATGAAATATTGCTTATTACACTGTACTGTACAGTTTACAAAACATAATCTGATGAATTGGTTCAGGCTGTTTATGAACAAATAGTCCATCATAAAACTGGCTCCTTAATTGTGATTGGTAAGCAGACTGTGACTCAAATCAGTGGGTACTTGAGAATACTTAAGACATCACATTTGCCTGCAGTTAAGAAAAAAATGTATAGGAATCTAAGCAACAAATTAGCTTCTTGCAAATTTCCCTGAAATTGAGATGTCTGAATGCATCCTAAGGTATCATGTATGTACACATATTTGGAATTGAGATGCATCCCCCATTACCCAAGCCAGAAATATAACATTTAGAAATCATAGGAATAGGGCTGAAGCCTGAAGAACTCTGGCATCTCGCACTAAGAACATTTCACAAAGACACCAAAAAAGGCAAGTAGTCAGTATCTTATCCTCAGTCAGCAATGAACAGAAATCCCCCCCCCAATCAAATTTCAAGTAGCGGAGAATACAGCAGTTGCAACCCAGTCCATAGTGACACCACCCATGAGACATGGAGTGTCGTGCCAACAATGCTCCCATGCTAGACGTATCCAATCAATCCAGACATTTAGCTAATGCATGCCTTCTCTTTCATCGCTCCCTGGCCTCGCCCTGCCCCTATCCACACCTGTAAAAGATATAAAGGAATGTGCTCTCAAAGACAACACAATCCTCCCCACCACCACTGTTGTATGGAGGACTGTGGTGTGCCTTGGACCCCCATTCTGCATATGGGGGTTAACTCCCCTCTTAGAATCATAGAATCATAGAGTTGGAAGGGACCTCATGGGTCATCTAGTCCAACCCCCTGCACTATGCAGGATACTCACATCCCAATTGCTCATCTACTGTAACCTGCCACCCCATTAAGCCTTCACAGAATCAGCCTCTCCGTCAGATGGCTATCTACTCTCTGTTTAAAAATTTCCAAAGATGAAGAACCCACCACCAACCGAGTAAGCCTGTTCCACTAAGAAACTGCTCTGTCAGGAACTTCTTCCGGATGTTTAGATGGAATTTCTTTTGAATTAATTTCATCCCATTCATTCTGGTCTGTTGCTCTGGGGCAAGAGAGAACAATTCTGCTCCATCCCCCATATGGCACCATTTTAAATAGTTGAAGATGGTTATCAGATCCTCTCTCAGTCATCTCCTCTCTAGGCTAAACAAACCAAGCTCCCCCAACCTTTCTTCATTGGTCTCCAAACCCCTCACCATCTTTGTTGCCCTCCTCTGGACATGTTCCAGTTTGTCAACATCCCTCTTCAACTGGGGAGCCCAGTTGAACCAATTGAACCCCTTGGTCCCTCCCTAAGTAGTTTCAGTGGTACAACTTACACCCCCCTCTCAGTGGTACAACTTACACAGCCCCCGGGAAAGGCAGGGGAAGGATTTCCAATGCAAGTCAATGTCTCCATTGACTTGCATTGCCTCCGAATCTATTCAGATTGATCCAAATCGGCACGATTCGGATCCGAATTGGTCCAAATCGGTTTCATTCGAACCCGAATCGAACCAAATCGGGACCCCCTTGCACAACCCTACTGCTAACTCAAGTTCAATGTATGGTCTACTAAGACTCCTAGATCCTTTTTGCACATGTTACTGCCAAGACAAGTCAGATATTCTGATCTCTCCCCATCTTATATTGGTGTATTTGGTTTTTCCTACCTAAATGCAGAACTTTACATTTGTCCCTATTGAACTTCATTTTATTCAGTTTAGCCCACTTCTCAAGCCTATCAATACCATCCTGTATTCTGTTGCTGTCTTCAGTTGTATTTGCTGCCCCTCCCAGTTTAGTATCTTCTGAAAATTTAATAAGTATCCCCTCTAATCCCTCATCCAAATCATTTATAAATATGTTGAACAACACAGGCCCCAGGACAGATCCTTGGGGTACTTCACTTGTCACTCTTTTCCAAGATGCTGAACCATTAACAAGTACCCTCTGGGTACTGTTTGGAAAGAACCTCCTGGGTCATCTAGTCCAACCCCCTGCACTATGCAGGACACTCACAACCCTATTGCTCGTCCACTGTAACCTGCCACCCCCTTATATCTTCACAGAATCAGCCTCTCCGTCTCTCTTGTCAACACATTCCCTTTTGACAGGTGAGCACACAGGAAAGGAAGGAAAGGCAGGCTACCATATCACCTGGCGGAACAAACCCATGCCATTGAAAGCTTAAAACCTCTCCCACACGACAGCTCAGGTTCCAATAGGTAGAGGAGGGCAGAGGTGTAGGAGCAGCTTGTTGCAAGACAACAGAGGGCAAGAGATATTGGATCAGTGACAACATAACACACAATGGTATGTTCACATTGTTGCCTTCAGACTGGGCTTAGAATTGCATTGTAAGTCTCCTAGCAAACAGATTTCTAAGTTTTCATCTACCACTCTCAAAATGGGTCTATTATCACTGGAAAAATGCCTAGAACTAAAAATGGACAATACGCTGCTCTGGCTAAATTTTCAGGCTGAGAGTGTGTGACTAGCTCATAGTCAGCTAGTAAGCTTTCATAGCGGAACGGGGGTCTCCCGGATCCCAGACCAACATTCTACCATTGCATCCCTCTGTGTGCATGTCTCACACTCACCTGTTCCCTGTTGCTCAGGCCATGGGTGAAATATGACCATTTTGACAAACGGGGCCTGTGAAGTGTGAGCACCCAAACATAGGGACAATCTCATCTATGGTTCTTGTGAGGTCAGTTTTGCACCTATGACCCCGGCCAGGGTACACCTAGTAAAGGTGCTCTAGAATGAGCCCCTAAGCAGGTCTACTCAGAAGTAACTCCCACTGAGTTTAAGAGGACTATCTCCCTATTAAGTGTGCCCAGGCTTCCAGCCTGAATCGCCATCCCTATATTATTGCAGAGCTTTTTCTCCCCCTCCTTTTCTCTTAAACACCAGCTACCACCATCCTTCAAAAGATCAGTAGTCCTGTATGTTTATGTTGCCTGGGGAGTTGTAAGCACACAAATACAGAGACACTGGAATCACTTCAGCCTATGCTGTGGGAATGAGGGAAACACAGAAGTGCTGTGCACTGTAGCAACAATTGCCCAGACAGTTTAAAAATTGCTTTAGATTAAGAAATGAATAAAAGCAGATGGGAAGAACAAAAAGTAAAATTAAAGTAGGCAGTTTTACAGATGTTAACATTACTGAGCAGTAGGACTATGATTAGTTCATTAGTGGAAGCAGTAGGGAGTGGCAAGAAGGCTCTTCTGGTGAAAAGAAACTTCTGTCTTTTTATCATGGACACATGGCTGGATGGGGAGACCTAAGTCAGAGCCGTACGACAAGCAGAGTTGTAACGTTTTCAGAAATTCTGAAGCTTTGGGAGGAAAAAAGAAGAAAGAAAGATGAAATTCGAGAGAAAATAAAAACATCTTACAGATCTAAAGCTTCACCTTCTTATGAACATAAAATGCATGATGTATAACTTAACCCCTACCATTCAATTGTAGTCCTGTTAAAGTTATGAAATGTAATACAAGTCTTAGTTTTATATGAACAATCCTTAGAAATATATCCAGTGACTGAGAAGAAGGAGAAGGAGAATGAGAAGGAGAAGAAGAAGAAGAGGAAGAAGAAGAAGAGTTGGTTCTTATATGCCACTTTTCTCTACCCGAAGGAAGCTCAAAGCGGCTTACAGTAACCTTCCCTTTCCTCTCCCCACAACAGACACCCTGTGAGGTGGGTGAGGCTGAGAGAGCACTGATATCACTGCCCGGTCAGAACAGTTTTATCAGTGCCATGGCGAGCCCAAGGTCACCCAGCTGGCTGCATGTGGGGGAGTGCAGAACTGAACCTGGCATGCCAGATTAAAAGTCCACACTCCTAACCACTACACCAAACTGGCTCTCAGTTAGTATAACAAGGTACCACACAGACACACATTAGCTGTTGCCTCCTGGGAAAATGAGGGGAGGGGAGGCAGTTGAAAATAGGAACCATCTGCATTGCTATGAGTATGTTCAATGCCATTGAGTTGCTTAGGATTTAGGGAGAACCTATGAATTAATGACCTCTAAAACATCCTAGCAGCCTGGCTCAGGTCTTGCAAACAGAGAGCCATGGCTTCCTTTACTGAGTACATGATTCAGCCAAGGAATAGAAAATTTCTTTATCATCAACCTTAAAGTTGTATGATTCCTCAGTATTATTAGAATTGTTATGTATTTATTTCCCGCTGCTCCTGGCAAGCTGTCTTGTGGCGGGTTACAGAATAAAATCCCATATACAAAATACACATAAAATCCCCATTAAAGCATACCCCGGTTGCAAAATCTCCATACCCCTCAGCCACTAGGCTGACTCCCAGTGTGCCATAGGGGACTCCAGGATCTGACAGTCCACCAGTTGATTGGCCCAGTGGTGATCTCTTCGGGGGAGGGGGGGTGCATCTGATCTTCCATAACCCAGCCTCAGCCATAGGGGCACTTTATGAAATCCCCAAACGATTATGAGCATTTTGCCAATGTGATACTACGACTACTACTATAACAGTATATTGGAAGAGCAACCACTGACAAATATAAAATAGAAAGCGGGTCACTTAACCTAGGATCCTGTTTTGGTTGACTCTTTATGTTTGATCATATGTTTGACCATTTAGACTTTATGTTATAACCTTTTCACTTACAAACATAGAGAAGACTACTATATCATTGTGCCTCGTTATTTCCTTTTTTCTTCTCAGCCATAGACCTGGCAGAAGAGCTCCGTTTTACAAGCCCCGTGGAAAGTAGTCATTAGTTTTGTCTTCTTGACATTCAGCTGTAATCCTACTTTGGCACTTTCTGCTTTAACGTTCATCAGTAGTCATTTCAAGTCATCACTATTTTCTGCAAGTAATGTGGTGTCGTCTGCATATTTCATATTGTTAATGCTCCTACCAATTTTCACTCCACCTTCATCTAAATATAATCCATCTTTCATTATATGTTCTGCATCTAGATTGAACATATAGGGAGATAAACTATATCCTTGTCCGACACTTTTACTTATTGGAACCCATTCTATTTCTCCATATCCTTTCCTAACAGCAGTCTCTTGGGAACCCATTTCTTTTAAAACCAACCATAGTTTTTCATGATCTACACATTCAAAACTTTGCTGTAATCGATGAAACTGGTTTTCTTCTGAAATGCTCTTGTATGCTCCAGTAAGCAATGTAAATCTGCAACATAATCTCTAGTGTCTCTTTTGTGAATTCAGATTGAACACCCAACATTTCTCATTCCATATACGGCAACAGTCTTTGTAAGATTTTGAGAAATTAAGGTGAGAACTCATGTGAGAAATTAAGGTGACCATTCAATAGTTGCTGCAGTCTTTGGTGTCCCCTTTTTGGGGAATTAGAATATAAATTCAATGTTTCCAGTCTGTAGGCCATTGTTTACATTTCCAGTTCTGTTGGCATATTCTTGTTAAAGATTTTGATGGAATTCTATTTCTGTAGCCTGGAATAGGCAAAAATGGGGATTGCACATGAGCAGGCATGCCGCAGAGAGGGTTTTTAGGCTAAATTATCTAGGCATGCTGTGAGCTGTTCCTGATCAAACAGTTGTTTGCTCCCACATGCTAGCACCCTGACCCTCAGTCACAGAGGAAGCGTCCTGACCCTCAGTACCACTGAAGACCCAAGAAAGCATACAGCTGAGCAGGAGGGAAGGTATGTGTGCTTGCCCAGAAGATCCTTGATGAACAGTTACAGGTAAATGCAATCCTGCTTTTATCAGCAATCTTCTATATGGTCCCACATGAGGATCCTAACAAGCTATTCAGCAGGTGGTGGGTGATGAACAATGATGAGAGAACGGCTTTGCTAACCTGTGCTTCTCTTCTGGCCTACAGGTCCAGAGCGTATCGGCTGACAACCATGTTGCAATTTTTCAAAATTCTAACAGGGCGATTCCATGCAGAAAGGCAAAGGAGAAAACAATTGAACATGTATTCTCAATGGGCATGGAAGCTTGCCCTGTGCACAACACAATCCATCTAGATAAAATCTGGGAGGAAGCCCCCTTAATGGGACTCACTTAACACAGAGATATCCTGATCTCTCCTAAAACATCTTTTTAAGCAAAATAATAATGCTCTCCTTAGATCCAAAGTGGGTAAGGTCCTTTCATTTTCAGTAGCTGGCAATGGGAAGAACAGTAGCAGTATAACCTTTTGGGAGAGTGGCAGCCACTCATCTGGAGAGCTGAATGTGATTCCGCACGCTTCCACATACAGCCAACAGGGTGACCTTGGGTTAGTCACAGTCCTGCTAGACCTGTTCTCACAGAGCAGTTTTGTCACTCAGCCCCACCTTCCTCACAGGGTGTCTATTGTGGAGAAAAGATAGGCTGCTTTGAGACTCCTTTGGGTAGTAAAAAGCAGGGTATAAAAACCAATTGTCTTCTTCTCAAAAAGGCCTTTGAGGAATTGTTTGGACTGTATGTGAGACCAGGCCAGCACGGTAGCAGGATAAGGATGCTAAATGTGCTATAAGTGATATGGCCAGACCTTCCGATTTTAGGAAAAAATACTCAGAATGTTGAAAGCAGTCGAGGGACCAGAAAAAGTATTCCCTCTCCTCCAGCAAAAAAGCAGAAGATGGGAAACGACCGTTCCCAAGATCCCAAAAGTGAGGCTGGAGCTTCCCAGTCGGGGACGCGTTTCTTGTGTGTCCTTTTATGTATATTATACTAAATAATACAGGGGATCACATTTTGTAAAGCCCAGCTTCGACCTTCACTGGAGGTAAATAAACGCAGCGCCACGTACGCAAATCCTTAACGATGAGACCTCTCCCGCGTGAAAAGGGATCCTTTCTCCATTCCTGAAGCAAAACAGCATTCAAGCACTCGCCACGGTCCTAGGCGGAAGGCGGAAGGCTCGCGCCTGCTGAACTAAGGGCAGCGCCGCCCTCGAGAAAGAAGGCGCCAGAAGCGCCCCACTCAGAAGTAGAACAGGGCAGCGAGAAGGAAGTGTCGTCAGGATTGGCGTCAGCATGCCAGTACCTTTTAGCCAATCCGAATGAGAAAGGGGTGTTAGGCTCTGGCGATTCAAACTGGAGGGCGGGCCTGAGTGGGCGTAAGAAGCCGTTTGTACTGGAGAGATTGCCGTTGGAGGTGAAGTGTCGCGCGCCGCTTCGAGGAGGGGGTGGAAAGCTGTCTTCCCCCCCCCACCCCGGGGACTGGTAGGTGATGATACCCTAAAGGGGGAGGGGCATTCATATCTGCCCCTTGAGGGGGGACAGCCTAGACCGGGTGTGTGTGTGTGTGTGTGTGTGTGTGTGTGTGTGTGGGGGGGGGGTTATAAGGTTCTGCAGGGTCAGTGTTCGCATGCTGTACATTGTCACGGCCTCTGGCCATACATAATAAAGTCAGCTCTGACTACAGGGGCAGTGGTGATACTGGGTTGCAGCCAAAGGAAACAGGATTCTGAGGGCCCTTAAAAACTTTTTTAAGGGAGGGGGGAACCTTTGTACCCTGGTTTTGTCCACTTTATTGAGGTTCGCCTTGTCCCTTGGAGGATGTGGGCTTCGGGTGACGACTGGCGCGGGAAGAGGATGGGTGTGAGCAGGAAATCATTCCCTGTTATTAGAGAGTTACCAAATGAGAGTGATACGGGGTGGGGGGGGGGGTAGAGGCCCTTCCAAATACGGTCCTGTATTTCTGGCTTCTTTCACATCATAAAAAATTTCCTCAATATGCCTGAGTATAAAGTATTGGAAGGGTTTGAAGGCCGATTTCGCTCTCTCTTGTCATCCCTTTGTCATATTCCACCCTGAATGACAAACTAGAGAGGCATGAGATAGTACATTAGCATTTCCATATCAGTTCTGGGTGGGTGCATGTGCCGTTTGTAAGGTGGCAAGCTTTTTGTTTTGTTTTATTTTGCTATCAGTACGTTCAGTGATTTGCAAGGATAATAGCAAGAAGAGAGAAAGGGCCTTAGATTTTAGGGGTCCAGATCTGAGGTTTGACACTGGGAAGGCAACAGTGGGGGAAAGAGATGAAAGAAAATGGCTCAGTTCAATTCACACTTGGGCTAAGTAGCGATGAGGATGAGGATGAAGGGATTGTGCTGAAGCCTTTACAGCAGTTGTCCCCAACTCTCGATGCAAGGTCTGGTACCGGTCCGTGGCTCCTCCTTGTCCTCCTTGGGGGCTGCCCTGCCACTGTGTCGCTGGCTCACCTTTGGTGCTCTCTGGCATCCACCATGGCTGGGCCTCTCCCTCAGCGTGGCACTGCGCAGCTGCTGCTGGCAGCGCTCCCCAGTGGGTGGTGGGAAGTCAGGGGGGCCGGCGGGAAAGCAAGTGGAGCAGGGGCTCAGGCGGCGGCAACGACATCCCTCGGCAAAAGACTACCCCTCCCACCCCCGGGCCTCAGTATAATTGTCAAGCATTGACCGTCCCCGGTGATAAAAAGGTTGGGGACTACTGTTTTACAGGACAGGTGGTTTTCTTGTGGGTGGGTTCCAAGAAAGAGGAAGCATTGCATAAACACCCTAGAACAGTGGTCCCCAACCTGCGGGCCGCGGCTCCTTCTTCCCTCCCCCCCCCCCCCGAAGTGAGAAGCTCGCCAGGCCGCGAGCAAATCGGCCACCAAAGCGGCCGATTAGCTCGCGGCCCGGCAAGCTTCTCACTTCGGGAGGGGAGGGAAGAGAAGCTTGTGATCCGGAGGGGCCGGGAGGGGAAGCCGCCGGCATGGCGGCGGCGCAAACGTGCATGCGTGTTTGCGCTGGGGCTGCCGCGCGTGCGCGGGCCCCCGGGCCGCCCTCTCTGCCCACAACTCCACAACAGTCCGCGGCACGCGGAAGCTTGCGGACCGCTGCCCTAGAAGGTAATTCTAGGTATGAGAGGCAGGGAGGACAGGGCTGATTAAGTCTTCACAAAGATAGATTCAAGTGGGTAGCCATGTTGGTCTGAAGTAGCACAACAGTAATTGATTCCAGTAGTACCTTTAAGACCAACAAAGTTTTTTTTCCCCAAGGTATGAGCTTTTGAGCACATGATTGTTTGAAGAAGAGTGCATGCATTGAAAAGCTCGCACCTTGTATAAATCTTTGTTGGTCTTAAAGGTGCTATCACACTCAATTTTTATTGTAAATCTTCAGAAAACATTCTGAGGAGCTGGATGAATAATAGGCAAAGAGATAGTGGGGTGGTGAAGTCATGGGGTTTTTGGGGGGGTGGCTTTAGTTGTGAGGATGAGAATCCTGTGCTGGATCTAGAAGTGGCTTACGTGAAAAAACAAGATTTTTAGCCTGATCAACGGGATGGGTGGTAGTGCTGTCAGGTAGTGTGAAAAGAGTACAAGAAGAAAGATGAGATATCTCAGACATCTGGAGTTTGAGCTGGCAGAAGAAGAACTGTTTGAAGATAGTCACAGAAACCTAGGGCATTCAGTTAATCATATGGAAGCAGTGATCAACTAGAGAACTCAAAGAGTATGGAAGGTTTTAAATTTGAGAATGAGGTGCTTGTCCTTGATTTGGGGAAGCTCATTTCAGTGGAAGAACCCATGGCAGAAATGAGAGTGTAGGGAGGGCCAGGAAAGAAGTGAAGATGGAAACTGGGAGTAAGAGGCATATCCCAAGAGCGGGAAGGCAAATGATAGAAAGGGAACTGGGATGTAGTTGGGTGGTCGGGATATACTGAGGAATGGTTCTCTAGAATGTTGCAAAGCTCGAACAGAGTGGTTGTGTGCCAGAGTGGAGGGATAATGTGAGAAGTGCTGATGAGAGTTTGTGAGGACACCGGATGAAATGGCATGGGATGGGTCATGGTTTAGTGGTAGAGCAACTGCTTGGCTTGCAGAAGGTCCTAGGTTCAGTCACTGGCAACTCCAGTTAAAAAGAGTTAGGCAGGATGTGATCAGTAAGGTATTAGACAAACACTGTACAGCAGTCAAGGCTTGCCGGTTGGGCTGGTTCCCTTCCCTGCTCTACAACACAATAATTTGCCATTACGTCATCATCATGCTGACATACTTGCCCTGAGGATAGCAGTCATGCTTGGAAATATATCTTATGTGATCTGATAACTGTTGCTTTTCAGTGCCTTTTGGAGATTCATTCTTTAGGTCTTTATCAAGTTGGTGTCTAAGCCTCCAGGGCTGCAGGATTCTAGAAGAAGAAGAAGAGTTGGTTCTTATATGCCGCTTTTCCCTACCCGAAGGAGGCTCAATGCGGCTTACAGTCGCCTTCCCATTCCTCTCCCCACAACAGACACTCTGTGGGGTGGGTGAGGCTGAGAGAACTCTGATATCACTGCTCGGTCAGAACAGTTTTATCAGTTCCATGGCGAGCCCAAGGTCACCCAGCTGGCTGCATGTGGGGGAGCGCAGAATCGAACCTGGCATGCCAGATTAGAAGTCCGCACTCCTAACCACTACACCAAACTGGCACAGGATGCTTTTCATAAGATTGCAAAAGAATGAGACATGATAATGTTAGAGCTAAGGTGATCTAAAGGGTGTTAGTGTATTGAGAAAGTATGAAAGTTATCAGCTTGAGTTCATTTTATCTAGGATGAAAACTTTTTAGTTGCCTGATCACTGGTAACATGTTTTACAAGGGACCCTTGGCAATACTATCAAGACAATCATCATTCTGGTCTAGCTCAGAAAATGTGTTGAAATCCTGGTCCTTACAACCAGAAAACTTTAAAGTAATTATAAGGTAATAATTACTCTGCTCTGAAACAGGTTTCCTATGGCAGTTGATTGTACTTGGCTGAATCTTGTTATTACTTGGTTGATAACCCCAGGCTGCATCCTTTTGAATACTTGAATGCCACTGTGCCTTACTGGAAGTTTTCTGCATTTAGGAACTTTTTGATTAGGGTTTCTAGTCTAGTACAGGGTATAAAATTTGGCACTGATGCCAACAAACCTGGACTTTTTCGTATCTGCACAAGACTGATGAATAAACAACTGAAGATGGAACTTAAAACTTAATGTTGGAGCCTTGGAAATAGATTGAACAGGTAACTGGAGAAACCTCCTTTTCAAAATGGTCTTCTGCACAAGGCGGTGTTGGGATTCCTTCTATTCTTGAATCTCAGTTGCTACCAATACAGCCATAACATGATGCCGTGTCTGTTTTTTGTGCACAATATCGTTGTATTGTTGTTGTTGTTTTTAAACCAACCAGAGCCATTTCTGAATCAACCCTGACTTTATGACCTCATAAACCGGGAGAGTTCCTGCATCCAAACATTCTTAAAGATGATCATAATTTAGAAACAGTTGAAACAAAGAGGCAGTCAACCAGTGTGAAGGTTAAAGTCTTTGGAATCCTGTGAAATTGTGAGAGTTATTATTATGTAAAATAAGACTGTAAGATTGAGGAGATAGCTCTGACCCTTACGAAGAAGGATTACCTTTGATCGCTTGTACTTTATCAACTGTCTTATCCTGTGACCTTTGGTTCTCTTAAGATTTCATTCTGTAAATTCATGAAAGTCTTGTAAATGCCATGTTTTCAGAAGAAAGATGTTCTGTTAAGTGACTCTGTGGAGCACACATACTGGCTTCAAAAAATGACTTTATATTCCAGTTTATCTGTCAAGTTAGTCTTCAGTTTTTTTCCTTGCAATGTTTAAAACAAATCAGAATTTTTCTTCTTTGTAATGTTGTTCAAAAACTGCTGTTTTTTGAGAATGCGAGCCAGCCTTTTGAAAACAGGCCTGTTTTTCACTCCCTATAATTATATTTCAACTAGTACAACAAGTTAAGATACTGATATTCAGACTAGGCTGCAGGCAACCATTCAAACCTATTTAAGTGGCTAACCTTTCATGATAGCTGAGGTGGTTACAGTGGAAACTGCTACATGTGACCGGTCATAATTTTAAATATAGAACAGGTTTCTGAACTTTCCTTGTCTTTATACCTCCTAAGAAAAAGCCTTGAGCATAGCTCTTGCGTGCTTAAATCCAACATGCAGAATAGCCACAGTCATGTAAAGAAAGTACGGTATGGACCAAAAGAACTGTATGGTTTTTTTTAAGCTTTCTTAATGCATATCAGCGTCTCGTGTGTTTTCCTCTTCTTGCATCTGTAACCATGGGCCATGAGGGCGAATTCTCATATGTGGTTGCCTCTTAAGTCAGTCTTGATCTATGAGTACAGAGATATTTACTATATTGTGCTGAGGCCATATTGTGAATGATACTTGCTGCCCCGAAATGTACTATTGCTTCAAATGTTACCGGGTTAACTAGGTTGTCAGAATCTCAGAATCTCTATAGTACATCTTGTGCGTTTTAACATGCAGAGCTTTAACTTCTTGATTTTATTCTATTTTTATTAGGTTAAAAACAGAAGTTCTACAAACAGGCACAGCCTTTGACTCTGAGCTTGATGCAGAAGAAAAGTTAAGGTACAACATTATATTGACAAAATATAACTATACAGTTTTTTTATCCCCATTCTGTGCTTCTGCTCAGCTGAACCAGAGCTGCCCAGAAATGCTTCATTTCCTCTGCTACACACACTGTCTTTCCTAAAGTATCCTCTCTTTCTTTCCAGGTTGCCTTTCTCCTAAAGGCTCAAAGCAAATAACAAAAATTACAAACCCACAATAAATACAATGTAACCCACTAATACCCACTAATATCTCCTTTCAGAAAAATGTCTCCCTGAAAAGTACCACTTTACACCTTGTTCCTCAAAGCCCATGAGCCTCTCCTAAATTTAGTGTATAGTTATTGTTTTTATGGACTCTCTTGTAGAAAGAATTTGGAAGAAATAATAGGGGGATTTTTCTGTTTTCAGATTTCCCCCCTCATAGATAGAAAAATTAAAATACATATGCAAACTGGTATAGCAGTTTATAACTTTCTCAAAATTATGTCATAATTTTGTCTGAATAAAACTAATAAATTCCATTAGTATGTAAAATAGAGCACCCTTGCTCACTAATAGAGTTAGCTTTGTTAAGTAGCAAAGTAAGTTTATGTTTGATAGGAAAGTCATTACTGCATACTTCCATTTTTCCAAAATTTGTTTCCCCATCGGTGTGCTGATGGTACCCATCTCTGTCTCTCCATTCCTTCTGAGTTAGAGGAGACAGTTGAGTTCTGTGTGTCAAGGGATCCGGAGTCCAGGAAGTTAAAGGACTCTCAATTCTGGATGGGGTCATTTTGTTCTGATTCTGGATGAGGTTGTTTTGCCCCAGAAAGAATAGGTGATCTGGGTGTGCTCTTGGATTCATTTCTGTCATTTGAGACTAATGTGACAGAGGCAGCTAGGAGTGCCTACCTCCATCTCCAACTGGTTCACTAGCTTCAACCTTTCCTGGGTAGGGATAACTTTGCCACATTGATCTGCACTCTGGTAATCCAGATTAGATTACTGATGCATTCTACATTGGGCTACCCTTGAAGGTGGTATGGAGGCTGGAACTGCTGCAGAATGCAGCAGTTTGACTGCTGATGGAAATTCCTGACTGGATGCTTATCATGCCAGTCTTGAAAGATATGCACTTGCTACCAAGCCGTATTCAAGGTGTTATTAATATATAAAATCCTAAAAGGTTTGGATCCCAGTTATCTGAAGTAGCATCTTCTCCCAAGTAGCACTGGGATCTCAAGGAGGGGACCTACTTGTAGTTCCATGTCTCTCAGAGGTGCAAGGGACAGTGACATGCAAGAGGGCCTTTTCTACACTGGTCCCCAGACTTTGGAGCAGCCTCTAGAGATTTGCCAAGTACCTATACTATATCGGTTTGGGGGCTTGGCTAAAACACACCTTTTCACCCAGGCCTTTGATGTTTAGCTCCTCTGGGTACTGTTTTGTGTTTTATATGTATTTTAGATTGTTTTATATACCTTTTTGTAATTACTGTGACCCACTCTGGGACTTGTGGGTAAAAGGTGGCATATAAATTTCCAAATAAATGAATCTAAATATCTAGGTATAAAAGTTTTGGAAAAACAGTTCCTGGATTCAGTGCCAGTTGTTGCAGAAAGCACGTTCTCTGAACCAGAGCATTACTGATAAGCCAAATGGATACTTTTTTTCTTTACAAGTTTTGTTCATAGTTAATATGTGGGGACTGAAGTGTGTGTGTGTGTGTGTGTGTGTGTGAGGGTGGTCAGTGAATTTATGTGGCAACCTTCTCCCGTGGAGCCCGTTGAAGTCTTCTGTGCTGAATAGCTATGAAAGCATGCTTGGTCAGAAAGTTTTTTTTTTTTTATCATTCACACAAAAAAAATTCTGTGCCCTTCTAGCTGTGCAAGTGGTATATTGTTTGGCGTAGATGCCAAAATATGGTACAATATAAGCATCCCTCCTCTGCTTGATATTAATTTATCAGCCATCATTCCCATACGCATTTCCGACAGCTATGTGGTTTGAAGAAGCAATTTCCACGCTGCTGAGTTAGCCATTTCTCTTTTAATCACCCCTGTGATGTCACTAGCTCTACTTCTTTGGAAATATGCTGACCATGACATAGATTTTATAAGCATTTGCCCTAGGAACAGTAACTTACAAAAATAAACTTGCAATTTCTGTTGCACTTTCCCCCAGCTATGCCTTTTGGCTGTCTCATGTTCATTTTGTTTCGAAAAGCTATGCTAATTTTAAGCTTGATAGGAAACTTTTTTAGTGCTCCAGAGAATTTGAAAAGGAATCCTGATTTATACTTCAGTCCATGGTGAATGGAGCAATCTAAATCTGAAAAGGAAAAGGCTGATCTAAATCAGGCTCTCTCCCTCCCTGTGCTCTTCCTGAAGAAGAATGCTTGCTACCTGCTTGCTTGAACAGTGAATCATATTGGTGTCAACTTAGTAAATCGTTTTTAAGTACATCTTGAGAACATAATCTAAGACGCTGGCCATGTATCCCATTGTGCCTCTTGCTCTACAGAATTTCTGCTCATAGAGGAGGGGAACATTGGTGAAATTAATGGATTTCTTCTTGGCTCCATCTGTATGCAAGGATATTCTGCAAACTTCTCACTTGAGGACTAAGGCTGGGATACAAAGAACCATGAAACAGGCTCATAGAACAAAAGGAAGCTTTAGGTTCATTTTATCTCAAATAGCAGTTCCCTGTGTTGCATGGCAAATTGCTGTTAATACAGAGAAGAGTTTCAAGGCAGCTTGTTATATGCTAGGAGCTGGCTATTTAAAACAAGAAAAGTAAAAATATATGGGGTTTGAATGTCGTTGAAGCCTTTCTGTAAAGAAAGTGCCTCCAAAATGGGCTGGCTAAATATTTTTTTATATAATTCGTGCAATATATAGGTTTGGTCATATTTCTAGTCCTTAAGTCCAAATTGGATATCTCCCTATACTTTATTCCTTACATAAAAAGTATATTCATTCATCTGATGGAATTAGTTTTGAGAGATTATGAACTAGAATTTTTAACATTAACTTTCAGGGTGCATTTTACACTGGGACACTTGTTATATAATTGGCAATTTAAAAATGTTTTTGATGTTAAAAATTTGTTTTTTTTTTTACCCCAAAAGCCCATATGTGATGGCCAACCTTGTTCCATTCTAAATGGTTTCACTTCTGTTCTTCAAATCTCTTCTGTACACGCCTTATGTGTGACAGTGTTACCGGGTCCCCCTTGGTCACCAGTGGGGAATGGTTAGGTTGACCTGCCAGAGCAAGTTTGGGAAACTCTTAGAGATTTTGGGATGGAGTCTGGGGAGGACAGGGAACTTGATGGGGTACAATGCCATAGAGTCTACACTCCAAAGTATCAATTGTCTCTAGGAGAACTTGTTCTTTTTCCATTGCTTTATATTGTAAGTTTTTTAGGAGCAGGGATCTGTCTAGTTTTGCTTAAGAATTAAGCACTATATAAGTTGACGATGCCCTATATATATTGGAATGTTCCCTTTTCTTATCTTGTTTTCCTGCAAATGACAATCTCCATAATGTGGTGTGTGTTTGAGGTTCCGACTTAATCACATTGGCAAGAATTGCTGTATGTGGCAGGAGAAATGGAGAAAGAACAGACTAATCTTTGAATTATTTCAGTTTCCTGGCATGAAGATGGAGACAGCAATGCTGAATATACGGAATCTGTTTGACCAACTCATGCGCCAGGCAGAAATTCTAAATGAAGGCGATGAATATCGTAAGTCACCTTCTTGTGTGGATACTATGCAGATTACTAATGTCAGAGAGGCAAAAATCAATATTTGGAAGCCCCTTCCTACTCTGTGCTTTAAAGTATACTTTAAATGTAGTAGTTTAGTAATAGTTATGATGTTGGTGCGTGGGGGGGGTGCCCTCTTTCTGCAGAAAACTGATCTGCATACTTGGTTTTGTGCAATATGGTTTCTAGGCAACAGTGTAGAGTGTGGGGTTAAAACACTAATAGTTTCAGTAGTTACTTTATTCTATCTGTTGCCTCGGGGATGTGATGTTACATTGTTGTATACCATTGCAGGTCTTTGAAGAGCCCAAGGGAAGTCTGTGCTGTGTCACAGTAACCACATCCGTAAATAATGTCCTGGGGGGGAGGCATTGGCTAGAGGCGGGTTTGTGCAAGCTTCTGTAGATGTAGGTTTGCTGGGTGGAATGTTTATATTCTCTTTAGGGCGGCTTTAAGCAGCTAAAGGAAATTGACTTTTTCCTTTCAAATCAATATTTGTATAATTATCTAACTGAATAGAGTTTCTGGCCCAGACACCTATAATATTAATCTACATCTGCTGAAGCATATTACAGCAGTTACATTTGTATTGTACAGTTGAACATCTTTCTGATGTGCTAATCTGTAACCATAAAATAATCCATTCTCAAGTTGATTCTAGCTGCAGCTCCAGTCTCTGGTAAGACAATTGTCATCGTTTGCATTTTTAGTTAAGTGGTCTTAGTCACAGGCTTTGAATCAGACTGAGTAGTTGAACAGAAATAATGGATGATGATGATGATGAGAGGAATAAGCTTGATTTGTGATATAGTTAGTGTGCACTAATCAGGCTCTTGTTGTTGCCATGTTCTGATTAAGATAGGCACCACCTTGGCATTCTTGCTGTTTTCACATTACGGGAAATTTTTAGTGAGTGAGTTTAGAAGGAAATGTGAGAGCAAAAAAATATGAAAGAAATAGATTAGGTAAATGGATTGTAATATGTGTTCTTTCCAGAGTTTATCCAGCTGGCTAAGAATTTTGAGGAGTTCAGGAAAAGGTGGCAGAAAATGGATCATGAGGTTGCCAAGTACAAAGATCTTCTGATGAAAACAGAAACTGAACGTAGTGCCTTGGATGTGAAATTGAAACATGCTCGAAATCAAGTGGATGTGGAGATCAAGAGAAGACAGCGAGCTGAAGCCGACTGTGAAAAGTTGGTGTGTACTGCATTGTTTCCTAAATTGGTTTTCCTTTGATAGTGTCTCTGTGGGTCAGATAAGTCTTCCGCCTTACATGTTAACATAGAAATATTAATGTCTTCTCAATTCTCATGTTATTATATGCAGCAAGCTTGACATAAGAAAAATCTTGTGGATCTGTCAGTATCTTCGTTTCCAATGTTGGTCAATTAAGTATACTTAGAGAAATTAAATGGCAGCTCTCCTGTATTGTATAACACAGTTTACTGTCTCTAAACATGGATGTTTTGTTTACTAGGAAAAGGAAGGGTCTTTCGGGGGTTTTAAAGAACAACAAATACCCAATTGTCTACCTTTGTGGTACCCAGATTTGTTATTTTAAGGAAGTTTTTTTGAGATACTGCATTTTGTCATTGAAATAATCATTATTTCACTTTATAATACTAAAACAGAGTGATGTGACTGCTTGAAAGCTTCAGGCATTATTCCTGATGACACTGATACAAGTGACACAAGTCCTCTAAGCTCATGCCATGTTTCGGAATTTATAACTTTCATTTCACCTACATTTTATTTTTGCAGCATCCCTGCGAGGTAGGTTAGGCTGTAGAGTGTGTGATTGGTCCAGAGTCACCCAGCAGATTTTGCGGTCAGATTGGAGATTTAAACGGGTCTCCCAGATTCTAGTCCAGTACCAACTACACTACATTGGCCCTTTTGTGATTAACTAAGCAGTGTGCAAAGATAGATTATGGGAAGTGAAATTTCTCTAGGCAAAGTAAGTAGAGAACACTGAAAGTTTAGTCTGATTTGTTCTTGGGGAGCAAAATTCCAGGCAATGCTGGAACCCCTCTTGTGTATGAAGCCTCTTGCTGATTGGCAGATTCTGCTAGTGCTCAGTAGATATTTCTAATCTTTTTCCATATTGTATGCCTCTGCTGAAGCAGTTTTCTGGCCAGAAGGTGCTTCAACATTTAAAAAGTCTTAAATGCAAGCATACATAAGATATTATGTTCAGACATTACTTTTGTGATCTTTTTCTGACTCAAGCAGTCTTCACGTGCTCTTCCATGTCAGAAGGTCAGTTTGGCACATCTGCTGCAGCAGTGTGACCTCTCGCTGAGAGCCGAATCAGAAGTGATGCCAGGAGATCTATGAAGAGATAGTTGCAGTAATTTTAAGACAGAAATGGAGAGGGAGGCTGATTTGGTCAGGTGCATGGAAGAAGGGATAAATCGCCTGTTCTCCCAGTGTGGTTTTATTAGTCTTGGATGGGGGAAAAACATGAAAACAGCACAGTATGCCCATCAAAACAGTTGCCCTTCACCGCATGAGCTTTGAAATGAAACTGTTGTACGTGCCTTCCTGAATGCAAAAAGTGAAGGTGCATTCCATACCCATTTGGTAAACCATTGTGAAGAACTGGTACCACTACAGGAAAAAAAACAGCAACCTGACTATTGTTAGATGGGCAGTTCCAAGAAGATGTCTAAAAAAGACTGTCTGAAGAATGAGTAGGAGTTATGCCAAAAGATGACATTCAGTAAATATGAGGGGCTCTTGACTGTGAAAGGCTTTAAAGCAGTGGTCCCCAACCTGCGGCCCGCTGCCGGGCCGCGAAGGCCATGGTGCCGGGCCGCGGCTCCCCCCGCAGTAAAAAACTTCTCAGGCCGCAAGCTTGCGGCCCGGGAAGCTTCTTACTGCGGGAGGGCGCGGCCCATGCGGGCGAGGCCCGATGCGCGGGCGTGGTCAGAAAGGTTGGGGACCACTGCTTTAAAGGTTAATGACAGCACTTTGAATTTAGCCCAGAAAGAAATAGGTGGACAATATAGTTAACACAGTACTATAGTTACCTTTCAAGTGGCTGATTGCAGACTACAATAGGGTTGGGGTCTTGCCTCTGTAGTCTGCACCAGTTAAAGCTTCTGAGAGATCTTCAAAAGCACCCCCCTCCCCTCCAATAGAGCCTATTAATGTAGTCCCTTATGGAGGTTGTGGTAGCTTTGGTCAGTGTGGATAAATCTGCAGAAACTAAATAAGGTGAGTTTCTAAGCTAGATGAAATGGAAATAAATGGAAATATGCTGTTCTAGGTGTTGAGGGCATTGCTGGACCAAGGCCTTGTGTGACTAAGCAGCTTGCAGTAATGACATGAGTATCTTTCACCAACTTTGGATGGTGAGCTGACTGCAGTCCTTCCCGGTCAGGAAAGAACCTGGCACTGTCATACATGTCCTGGTAACATCAGTTAGGTTACTGCAATGCACTCTTCCTCTATTGTTACCTGTGTGAAGGAATTTTTATTTTGTTTGGGATTCATTCTCTCTCTCTCTCCCTTATACCCTTCCTTCCTGTCTATGTGATTATGTTTGCGCTTGTTTTTATGTTTATATTATGTTTTTTAATTGTCTTTAATATTCTAAATATATTTGTATTTTAAATGTTTTTTTTTAAATATCTCAAATGTTGTAGTATTTTGTTTTAATGTTCTCCACCTTAGGGACACCGAATTGAGTGGAAACAGCATATAAATATTTGGACAAATATATAGTAACAGTAACATTGCCGATATGATTAACCATTGACAGGCTGGACCCAAGAGTACCCACAAGTTCTTAAACTCAGTCTACTATATAAAGCTTAACTCCTTCTGAGGCTGATATATCAATGCCTCCCATGGTCTTTGTCTAGATTCAGCTTCAGTTTGTTTGCTCTCAGCCACTTTGTTGTGTCTTCAAGACACTGGCCCTGACCTCCACAGTTGCATCTGCTTCAGTTTATCATGATCAATTGTATTAAATGTTGATTAATTGCCTTTGTTGTATTTTGACTGAAGATAATCTACTAAAAGCAATTGTACTGCTTCAGTCTGAAATCCAGATCTAGAGTTAGACTGAAATGGTGAATCGGAGGTGTGGGGGGGGGGGCTTATTCAAGAGCAAAACCCTGTGTGGAAGTGGCACAGATTGAACCCATAGCCTCATAATGCCTGTCTAGATTGGTGCCCCTGCATAGCTTCTATTTAAAAATGCTGCAAAGATCTGATCATGGATCTTCCAGTGACCTGTCTGCTTTGACTCTGGCAGTGCTGGTATAGCATTCCAGGGGACTAGCCATGTTAGTCTTTAAAGCAGAAAGAAATAGGGTTCTTGTACATTATTGTATTCAAGAATATGTTTTCATGGACTATGCCCCTATTCTTCAGGTGAGTGCTGGTCCACTCAGTATATTTGAAAGCTTATGTTGGGATAATAAAAGGTACCTCAAGACTCTTGTTTATTTTTTTAGTTTAGAGAGGTTTTCATTTTTTGTTTAGATCATTTCTTAAAGACTTCACAGTTCATTCAGCTATTCATTGTTCTAGTTTTCCTTTTCTAATTGTTCTGACTAGGTGTTTTATTTGGTGCTATGCAATTTGTTTGGCTTTGATTCATGTTTGAGGGATTGTTTCTCATGGAGCTAAGCTTAACCTTTGATTACTGTAACCTGAAAGAGACCTTACTCTTGCTTATTGACCTCTTCCATGGTACCAAAAAGAAAGAACCAAGTTAAACTATCCATTCAGTCCATTGTAGTGCATTTGTGTGTGTGCTTTATTGCCTCACTTAGCAGATGGGAATACATTTTTGGCCACTTGTTGAATTCAAAAGTGCTGTTTTCTTACCTTGCTAATATGGTGGAAACTATTGTGATTTGCAAATGGAGTCTGTAAGATACCGGCAAATTGCTTTATGGCTCAACGAAATGTATTTGGAGTACCTTATCTTTTTACACTAGGTAGCAATTTGATCCAGCAAAATCTCTTTGCTGCTGCTTTAAACTAAGTTGATGCTATCACTTGAGAGACAGGTGCATATCTCTTCGTAGGCATTTATATGCAGTTGGTGTAGTGACTTTCCTTAGAAAGCTATGTGTATTATGGGTTGTCGGTTTCATAAATGTAAAGCCAAATTACTTTTGATGTTTTCTAACTTGTAGGAGCGGCAGATCCAGCTGATCAGAGAGCTGCTCATGTGTGATTCATCAGGCAGTATTCAGCTGAGTGAAGAACAGAAGTCAGCGCTGGCCTTCCTAAACAGACCTCAAACTTCCACTGGTGGAAACAAAAGGTAGGCTAGTCAGGTGGTATCAGGATGTAAGATAGCCTTGATGTAGGTTGCAAAGATAATAAACTTTTTGCTAGAGTCAGCACAAGAACTTTTTAAGTGCATTTGAGTAGCTTAAATGTATCTAAACGTAGCCATTATTTAGTATTTTGTATGTCATATGTTCAACTTTAAAACATCTTGATTCACAAAATTCCAGTTTGCTCTGTGCTGGAAATCAGCATTACATAACAATGGAGCATGGGGAATTCCATGATTATGCTGCTAGTCCTGTGCAGTATTGATTTGTTGAAACACTCTCCAATATGCCCTCAACCGAATCTCTAAAAAGATGGTCCTGTAATGCAGACCTGCTAATCTGCATGTCAATTACTCTGCCTCTACTATAGTAATAATTCAGCTCAGAAGTACTTTTTCCAGCAACTGATCTAGCTTCAAACAATAGTCATTTTTCTTATTACGTGAGAGGTTACTTTATCTGGATCCAACTTCTGATGATAGTGGGAGGGTTCCTTTTATATAATTAAGCATGGAGTTCTACCCCTGAGTGGAAGACACATTTGTGGGTTATTTCCCACTCATCTCCATGGAGGCATGTCAAGACTTTTCTTCCACTTCCTGTGTGATGATGTGTCCCTCACTCAGGTGTCAGGCTTTTTCCTGCCTTGGAAGGGAGAGCAGTTAGCCAGGGTCTGTCTGCAGCGTAGAGTGATTTTATAGCTCAAAACATACTTTTTCTCAATTTCCTTATCTCTGCTTGACTCTTATCTTAATTCTTACCTTCTTATTATATTCTCTATTCTCTTTTTCTCCTTTGTACTTTTGTCAGAGGAGAAAAGCCCAAAACCACTCTAAAATGGCGGTTGGGGCTTTTCAAGATGACTTTATGGAGGAGCTGATCTCTCAGGTCTCCTGGCTCATCCAAGCTGCCATATACAGCAGAACTGATAGCAGCAGACTGCCTTGGGCTACTCCATCCAGGAAAGGAGAAGAATCAAGCGCAGCTGAGACAACACCCTGCAAAAAGCTGGCCTCAGCCCAGCGGTCATTTTGCCTCTTGTAATTCCCGCCATGATCCCAGCCCATTCTGCACAAGGAAGTGCACAGGATTGTCAGTATGAGTAAGGGTTACTTTAACAAATTCCAAAAAAACAAATCAAAACAAACCTGAGTGAACATAGTGAGAACCCAAGGGTTCAAGCATGACTCGGAACAGCTTCCAATAGGGTGACACCTGGCAGAGTTCTTAGAGCAATGGGGACAATGCCAGGCAGTTTCCTGGACAATGGGAGTAGTGTACCATGGTTACATGCTAGAATTTGTCAGACTTCCTCCACAAAAGGTTCTGAGATGTTCGATTTCCAAAAATCCCTAAGAAATCCTAAGAACAATGCGGGCAATACGTCACTTTCAAGACACAAGCAATAGAACCAGTACCTCCCCCGGAAAGAGGCATCGGTGTATATTCAGTATTCTTCTCAGTCCCCAAAAGAAACAGATATTGGAGAGCAGTATTGGATCTAAAATTCATAACCAGACTTCTACTTCTGAAGAAGTTCAGAATCTAGACAGATCAGTGACAGAATCCCTCCCTGGATCTTTGTTGTTGTTGTTAGGTGCGAAGTCGTGTCCAACCCATCGTGACCCCATGGACAATGATCCTCCAGGCCTTCCTGTCCTCTACCATTCCCTGGAGTCCATTTAAGTTTGCACCTACTGCTTCAATTACTCCATCCAGCCACCTCATTCTCTGTCGTCCCCTTCTTCTTTTGCCCTTGATCGCTCCCAGCATTAGGCTCTTCTCCCTGGATCTTACAGAGGCTTATCTCCATGTTCCCATTTTCCATATTCACGGACAATACCTCAGATTCTATATAGGGGGAAAGCACTTCCAATTTCTTGCTCTTCCATTTGAACTATTGACAGCGCCTCAAGTTTTTACAAAGGTCCTCTTTGCAGCAACAATCAATGAGGGGCACAGATTATCTTCAGAAGTGCGGTTTTCTGGTGAACATGCAGAAGAGCTCTAAAATGCCTCTTCAGAAACTGGAACACCTGGGCATGCTCTTAGATACAATCCAGTGCAACGTGTTCTTTCTGCAGAACAAGGTGATAAAAACCAGAGTGACAGCCCTGGCAATCATCAAGGCAAGATCCTTCCAATTTATGCAAATGGAGAGTTTTATGGGACTTATGGTTGCCAACTGGGAAGTGCTACAGTGGGGCAAGTGGCACACGTACCGTGTACAAAGATTCCTAGAGCCCTTCCAGAATGCCATCATGAGCCAAAGAACCATGTCCATGTATCACTCAGAGTAAAACAAGGTCTCAAATGGACACTTCAGAACAACTTGTCATCAGGAAAGTTCATTAACAACGAGACACAGTTGTTCACAGATGCCAGCCTCAGCAGTTGGAGGGCAGGCCTAAACAACATACCGGTACAGGGAAGATGGTCAGCAGAGAAATCCAAAGTTAGAACTATGTGCGGTCTTCCTTGTACTACAACCATTTGATTTACTCCTGAACAAAGTATATCTCCTAATACAGACAATTTATCAGCAAAATCATACATCACCCATCAAGTCAGTTCCAGATCAATGACTCTTCACAGAGAAGCAGCAAAGATCATGAGGTGGACAGAGTCACACCTTCTGTCACTAAGGGCGGAGCACATTCAGGGAGTGAACATCCAACCTGATTGGTTGAGCTGCTAGACAATCCAAGCAGGAGAGTGGGAACTGAATCAGAAGGCATTCAATTTGATTACTCAACACTTTGGGGTTCCGACTCTAGACCTGTTCGTGATGAGGCTCAGTTGGAAGACAATCAGATTTTGCTCCAGATACCTTTGCAGAACTCACAGATGCTCTGTCATCAACATGGCCACTGGGCCTATTGTACACATTTCCACCAATTACAGTTATACCCAAACGTCTGTGCAAAATCAGACAACAGAAGGCAGAAGTAATCCTGGTAGCACTGTGTTGGCCAAGGAGGCTGTGGTTTTCAATTATCATTCAGCTTTCAATGGGGCAACCTCTGAAGCTACCGATTCTTTCAGACCTTCTCTCATAGGGTCCTGTTTGGTATCAGGATCCTAAATGATTCAGTCTAACCACATGGAAGCTGAAAGGATGAAACTGCATAAGAAGGGTTACAGCAACAAATTCATAGATCCTATTTTAGCCACAAGGAAACAGCCAGGATATATAACTCCTCCTGGAAGGCATTCACCAGGTGCTGTAATAGGAAAAAGGTTGACTCTTTTTCTCCAGGTCTAGGAGCAGTACTGAGTTTTCTTCAAGAGGGGGCTTTGAGAGGTTTAAGAGCCACTACTCTTAAGGAGACAGCGGCACTAGCAACCATTCTGTCTGCTGACAGGGGCTTGCCTGTCTTCAAACATCCATATATTTTGAGGTTCCTTAAGGGAGTGGCAACTAAACAACCTCCCCAGGTTCACCATTTTCCAACTTGGAGGTTAAACACTGTCCTGAGAGCTCTCACTAAAGAGCCTTTTGAACCTGTAAGTGAAATTCCAATCCAGACTCTATCCCTAAAGATAATTTTTCTCATAGTGATCACTTCAGCTTGTAGGATTTCCAAGCCTGGTCTGTGTACATTTCATAAGGAAAAGGTAGTTCCTAGAACTGACCCCTCCTACAGACCCGTGGTCTCCTCAACATTCCATTGCTCACAAGAAATTGATTTTCCAAATTTCTGTCCGATTCTGTTGCATCCCTCAGAAAGATTGTGGCACAACATAGATCTTAAATCAAAGCAGTGGTCCCCAAACTTTTTATCACTGGGGACCGGTCAACGCTTGACAATTTTACTGAGAGATGTTGCCTCCTGAACCCCTGCTCCACTTGCTTTCCTGCCAGTGCCCCTGACTTCCCGCCGCCCACTGGGGGACGCTGCCAGCAGCAGCTGCGCAGTGCCATGCAGAAGGGGGAGCCCCAGCCATGTTAGGGGTTGTGGACCACTGTCTCAAAGCATATCTGATTTGGACACAATCTTTTCGGAAATCTGATTCCCTATTTGTTTCCTTTTCCAGCCCTCATAAGGACAAGTCCTTATCGCCTGCTTCCATGGGGAAGCTTCTTAGACTCTGCATCACACATGCCTATAAAGCCTCTAGAACTCAGGTTCCTATGGGAATTACTGCTCATTCCATAAGAAGCACTGCTACCAACGCAGCATTTCTGAACAGGGCATCAGCTGAACAAGTATGCAGGGTGGCCACTTGGTCTAACATTTCCACCTTTATAAGACATTATAAAGTTGACTACTTTAGTTCAGCTGATGCCAATTTTCGTAAAATAGTATTAGTATGATCAATGAAGACATTCAATTCCCTCTAGGAGTTTAAGGGACTGTTCTTCCAAGTCCCACTAAGGTACCCTCCACTATGTTGTGTTACCACCCACTCTTCAGTAAAGATTGACGTGACAGAAGTAAGAAAGTAAGGTGAATGTTGGAGAACCTGTGACTGGGCAAAGAGAGACCAAGGCCCCAGAAATCCTGGTGACTGGCAGCTGTACAGAGCATTGCAAGTTCATCCTAAAGGCCCAGTTTAGTTTCTGAATCTTTGGGAGACAAATCCAGCATGTTTTGAAAGGTCCTTCTGCATTAATTTTTCATTTTTGAAGCTATTACCCATCAGACTGGCCACATGACAGTTGAACTGAAAAAACAGAGGAGCTCATTTTCCCTTCTTCCTTAGGTCTCTTTAAAATAGTGTGGCATGTGACCTTCCGTATTCCCTGGAGCGTGTGTATGTTCTGCACCTAGGCACACAAATCCTGAAAAGAAAAAACATTATACAAATTATCACATCTCTTTACATTATTTATTTTCAAAAACCTTTTGGGTTTTTTTATAACAAAGATAAGAAAACTGCTAATGTCAGTATTCCAGCTTCTACAGACATCCTGTTCTATACTTGGGCAGCAAAACTGCAGGGCACCCAATATCTTTAAACAGCCCGTGGCGCCACGGGCGCCACGGACTATATAATTCGTTAAGCCCCCTAGAGGTGGGCTTTGTCCGTGATGAGGAAGGGTCCGGGTTGGACCCTTCCTCACGACAGACAATCAGAGGGACCAATCGGCAGGCGCTTCGCGCCTGCCGATTGGTCCCTCCGATTCCCAGGCTGAGCAACTGCGAGCCGCGCGCAGCGCGGCTCGCAGTTGCTCCCGGTCTGATGCTGCGGGAGGCGCGAAGCGCCTCGCGCAGCGTCAGACCGCCGCCCGAGGCAACCCCCAGCAGTCGCGCTTCGCGCGCCTGCTGGGGGTTCCCTCCCTGCCGGTCTGACGCCTTCTCCCCTTTCAAAACCCCTTTTTATAAAGGGGCTTTGAAACTAGTATATATATAATTCTGTTTAGGGTGTGGCATCTATTAACAGTCTGATCAAAGGCTGAGCAGTTGGGTAAGTCATTATAAAGATGTAAAGATAGAAATAAAAGTATTCTGAGTGTGTAATGCGTGTATGTTTTTGTTTTGTAGACTGTCAACAATAGACGAATCTGGTTCAATTCTGTCTGACATCAGCTTTGACAAGACTGATGAATCACTGGTAATACAACTGCGGTCTTTCATCACTTGTGCTTTTTCAAAACAGTTTAAATCTAAAGTTCATCATGAGCAGAAGGACACTTTCAGTATAGGTTTCAAGAAGTGGAGGGGTTATTGCCAATTTCACCCTTTCTACTGCAGACTCGCCTGTTGCATTGCACACTAATACTACCCCTCCCACAGGAGTCTTTGTGTGTGTGTGTGTGTGTGTGACCTATTGGGGGCTACAATGGAAGGGAAGAGGCAGAAATGATCAATTCCACAGACAGATATCTTCTTAAAGGTTTTCGAATCTAATCCTAGGGGGTTTTGTCTTAAAACGATCTTATGAATACGTAACTCTGAGGAGTTACTTTTGTCCTGGCTCTTACGTTTATTATTTCACTTTGTGTCCAATTTCCGTATGTATTACACAATCAAGATCAGGTTTGTACTTCCTGATTTGAGAAGTCATCAGACTTGTAGTTTTTTAATGACAGCTCTCAAATTGAACAAAGAAGTGTGCTTATTGTTTCAAGCTACAGGGTGCTAACTGGAATCTTCTCTCATCTCCAGGACTGGGATTCCACATTGGTAAAGACTGTCCGGTTGAAAAAGAGAGAGAAAAGGGTGTGTACTTTACTGTTCGGTGAAGTCTGTGATAATTTGGTAAAAAGTAGAGGTTTCCCATGTCATGGAGCTTTTACACTGGTTCGTTACGTAGGTCAAACTGACAAATTTCTCTCACTTCTGAGCTTGTTCTTCAAAGCATACAGCAATGTACCTTATACAACAGCTATGTTCTCTCCCCATCCCCTTTCATTGTGAGATAGGCTTCCAGTGAGATATATGTGCTGCCATTCTATCAGAGGAACATGTACTGTGTCAAACTTGCATATCTGCTGTGCCACTTAAATTTGGTTTGTTCTATAAGCACAGCTATATTTCTTATTTAAAACTGAAATTTTCTTCAGATTTCTAAAGCTTTAAGAATAGAGCAAGTTTACCAATTCAGTTTCATGCAATCCAAGATGGTAGTTAAAACTTCCATAATTTTTTCTTTCAGATGAATATAAATGAAAAGTTTAATTCTGTTTCTCTTCTATTTAGAAGAACATCCCCAAGTTGAGACTTTCTCCTTTCTCCCTCCCTTCCCACTTACTATTTTTCACTTGTATGCATTCAGTAGATAATTTATGCACTGCACAGCCTAGAGAGGTTAATTCAAGCAAAATTTACAGTTAACACTTTCTCTAAAATACTACAAGAGTATAAAATCTCTTGGAAGCATTTGAATAACCTAATAGAACTTTATTTCATTTTCATCAGGAATTGTTTGATCTGATCTCTGTTACAAATATCTTTTTCACAGCGCTCCTCTAGGCAATTTATAGAAGGCCCACCTGGTCCTTTAAAGAAAACTCGTTCTATTGGTTCAACAGTGGACCAGGTATGTGGTTTTGCACAGGTTATTTTGATTGCTTTATGATATGGCTGTGACTTACAATTTTCACAAAAAATACTTTTTATCCTGCCTTTCTTCCAAAGGAGCTTAGGTTGCTGTACATGGATTCCTTCCCATTTGTAGCAACCCTGCCAGCTGTGCTATGTGAGGAGATATGCAACACCTAGGGCTCAGTCTGTCTCTTTCAGTATGGGTCTCTGTGGCAACTTTGTTCAGCCAAGTAGATGTTTATTCATTTACTCACAGACCCCCCCCCCCCTTCCCCTCCTCCTGAAGACCTGCTCATGGGCTTTTCATGGCTGTCCCAGCCCTTCGGAGTGATCTTGGGAATGCCTTGATCCTGTTGGAATTCTGCAAGGGAAGCTTGCGGCCTGGGAAGTTTTTTACTGCGGGGGGGGGGGCGGGGAGAGGGAGCCGCGGCCTGGCGCCATGGCCTTCGCCCACGGCCCGCGGGTTGGGGACCACTGCTGTAATAGAAGTTCTCAATATATTTCGTGTATTTTGAGGTGTAATGGTAGGCATTGAAAGCCATAGTAATTATTTATTTGTTTGTTTATTTATCTATTTATTTATATTTTTATACCACCCTTCCCTGCGGCTCTGGGCGGTTTACATAAAACATTTTTGAACATTCACATAGAACAAATTTGAAACATATTATGTTCTAATAACAGTAGAAATATTTTATAGTTCTTTTTTTAGGCACTCAGGTTTATCCTATGGCATCTGAGACCTTGTCTTTAATACTTACTTTTGGGCTTATTTCTCTGTTCTCCACAAGCTCCATGATCAGGTTTTTCCGGCTTCAGCCAAACACAGTTTCCAGTCTTCATAAAGTGCAGCCTATGTCTTGTCCATATTCCCTTGCTATTGAAATTTAGGCCATTAATAGAAATGCTTGGATCCTAAGACATATATGAGCATCAGAGCTCACAGAGCAACGCTTTCACATCTCTTTATCGTACTGTAACCCCCTGAAGGGGGATTATATTGTGGAGCTCAGGGGATCACGTATGGGGCACAGTCACATTCTGCAGTGGGAAAATGGTGGGAATGCCCCCCCCCCATTCACTGACAGAAATGTGGTTCTGTTTTAGAATCCAAGACACAGTCCTATATCTTTTGCTCTCTCCTTGTTTTCACAGTGAAGGCTTCTATTTTTGAAGCCAGAGTTTCTTTGCCATGCAATATCTCAAGTAAGTGCCTGAGGCTGCACTAACTTAGAATGAATTACGGGTTCCGTATGCTCAGGAAGAGAGAGCCTCTTATATATCTCCTTTGACTGCATCTTGCTACAGTTAATCTCTCAGATGTCTCATTTTAGGGAAACGAATCAATAGTTGCAAAAACAACCCTCACGGTACCTAATGATGGAGGCCCAATTGAAGCAATTTCCACTATTGAAACTATACCTTGCTATGCTGGAAGTCGTAGGAAGGCAGGTAAGTCTGTTTTCAGATTGTCACATCTCTTCCATCCCCACTGTGCTGGTCACCTTCCCTGTTGTTTCTGCTTGCCGCTGTTCTTTCTTTCTTGTTTGTGCCTGCTTTCCTAATGCTTGCCCACTCTGTCCTTTTTTACCTTTCTCTGCTTCCTTTCTTCCCTCCCTCCTTCCTATCCCCCAGCCATTTCATTCCCTCCATTCTTCTGCTAGACCCTTCACTTCCTAGTGGGGGACCTGTACTATGCGAGTGCCATTTTGGGGTAGCTACAGCAACCCCAAATTGTTTCCTCCCTTTTTTTTGTTCCAGATTTTTTGTCAAGGCAAGAATTTCCTCAAGTTTGTAGAAACATCTACATGTCCCTATTATATAACTGTTTTGTCTGTTGTTGTTGTTATGTGCGAAGTCGTGTCCGACCCATCGTGACCCCATGGACAATGATCCTCCAGGCCTTCCTGTCCTCTACCATTACCCGGAGTCCATTTAAGTTTGCACCTACTGCTTCAGTGACTCCATCCAGCCACTTCATTCTCTGTCGTCCCCTTCTTCTTTTGCCCTCGATTGCTCCCAGCATTAGGCTCTGTAGGTATTGTCTGTAGGTCCATGTTAAAAATTAATAGGAAGTATTTGTGATTTCAACTAGGAGGGTCCAAAAACTAAACAAAATTTTTTGGGTATATTGAACCCTGAAAATGTTGGTAGTTCCCAATATATCAAGTACTGGTATGGTACTGGAATTTGGTGAGAATGTTGATTTTTTTCAAGTATATGAGAGGCATTTAAAGGGACCTCGATCTCTTTAAATTCCTTGGTTTCAAGCTTTACTTCAAGTTGTGGCTTGGAGTGGACTCTGGCATTTAAAGGGAGCTTGCTCTTTAAATGCCAAACCTGACTGAACGGCAATCATGAAAAATCCATTAGCTGAAAAACTAGCCCCCCCCCCAAATGTGGCTGAATTGATACCCCAAAAATACCAATAACGTATTTGTGGGTGGGGGGGATGATATCTTGGATTAATTGAATGCACAGCCCTAATCTCAGCCCTTAATCTCTGCTTTTTCTTTTGCTATAAAAATCTGGATAACAAATTATCTGTGATAAGGTACTTCAATGTTGCTAGTGGAGGAAAATGCTGTCAAGTTGCAGAATGATTTACAGTTATGCTAGGATTTTCAAAGCAAGAGATATTCAGAGGTGATTTCCTATTGCCTGTATCTGCATAGCAACCCTAGATTTCCATGATGGTCCCCCATCTAAAAACTAACCAGGCCTGACCCTACTTAGCTTCCAAGACCTAACAAAATCAGGGTAGCCTGGGCTGCTAGATCAGTGTTGGTCCTGAGATTACACACAGTAGACCAGCTCATATTTAAATTTATGTTTCAAATTTGTTATGTATACTAAGAACAGAGTTTCTCAGCTATCCTTATATAGTGTAGCTTAATTTCCTTTTTAAAGTATCACTACTTTGTAGTATACAGCAGAGGCAAACACATGGATATATTTTCTTGTTCTCCTTAAATCCATTTCGCATGTTTGTTCTATATCTGCTCTGATAAAGATTAGAGAGGTGTACTAAAAGCAGACTACTAAATATCCTTTACTCCCTTCTGAGCCTCTCTGTTGGAAAAAGGCTCTAAAATCTTGAAAAAATGAAGCCCTAATTATTTTACTACTAAAAATAGGAAATGAACACAAAATTGGATGTTCTTGGAACTCCCCTTTCTGGCTGCATTAACTAACCACTGCAAAGAGCAGCCACGTTTTACTGGCTGAGAAATGGCATGCTCCATAGGTTAAATTGAAGATCTTTTCTGTGGGTTTTAATCCCATGACAAAAATGGAATGTGGGAAATGGCTCTTTTTTTTTCTTTGTCTTCAACTAAGCCATTCTACAGCCCTGGACCAGTGACTCAAGCCTGGGAAGCAGGAAACTGGAAACTAAATCTGAAACAGATGGATCTAGCACTCCTGGGAGCATTGGGATAAGACTACATGAATTTGTATCAAAAACGGTGAGCAGGCCGAGCTCTCACAGCCTTACCTACCTCACAGGGTGTATGTTGTGGGGAGAGGAAGGGTAGGCAATTGTAAACTGCTTTGAGATTTGTTCAGCTAATACAAAAGCAGGGTACAAAAGCCAAGTTCTTCTTTACGAAATTAAAGCCAGGAGGAACAAGACTTCTTCTGCTAACACTACCCTCTGGCCAAGTGCAATACTTTGTTCTTTATCAGGTCTGCTCCTTACATGTGTGCTTGTTGTCTTCTCCTCCCACCCCTTGCCCCAGGTTATCAAACCAGAGTCATGTGTTCCATGTGGCAAGCGAATAAAGTTTGGGAAACTGTCCCTAAAGTGCAGAGACTGTCGGGTAGTAACTCATCCAGAATGTCGAGACCGCTGCCCACTGCCCTGCATCCCTACCTTGGTAGGAACCCCTGTGAGAATTGGAGAGGTATGTTCCTATATGCATGATGCCTTATACAGCCATACAGTTGCATAACAGCATAACTCTGTGTTGAATCTTGTAGGAAAAGGACTGAGGTGTATGGGTGAAGTGTGAGACAAGTCTGTGAAACTACTCTTGAAGTATTAATCCTGACAAGGTGGAAGTGCTACTGGTTTTTTGTTTTGTTTTGTTTTACTGGTGAACGAAAAGTTTGACCTGGGTCCTAATGTGTTACCTGTTCTGGATGGGTTGTACTTCTCTTGTAAGAACAAATCTAGAGCTAGGGAAATGCTGTTGCACTGAGGCCAAAAAACAGTGTTTTACTCTGGAAATGATAAATCAGAAGAAATGGAGTTGCTCCAATAGTGAAACGATATGTAGCACAAGAAATCAGGGGCTATAATGCAAAGCTTGACCAAATAATATCAAACTTCATTCAAGTTTATGCTCCAAATATAGATGCTGAAGAGAAAGAAACTGAAAGCTTTTATGCAAGTGTCAATGAAAATATTGATCGCACACTCAAGTAAAATATGCTCATGATCATAGATGATGAATGGAAAAGCAGGAAACAAAGCAGAATCAAGTATTAGAAGATTTGGGCTAGGAGCATGAAATGAAGCAGAAGAGTGACTCAGAATTTTGAAAAGACAACCATTTTTCACTCTGAACACATGCTTCAGGCTACTGTAGAGATGTTTACATAGGTGGGTGTCACTGGACAGCCAATACAAAAATCAAATAGATTACAGAAGCAGAAGATGGTTAACCTCTATTCTGTCTACTAAAACAAAACCAGGAGATGATTGTGGGCAGACCATGAATTATTCATATTGAAAATTAGAATGAACCTTAAAAAAAACACCAAATCATTCATAGCACCAAAATACATGGTAAACAGTACTGAAGAGTTTAAAGACTATATAAAGGTTCGTATTACTAACTTCAGGTGAATGGGAACCAGGAGAACTGAGAGTTGAAATCAAAGATGTAGAATAAAGAAATAGAACAATTAAAAAGGAAGAATAAGAGGCCTTTTCCACAAGCTCCAAAAAAAATCAAAGGGGAATTTAAAGTATGTGGGCATACTGAAAGATCAACTCGGAAATACATTAACAAGCAATGTAACGAAAAAATGGGAACAATACACTGAAGTACAATAAAGAAGGAATGAAAGGATGACAGATTTCTTCCAAGAAGAATCTTGAAGAAGAAGCTGCAATTTAAGAAAGTGAATTGAAAGATGAATTGGGAGAAACCAGATATCAGTAGAGCTATTTCAAGCCATAAAAACGGAGTCCATCACAATCTTAACAAGGCGATGTCAACAACTGTGGAAAACAAAATAATGGCCCACAGACTGGAAATGTTCAATCTAAATTCCAATTCTGAAAAAAGCGACATCAAAGACTGCAGCAACTATCAGACCATCGCCTTAATTTTTCATGCAATTAAGTGATGACTCACAACCAAAACTGTTATCATAAATGGAATAAGAAATGTCAGATGTTCAAGCTGGATTCAGAAAAACAAGAGGCCGTAGAGGTCATATTGCAAATTTCCATTGGTTACTGGAGCATATGAGAGCATTTCAGAAGAAACCCAGTTTGTGTTATGTAGATTACAGCAAAGCTTTTTGACTTGCTCATGAAAAGTTATGGATGGTTTTAAATGAAAATGGGAGCACTATAACATCTGACGGCTTTGATAGGCAGCATATAATCAGAACAAGAGGCTACTGTTAGGAGAAAGACAATGACTTCCAATTGGCAAAGGTATATATCTCCCCATATGTTCAATCTATATGCAGAACATATCAGAAGGAAAGCTGGATGAGATTTAGGTGAAGACAGTGAAAATTGGTGAAATAAAAGTTAACAATTTGAGATCTGCAGATGACAACCACATTACTGGCAGGACATGGTGAGACAGCTACTGATGAAGGGTAACACTGAAAGTGCCAAAGCAGGATTACAGCTGAACATCAAAAAGACAAGTAATGACTACAGCAGCCAATCGTGCTGAGAGAACTCTCCCCACAGGCTCTATTGGGGAGCCCATTTTAAACCAGACTGCCCAACAGCGTGCCTAGGAGCTAATCCTGCAGGGAGAGTTGAAATTTGGGGGACAATAGATCCAGACTGCCCCACCTTGCCACATTTACCAGGTCAGAACTAATATTTTCAGTTTGGGTAGACCCAAATGAACACTTCTAATTGGAAGTGAATTGATGGCACTTAACACTAACATACACACATATCAAGCATGTTATTTGTGGCCAGGTTTAAACTGGAAGAAACAGGCAGTAACAATGCCTGGCATTTGCAAGAAAAAAAATAAGAGGAACAACTGATGAATTGAGTCTTGCCACTCACCTTACATGCCTGAGAGGAAGGTGATGAATGATTATAACCTGCCTTGTCATGCTTAGATAATTGGTATGCACACATTTTACACCAGCCAGAGAATGTGTGAGATTTGTTCAGGGAATGCTGTTGTTCACAGTGTAGTTAATACTACAGATTGTTATGGTACAAAGTTCAGTAGTAGACTCCAACCCTTGAGCATAAGGATTTGGCCACAAAATTCAGTTAAAAGCTAGTCTTTGCTCCCTGTTTCCCTTGAAGCAATGAGGTGATTTGCCTCAAGGAGTCTAGGTCATTTCAAGTGGGTAGCCGTGTTGGTCTGAAATATCAGCACAAATTTAGAGCCCAGAGGCAAAGTTTTATTCAAGGTATATGAGCTTCTGTGTGCATGCACACTTCCGTGACATTTCTCATACTTTAAATAAAACTTTGTTGGCCTTAAAGGTGCCACTGGACTTCGAATTAGGTAGTGTTATTGTTGAGGTCTCTAATGCAGCCTGTACTTGTATTTTTCAAATATTTGTGCTATGGAAGTTGTAGAAGATCCATGCTGATGGGGAAAAATCATATTCCTCTTTTTAGGGATCCCTTGCGGATTTTGTCTCTCTGACTCCTCCCATGATTCCCTCCATTGTCGTTCATTGTGTAAATGAGATTGAACAGCGTGGACTTCATGAGGTAAGAATGAACTTGAAAGAGATGGACCTCATTTGTGGAATTATTGGGATGAACAAAAAATAAATTCTGGCAAGAGAACTTGTGTAATGATCCCAGAAACCATTTTGAACTCCAGGAAGTGAATTCCACTAAACTTTTATGGAACTTGCTTGTAATAATGCCTTAAGGACCATGATAATGCTTTAAGGGTTGTTGTTTCAACAGACAGGCCTCTACCGGATTTCTGGCTGTGATCGAACTGTAAAAGAGCTGAAGGAGAAGTTCCTTCGGGGGAAAACTATGCCCCTCCTTAGCAAAGTGGAAGATATCCATGCCATAAGTGGGCTTCTTAAAGATTTCCTTCGCAACCTTAAGGAACCCCTTCTCACCTTCCGTCTCAACAAGGCTTTCATGGAGGCAGCAGGTAAAAATTCTGTAAAAAGAGCCCTCTCCCTGTCTGGAGCACATTGTGTGTAAACCTTAGCTTTTATTGTTGGGTGGTGTGTCTCCCCCCCCCCCTTTTTTTTTCGTTTTTCTTTTTTACTTTGGGCCATCCCATAGAGCAGCATTTTTTTAACGTTTTATCATATGCAGCCTTCCCCTATGGCAAGGGAAATTACCACTTAAGACTCTGTTAATGTAGAAAAAAATGGAAAGTCAGATGGCAGTATTCTTATCCCTGGGCTGGTGCAACCTACAAAGACCCACAGCAGGAATCCTGGCGAACAGCAAGCCCACAAAAACAGTCAGTTGCTTCACTGTTTCCTGATATCCTCAGCAAACTCAAAACAACATATTAGAAAGTGCCATACAAAGGCGTTTAAACTCTCCTAACATGGATCATAGAATCAATGATTATATAAGCACTTCATGTCTCATACTATCTTACTTTACTTTACTTTCTCATGTGTCTTATTTTGTGGATCTTCTCATTTACATTCCAGTTCAAACTCCATGCCATACTTTGGGATCACATGGTCCTTCTGCTCTCTTGTGTGCACTCTTTTGCAGTTAGCCATAATTGCTGTTACATTTGACCAAACATAGTATGATTTCTGCACATCCTTCAAATCAGAACTGGAAACCACAATGGACCTGTGGCTTCTAGGGATGGTATGGAGGGCAGTGTGCCAGTTTGGGTGCAAAGGCAACTATGCCTCACTACAAAAGAAAGGAATTTTGCAGTGCATAAAGTGAAAAGGAAGCATGTGAGCCTAAGGCTTGCTTATGTAACACCATAGTATGTAAATGTAATTGGTCTTCATGGGTAACATATCTAGACCCATTACTGAGGCTAAAAGACTTATACTGGGTGAAAGGTTCATACTACAATATTAATGGTAATTCCAGTTGCTAGACACAAAATGTGGACTTCTGTGCCAAATAGGCACATTAATGCATGGGATATGAGATAAGCCCCCCCAATCCTTATTTGATTTATTGATATATCGAAAACTGTCAGAAAAATGTTGGGTTTCTGTTTTGTTCAAAGAAATCATGGATGAAGATAACAGTGTGGCATCCATGTACCAGACAGTTGGGGAGCTCCCTCAGGCAAACAGAGACACTCTTGCTTTCCTTATGATACATCTCCAGAGGTGAGTTCAGTTCGACTATCCTGGCATACTATATTTTTCCCCCTCCAGATTGTAATAGGCATATGGAGAGTGGCTCACCTGCCATTATGCTGTTTTCAGAGAGTTTCTCATGGCAGTTGTACTCTGCTTATATATTCCTTTTCTCTTGTCTAGAGTCGCTCAGTGTCCAGACACTAAAATGGATGTTGGCAATTTGGCCAGAATCTTTGGGCCAACAATCGTTGGGCATGCTGTGCCAGATCCTGACCCCATGACACTACTTCAAGACACAAAAAGGCAGCCCAGGGTAGGACAGCTACATGGATAAATTGGGGCAGAATGTTAAATTTGAGCACATCCAAATGTGGCATAATGTAGTATTTGTTTGTATTTATTTATTATATTTATATACCGCCACTCTCAGCATTTGCTGGCTCACAGTGGTTCATAAACATTATAAAAACAATATCCCAATAATAAAACATCTTTAGTTTGAAAATCCCCTAAAAATACTAACAATATTTATAACAACAATAATAAAATGGCAGTACAAATGTATAAAAGTTTATCTCCTCCAACATTTCTAGAGGTTGGTGGCAGTTGATATATGTGGCCAAAGACGGTAGACAGGGAAGATGGAATACGGCTCAACTGACTGATACTTAATCTTAAACCTGAAGGGAAGGGGCACCCATTCTTAAAACGCAAAAGTTCAGCCCAACCTCAACCAAATGCCTGGTGGAAGAGCTCCGTTTTGCAGGCCCTCCAGAACCTCAAAAGATCCGTTTGGGCCCGCAGCTCTTCAGGGAGCTCATTCCACCAGGTAGGGGCCAGGACCGAAAAGGCTGGTTGAGGCTAGGCATGCCTCCTGGGATCCTGGGACCATCAGCAGATTCACACCTGCAGAGCAAAGTGCCCTGCGGGGGGCAGAAAGAGGCAAGCGGTCCCGTAGGTAGGATAGGCCCAAGCCGCATATAAAAGGTCATAACCAAGACCTTGAACTTGATCTGGAAGCAGATAGGTAACCAGTGCTGTTGTTTCAGCAGCGGCTGAACATGGGCCCGCCAGGGTGACCTCATAAGGACCTTATGTTCCAACTGTAATTTCCAGGTCAAGGACAAGTGTAGGCCCGTGTACAGTGAGTTACAGAAGTCCAATCTGGAAGTGACCGTTGCATGGATCACTGTGGCTAGGTGTTCCAGAGACAAGTAGGGCGCTGGTAGCCGAGCCTGGTGTAGATGATAAAATGCTGTCTGGGCTACCTTTGTGATCTGAACCTCCATAGATAAAGAGGCATTGAAGATCACCCCAAAATTCCTGGCCACGGGTACAGATGTATGCATTTTTCTTTCCCTTGCCTGTTCTGCCTTCTTATGTAAGGGAATGACTAATCACAAGACCTTCTGTAGGTTGTGGAGCGACTGATGCGTCTGCCTGTGGAATACTGGAACCAATTTATGATGGTGGAACAAGAAAATATTGATCCAGAACATATCATTGAAAACTCCAATGCCTACTCCACACCTTGCACCCCAGATGTTAAAGGTAATCATGCCGTGTTGAATTGTTGGCCAAAATCCAGCAGCTGAGCTAACTAAAAACCAATCCTTCCAATAAACATCTTGCACTTACACACCAGGTTCTTGCTGCAGCTGCTGGTTCTTATTAATTCAGATAGTTGCATTTAATATTTATCCATTTAGTTCTGACCTCCAAAAAGCCACAAGGTGGTGTTAGAACATGCCAAAGAATGTGGGTTCAGGCAACAATAGAAATGCATGTCACCATGCTGCAAGTTTCCTTGCCAAGTGGGAGCAAGTGATCTTTACTGCCAAAATGCAGATGCAGTGGTGAGGCAATAAGTGCTAAGTATAGAGGAAGGACGATCTGACATGAAGCTGCCATTCCTGGCATCAACCCTACATTTGTCAACTAAGAGAACAGTGTTATTGCTATGAGGCCACATAAATCAGTTTTCCTTGTTGCTGGACTTGAAATTTTTTGGCAGAAAACTTGCACACTAGGGTCAGTTGGGGAAAAGTGGCCACTAGAAGCGCATCTTAGTGTCAATTCTGGGCAGTAGCATGTGTGTGCCTCAACCCGGAGAGATATTTCATCAAGTGAATTTTAACAATCACTGTGGGGTAAATGTCACTTTCTAGCCTTCCGTATCCATATTCACTGAGATTAAATCCTTACATGCTCCTTGAGCCCTTTCATAATTATTCCTCTCGTGCTGGAAGTAATTGATATGTTGGGCTAAAAATACTAATGGCAATGGCATTTCTCTGTGTTCTTGCAAAGTGAGCATGTTGGGACCAGTCACCACTCCAGAACAACAAATGCTGAAGACTCCTTCCAGCAGCTCCCTGTCTCAGAAGGTCCGCTCTACGTTTAGCAAGACCACACCCAAGTAAGTTGGGCTTCAGGGCCAGTGATTCCTCGTACCCCCTTTCATCCACTGAAACTTCTTGGCCAAGGACTCCAGTATTTTAGCACTCATGGCAGCAAATCACAGTTGCCTCCTTGTTACAGAGGTCTTTAATGATGTGCTTCAAGTTGGGTGTAGTATGGAGACCGTAAACAAAAGCAGAAGTGTGGGGGGCAGTGACAATCACCCCTTTCCTTTTAGCACAGTTGCAAGAGTTGTAAAATTTCCTCATGGCCCTTTAAACACAGCCTGCTTGTAAGGAGCCTGTGATGTTGATTTGGATGTAGGTCTCGATGGCATGTAGGGTAACATCTACTTTGGGCCAAAGGTGGAGTTAGGAAAAGGTAATGTAACTGCCGTGCACAATCCTATGTATCTCAGACTCACCAAAAGATCAGTCTTGGAGTAAGTATAGCTTTCTGGAGCTTGCTGCACATTTGGGCATTATAATAGCCCTGGTTGTGGGAAGACGATGAGATTATTCACACTCTCCTCAGTGTCTACCAGACTGTGTGAGATTGTCAAAGCAGGTGAGATGGTCAACTGAAGTGAAAATATGGGGAGACAAATGTTGGCAGATGTGCAAGTGGGAGGTTGCTCTTTTAGAAAGTTAATGGTAAGACATATTCTGCCAACATCCTACTGAGTCTTTCCTTTTCTTTCCCTCTCCAGATTTTCAAGCAAAAGCAAGTCTGTGACCAGCCTAGGACGACAGGGCAACTTTTTTGCTTCCCCAATGCTGAAATGAAATAAGCTTAAGCTCCGGATGTGTACTTAGTTTGGTTATGCAGAGCTACAATAAAATCCTAAGTTGCTCCTTCACTATCCCAGCTGCGCTGTGTACTGCGATCAACTGTATACTTCTGTTTTCAGTTTAACTGTTTTTATTTGAATTTTACTGTGCACTATAAAGTATCTAGTGCCATATCACGTTTATTGTAGGGGAATAATTGGCGGAACCTACTCAGCATGTTAGTAGGAAAACTGCAAGAAGTTGTTGTTTTGAAAATAGTTTTCTGTCACTGGAAAGCTGCCACCATCTGTTCAAAGCACCCCATTATTGTTTCATTTGTGGGTTGTGGTTGGGAAGAATAGGATGCGTTTTGCACTGGCAGTAATCTCATTTCGAACAACAGCCATAATCCTGGGGGGAACAAGTGCCGATCCATGGTACAAGGAAATGGCGCATGTTGGAACTACACTTGGTTAGTCTATTTTTAGTGAAACCAATGACGTTTTTCTTTTTTAAGTGAGTACACGCAGAAGTCAGTCATGTGAAAAATTGAAATCTAGTGTTCCATAGTATGGACACACATCGCTGTACATCTGAGGTTCTCCCTTGCTTAGCACAGGAGAGCACTGAGTAAATGTGATACCAAATAGAGTTTTAATTGTTAGACCATCACCTACAGCTTTTGGAAACCTGGTTTAGGGTGTTTTTAACTTAGATTTTGGTAAGAATGTGTTCAGTGGTAAAGGTGCTCTTAATGTTGTATGCATAGCAATCTGATCATACCTTTTTTGTATTTATAATCTATTCTTATAGGTATGTTCTTAACAGATACTCTCAAATGGATGTAAAGTTAAATGTGCTGTATTTTAAAATACGATGGACTGGCTCCTCCAAACTAGTTCTTCCCATAAAGTTCCCTCTTGGCAGTATTTTGCAAAATAATTTTGTAAAGACTGGGAAAATTCATCAATTATTTACATGGCTTGCTGAAAGAGTAAATCTTAACATGACCCCATGCTGGTTTATGGTTTGTGTAAATGTTTTCCATATAGTGGTAATTCTGGGTTAATAATTACATGACTTGATCCTGCCCTAATATTTGAATGCTGCAGTGTGAGCCATCTGTGGTGCTAAGGAAATCTGCATTTTTCTGCTGTACTCTTTGGAGCAGTAACAGAATATTTGAAGCAGGAGCCTAACTTGGACAAGATTTTAATATTTGTGGGGTTTTGTTGTTGTTATTTTGAGACTTAAGACCAAGTTTCCATTCTTGTATCATCAGTCATATATTGTACTGCTTGGAATCATTACCCTGGAGTGCAAGGCCCTGATTTGGATTGGGACTACAGTACACGTAGGAGAAGGGACTTTGAGCTTTCTTCCCTGCCCCCTGGAATACTGTTCTCCTCACCCAACTCACCCCATGGTGTAGTTGTATGTGTATTGATAAGCTATCTATGCAGCTCCTCAATGGGGCACATTGTATCAGGACTGCTTTGGGTTAGCACAATGGCACAGAAATGTTTTAATACTGTGGAATGTGAATTGTATTGCTCAGTAGGCAGAGCTGATTCTTTGCCCATGTGACAAGGCCCAGTGGTACTGCTAACTCTCAAGGCACTAACATTACCACTAGGGCTCAGCTTGTTTGTGATGTACCTGACCAGTCCCAATCAGCATCTCTGCCTCCCTTCTGTTTTATAGTACATAGACATCTTATCGAGTAGATGTGTTGGGGAGGAGCATAACAGCCAGTATACTGTTACAGAATTCTTCCCAGGTAATATCAATGCCTCACTAGTTTTTGTAACATGTGTCCCCCATGAACATAAACATTTAGCAAAATCTGTGCTGCTCTTTTAAGGAGATTAGAACTGGTGGCATGTACCCAAGATTTCTTAGGGAACTCAAATGTGAGATTGAACTGTAACCTATGAATAGATCCAACTATCAGTAAATTCAGCTGCTGTACCAGAAGACTGGAAAGTAGCAAATGTTGCACACATTTTTAAAAACAGGATCCAGAAGGAAATCAGGAGGTTACAGACCAGTCCAAAGATCGGACTGGCCCCGCGTACTCTCCGTTCAGCTAGGCCTTAACTTTTCAGCATGGCTTCTGTGCAGGGAAGTCCTACCACACCAAACTTTGTAGTCAAGCGTGACCCAGTAGACATATACATGGACTTTCAAAAGGGCCTTGAAGATAATTTAAACAGGATAATCAAACAGGCCCATGGTTTAGTTCAGGTACATGGATTCCTGGGAGGAAGGTTCAGGCGAGTGTTGATGGTTCCGGTTGACTTCAACCAAATACCTGGTGGAAGAGCTCCCTTTTGCAGGGCCTGCAGAACTCTTAGTTCCATTAGGGTCCTGATCTCTGGGAGCTCATTCCACCAGGTGGGGGCCAGGACAGAAGGCTCTGGTTGAGGTCAAGCAGGCTTCTTTTGGGCCAGGGATCATTAACCAGTTGGAGGTGGCAAAGCACAACACTCTTTGAGGAACATAGGCAGAATGGCTTCCAGGCTCTGATAAAATCAGCTTAGTCTGGGCCATCTAGTTGCTTAAACAAGGAGAAAAATAAATAAATTTGAATGTCACATATACCCAGGCTCAAATTTTCTATTGCTAAAAGTCAGAGACCTCCTTGAAAATATCAACTTTGTGTAATGAGGTAAGTGTAAAGAAATACTAGAAAACAAAAAATTAAAAGAGCAAGTAGAGTACCATTATATAATTTTCCAGGTCTGGTAAATGAAGTATACAAAGCTAACAGCCTTATACCAAAAACAAACAATGCTGTAAAGGGTCTACCTGTGCCAACTAAAAATGCATTACTAGACACAACTTTGGTAAGGAATACATTGGATATTGGTGTTCAAGAAAGAAAACTAATGGCCAAGAGCATCTTAACACAGCCTGCGGTGCCGTGGGCGCCGCAAACTAAATAAAAGGATAAGGGCTTGGGGGGCGGGATGTGTCCGTGATGAGGAAGGGTGCTGATTGGCCCCTTCCTATGGACAGACTACTGGAGGGATCAATCGGCAGGCGCTTTGCGCCTGCCGATTGGTCTCTCCAAGTCCCCGTTGGAGCAACTGTGAGCCGCGCACAGCGCGGCTCGCAGTTGCTCCTTTGCCGGCGGCCTGACGCGGCGAGAGGCGCTTCACGCCTCTCGCCGCATCAGGCTGCTGCCCAAGGGAGCCCCCGGCAGTCACACGGAGCGCAGCTGCCGGGGGCTCCCTGCCTGACGCGGCGAGAGGCGCTTCACGCCTCTCGCCGCGTCAGGCCGCCGACCAAGGGAGCCCCCAGCAGCCGCGCTCCGCACGACTGCCGGGGGCTCCCATGCCTAGTACCCGCTGTATTTATTTTAGTTTAGTATAATGCTGCAGACCAAAAGGGGACCCTTTCACTTAGAACTTGTTATCTGCCACTGTGTGGACAGCAGTAGGTTCAGGACAAAGTGCAGAAGTGCTATTTCACATAGTGTCACTTATTTGTGGAATCCATTGCCACAAAATACATCAACAGACAAAAACTATTTATTATTCGACTTATAGCCCGCAACTCCCATAGAATGCCTCGTGGCAGATGACATCATAAAAACCTTACAATCTCCTAAAACAGTGGTCCCCAACCTTTTCCCAGCTGGGAACCGGCAGGGCAACTGCCCTGCCCACGCAGCGCGCATGCGCGCCTGGCCGGCACATGCACTATGTGCGGCCGAAATTGCGTATGTGCGGCACTTTCGCACACACGCTAATTCCGCCGCACATGCGCGGCCCGACCCTGATTCCCTCTCCCCCCTCCCGCAGTAAGGAGCTTCCCGGGCCGCAAGCTTGCAGCCGGGGGATGTTTTTTACTGCGGGGGGAGCGGGGAGAGGGAACCGTGGCCCGGCGCCCTGGCCTTCGCGGCCCAGCACCGGGCCACAGACCGCAGGTTGGGGACCACTGTCCTAAAAGATCACAATATAAATCAGGGGTAGTCAACCTGTGGTCCTCCAGATGTTCATGGACTACAATTCCCATGAGCCCCTACCAGCAAACGCTGGCAGGGGCTCATGGGAATTGTAGTCCATGAACATCTGGAGGACCACAGGTTGACTATCCCTGATATAAATAATATGTTCCTGGTGGCAAAAACAAACAAACAGATGTAAACCTCCCACCAACCCACTCAACAGATTGCCCCACATTGTGCCTTGGGATTGGAGCTAGCTGGTGTACCCGCTAACTCAGGGTGGGACCTATCAGTCTTAATTGCCCTGGCCTCAACCAAAGGCCTATGATATAGAAAAGAATAGTGAAGGTATGACAACGGCTGTAAGAAATGTCGACTCAAAGCAGTCTTCATGGTCAAACACGAGCAGATGGTGAAGACAAGCAGGGGCTACCTAGCCCCTTTATGCCCAAAGACTGAGCACCACAAGGCCAGCCATCCTCCAAAATGGCTCCCTGGGGTAAAAATCTGATGTCATTGAGCAAAGCATGGTTTTTTTTGAGTAAGCAAACACTGTTTTCTAGCACCACCTTGTGAACAGTAAGGGTACATGCATTATCCCTACAAGTTCAGGGAGATGTTTTACATAAGGTAAGGCTAAGCTATTAGAAAGATCCACAGTTTTTCTTTGTCTCTAATCACCCTTGCTAAATAGTAGGTATTTCTGTCCTTACAGCTGTAAGAGCCTTGCTTTTCAACTGTAATTCGTACTGTTTTACATATAGGAATTTGCACAAAAACTCAGCCTGACCTAATTTACCAGGGTTAGATGAGTAAGTAACAAATCTTGACTTGCATTTTGCCATCCTTAAATACTACAAATGCAATGGCATCTCTCTCCAAGAGGATGCCACGCCTGTCAGAACACAGATTTCAAGGGACACAGCGTAATACCTAGCACTGCTTTCAGAGCCAATGGAGCAACTCTAATTGCAAAGACTGTAGCTTTATCAAAGCTGTAGGATTTACAAGTCTGGCTTTAGATAATAACACAAAGAGGGAATGGTGAATTTAATGCTAAAATCGGACCCAGGCAAAATGCTTCTGCCACAGCTGGTGTGATCTGTGTTACTAACCCTTCTTCGGCAGGTTTTATTCACATGTGCTGCTTCAAAAGCTAGCTTCCTGGCTGTGATCTCCTTTCTTGGTGTACTGGATTACTAGGATTAATGCCTCGGAATGCTAGGTCAGGGGCAGCTACTTAACCAAAAGAGAGCAAAGTCTACCAGCTATTTTTATGTGATGGAGGCTAAAAGACCAGCATGGCCTTCTTATGTCTGGTTAGGTTTTTTGTACCAGGCTTGTCTGTGTTCCAGAACATGGTGGGAAATGCTAGAGATTCAGTTATGGCTGCCCACTTGGCAAGCATGCTGGAACATTTATGGCTTATTTACTGCAGACTGGTACTGATGAAATGGCTACTCCAGAGTAGGACTATGTAGAATGGTGCCCTTGGTGGCTTCCTTTGGAGGACAAGGCCAAAAGCCGCTGGGGGTGTTACTGCCAAGCCTTGTGTGGTAGATTTTCACCCCCTCAATGGGAGCAGGTGGCTAGGCTTACAGCTACAGATAAACCATTACACGTTTTTTTTTAAAGCTTGCTGGGGGAAGGCTCTCTTTTTGGAGTGTTTGCTTTAAAATGACCTTTTTGTAGCTACTGTATGTCTCTAGCTCTGCAGAGGTGTGAGTATAGACATGCCTTGCTATTGCCTCACAGTGATGGGCCAGAACCCAAAAGTCTTCTGCAAGCAGGTGTTGAAAGTTGTCTCTTTCATGCATTGTTCCAGGTCTGCTTTCTCTAGGAAGGGGAAACTGATATGATTGAGTGGGAGACCGATGCACTACCATTGAGGGAGCACTGATAGAAATTTTAGGAATAGTCACATCCTTAGAGAGCCAGTTTGGTGTAGTGGTTAGGAATGCAGACTTCTAATCTAGCATGCCGGGTTCAATTCTGCACTCCCCCACATGCAGCCAGCTGGGTGACCTTGGGCTCACCATGGCACTGATAAAACTGTTCTGACTGAGCAGTGATATCAGGGCTCTCTCAGCCTCACCAACCTCACAGGGTGTCTTTTGTGGGGAGAGGAAAGGGAAGGCGACTGTAAGCCGCTTTGAACCTCCTTCAGGTAGAGAAAAGCGGCATATAAGAACCAACTCTTCTTAGCATGTTCTCAATTTCCTCTAGGACAGAGGTGGCCAAACTGTGGATCTCAAGATGTCCATGGACTACAATTACCACAAGCCCCTGCCAGTGGGAATAGTAGTCCATGGACATAAGGAGAACTACAGTTTGGCCACCCCTGCTCTTGGAGATACTTATACACTGGAGAGGCTTATTAAATTATTTATTATTGTACTTCTAGGCCACACTTCCCTGGAGGCTCAGGACAGATTACAACACTTTAAAACAGCATTTTAGAACACATAAAATACTTCAAACATAGATTTAAATTGATTTTAAAATCAATTTCCCAATGCCACATCCTTTGCCAAAAAAACTGGGGGGGGGGGGATGATAGTCAAAACTATAGTCCCCAAGAAGTAAGTTGATAAGGAAAGCTTGGATAAGAAAGCCAGAAAATGTTGTTACTCCAGGGTGTAAACTGCACAGAGCTTTTATTCCAACCCCAGATCGATTCAGTCCCTGCCCTCTACACAGAATGCGATTTCCGTTTGGATTTTGGGCGATTTTAATTTTCCTTCTGCAGCAAGAAGGATTGATTCGGAGTGACTCTACCTTTAGTGTGCCATATCTCAGAGTGCTGAAAATCCTCAATATTCATTTGGGAAAGAAAGCTCCGTGGTAGAGAACCTCTGATAGGCTACACCTGGTCATGTGACACGCTCGCCCTAAAGGAGAAGCCCCTAATTTCTCTCAACATCTGTCGGTCCTGGATTTTTCCTCCCTCCTCTGCCTTTTTCGATCCTCTCCCCCTCCCCTCCAAGAAAAGAAAGAGGCTCCCTGCCTGGCTCCTCTCCCTTCAAGAAAAGAAAGAGTCTTGCCTCCCCCCTCCCCCCCTTCTGAGCCTCCCTATCCACGTGCAGAAGACTTTCCTGTTTCAAAGGGGCGGGAGAGGAAGAATCGAGTTCAAAGCGATCTGAATTCAACAGGATTGACAATGGAATAAAGAAACTAAGTGCAGACTCTGCCCAGGACCTCAGTGATAGGCCTGGCAGAGCAACTCTGCATTACATGCCCTGAGGAATAGTTAGATGTCTTGCGGGGTCCTAATCTCATTAGGCAGAGTGTTCTACCAGGCCGGGACTAGGACTGGGTGAGACCTATTTAAGTTGTTCCAGGCTGGGGATCCAAGCAGGTTTTGCTTGCTTGAGCTTAAGGTTCTTTAGGGGACATAGTGGGAGAGATGGTCCCACTGATATAACAGTCCAAGAGCATTCAAAGCTTTAAAGGTTCAAAACCAAAACCTTGTTCTTGATCTTGTCCTCAATCTGGAGCCAGTGCAGTTGGGAGAGCACAGTTCATATATATGTTCCCCATTGGATCTCAGTAGCATTCTGAACCAGTTGAAGTTTCCAGGGCAACTTCCATAGAGAAGCATCCAGGATCACCAAGCTAAGTCTTGTGGCAGTTGTCAAAGCACTTAATTAGACCCTGCCAAGGGATGTGAGTTGCACTCTACCTGGGATGTGTCGACCCAGCCAGGGGACCTCTGGCTTAATTTCAGCTGATTCCACTTGAGCCAATCCAAGACGTCTGGTCAAGGAGCCTGGGGGTCAGATGAATGGATGCCTAACAACACATACAGCTGAGAAAGGGAGTGCATATGGATATTAAACATTGGAGAGAGAATGGCTTCCTGCTGGATCCAAATACCATGGTGTGCGACTAAGAGGTTCTCCTCCCTAACGCCACCCTCTGTCCCTAAGCTTGGAGGAAAGATTACAAGCATTGGAGGGAGGCAACTTGAGTCACCACATCAGCTAGGCATTGAGCTAGTAGCCCATGGTCAACAGTGTTGAATGCTGGAGTTAGATCCAAAAACAACAGTGCTGCCAAACCCCTGATGATAAGTGGCTAGGTCAGATGGGTCTAGCACTGATTTTTGTCAAAAGTGGCCTGATCCTGGTCTTCTTTAATCTCTCCAGGAAAGCCCCTGAAATTAGGAACAAATTAATAATCTCCAAGAGAGGGGACTGGATCTCCTCACCACGAGCCTTCACCAGCCAAGAGGGACACAGGTCAAGAGGTCATGTGGTAGGCCACACAGCTGCCAGGGCCCTATCCACATTGGCTAGGGAGAGTGAACTGAGGTGATCCAGAATAGGACCTTGATGCAGCCAAGGAGCCTCCAGTTCCCTAACTGTATCAAAATTAGCAGATAAGTCATAATGGAGCAACAAGATTTTCTCTGCAAAATGCTTGCAAAAGCCTCACAGCTTACCTCCAATTGTTTAATTTTGGACAGTCCTGTCAATAAAGGCATCAAAGATCAAATTGTTTTATAGAATTGTGCTGGGAGTGAACTAATGTAAGCAATAGAGGTCACTCTTTGTGGCTGTTACTGCCCTCTCATAAGCATTCCTAAGTGCTTTATAAGATGTTCTTGAGGCTTTGTCATAAGTTTTTTCCCCAAACTCGCTCTGCCCATCTCAGTTCCCTTGACCAGGTGTGCCAGGAGCCATTTCTGATGGGAGTGGAGAGGAGGGTGTCATGGCAAACAATGGGCACCTGCCCAAACTGGGCCATGGCTCCTTCAGCTCTCTTTTCTCAGTGTTGCTGGGGCCTGCAGAAGGGCTGGGCTGGGTTGCAGTTCACCCCTGCAAGGTGGGTGTCAGGCTGGGGAGTGGGAATCCCAGGAAACAGGGCCCCTGGGTGGAGGCCTGACCTGAATGAATAGATAGTGGTGGCTTGGTGGAGTGGGAATCCTGGGAAATTGGGGCTGAAGCCTGGTTGTGACTTCCAATGCCCAAAATTAATTTCTTCTAAATGTTGAAGGAGATTTCCCGGTCAGTTCCTTGAAACCCTCTTAATACTTCCTGGTATTGTCTTTGCTGCCTACTGTTGATAGGGAAGATCTTTTCTGGCAGAATGCAAGGCTGCATTGAGAATACGCCACGGATTAGTCATACTTGAATAACCAGGAAATATGCCTGGGGATTGGCGCTTTCCCAAACCCATTGTCTCATCAGAAGTAAGGGGTACAAAGGCTAAATGTCCAATTAACAACTGTTAAACAATAGCAGCTGGTAATCTTTCTTGCCCAGTTGCCTAAATAATCAGCACCAGCCATAAAGGGCCCTTTGTGAGCCAACTTCTCCCCTACCCTAGATCCAAAAGTACAAATACCAATACACCTTGAGCCATGTGATTACTTAATAAGTCCTCTTACCTGGACGTAAGCTTCGTTGCACACAGTGTGGTTCTGAGTAGCCATGTATAAGCCTGCTGCCACAGAGGGAGTTTTTGCCTGCATGGAATGCAGGAACACATCCACATGGAATTTTGAGTCTCAGCCACATTCTGAGCACAGTGGTGTTCCATGTGCTTCCCCCTTTCAACCAGATTAAAAAGAAACCACCTTTCATCTGACTCAAGGGGGAATCTAGTGGCTGAGGACTCACGTCAGGCTTCCTCAACCAGGGCTTCCTGAAACCTTGGGGTGCTTGATCGCCCTGGAAGGATTTCCTGAATGGGTCAGAATTAATTTTTTAATATATTTAAATTTGTTAAACATTTATTGGGTGATATGACCATATATGGCCATATCAACCCACCGCCACATCCCAAAATGTCCAGTGATGGGGTAGGAAGGGAAGGGGAGGGGAGAGGTGCAGGTAGGTGGGTGGGCTGGTTCAGACAGATAATAAATACATCTGCCCATGTTTTATTGTATTTATTTTATTTATTTATTATTTGAATTTGTATACTGCTATTCCCAATAGGGTTCATGGCAGTTTACACAGTAAAAAATAAAAGTACAATAACACCCCCATAAATACCCTTAATTACATTACTAAAACTAATAAGGTGGCAGGTGAAAAAACTACTAACTACCCCCTCGAGCAGCCAGGGCCCAACATTCTTGCTGTCCTATTGGTGAGAGTGGGGAAACAGATCAGCAGATGGACATGGTGAACATGGGGGATCCCAGGTTGAATATTGGGACCCTACCCTGGCCTCAACCATATGTCTGGTGGAAGAGCTCCGTCTTGCAGGCCCTGTAGAAGGTTGACAGTGCCGGGAGGGCCCTTAGCTCTTCCAGGATCTCATTCCACCAGGTGGGGGCCAGGACTGAAAAGGCCCTGTCCTGGGTTGAGGCCAGACGAGCATCCTGAGGCCTGGGACTACCGGTAAGTTCATACCCGCAGAGCAAAGAGCCCTGCAGGGGCATAAGCAACCAAGCAGTCCCGCAGGTAAACAGGCCCCCAACCACGTATAGCCTTAAAGGTCAAAACCAAAACCTTGAACGATCCGGAAACAGACTGGTAACCAGTGCAGATGTTGAAGCACCGGCTGAATATGGGCCCTCCGTGATGCTCCAATGAGGACCCTGGCAGCCTCATTCTGTACCAGCTGTAACTTCCGGATCAAAGACAAGAGCAGGCCAGCGTACAGCAAGTTACTGTAATTACATTTCAACAAATGAGGTGGTAAAGATTCTAGTGTGGCAATGGGCCAGCAAGGCCAAGGTCTGAATTCCCAGTCTGCCATGGTGCTCAGTGGGTAACCTCAAGACAACGTCAAGTTCTTGTAAGCTCCTTTGAGTCCTCATTGTGGGGAAATCACGTACATAGCTGAAGATGTAGTGCAGATCGAAGGTAACTTGGTAGGTGAATAAGGAGTAAAAAAGGAAGCTGATAAAGATGAGAATATAGCAGCATCTCAGAGAAAAGAGGAATTTGTGTGGGAGAATACAGGAGAAAGTGAGATTCTTCCCACAAGTCCATGGAAGTTCCCCTCTGTTCAACAGAGCTCAGCCTAGCCTGGTAGCCAGAACAACATAGAATTTTCCCAGGGAAAGGCTCCCAAGGAGGAAAGCTGAAGTGGGGGGGGGGGGATAAAGTGGGGGCTTTCAGGAAAGGAAAAGAGGAAATAATAGGGAAGAAAATGAGATGCTCCTTGCAAGTCCTTGTACCCAACCCTCTTCTCTGAAAACAAACAGGAGCATCGACAAGAGCTTCATTTCTCCCCCAATAGAACAATTCAGCCAGATGTAGGAGTAGTGGATTTCAAAATGGACAGAATGGTTTTAGCACTCACTTTAATCTCTTCTTGTGCTATTGCTCCAAACCCAGCATGCCACGTAGTGCTAAATACTTTGGTTGGCCAAAGTTCTGCACATTGGGACAGTGCTAAAGGTTCTCCAAGTACTTACCAGGGGCATCCAAGGGCAAATGGCGGTGCTGAATTCCAAGAAGTCAACCTGAGCTCTTGTACAGACTTCAACAATAACCCTGCTCTTCAAAATGTGCAGCTTAATTCCTTAATCATGCCCAGAGGAGACTTGATGATTGGCATCTGCTAGGAAATCCAATCTGGTGGTCTATTGATATTATTGACATCCTGTAAAGGCAAGAGACTAACAGCGAAGTGGAAGTTTTGGCTTAAGCCTTCAGCCAGCCCCACTACTCTCCTGCAGTTTCAGATAGCTGTGAGTCTCCTTACTGCAGCTCCATATTTCCGCTGAGAGACAGCTGCATTCCCTTTCCCTCCATGGCTGGATCGCAGAAGTTCTCTGTGTGGATGCCATCGTCCACAAACAGCACATGGCTTAAACCCAGGGGCTGTGAGCACGACCAGGAGCCACAACACCAGTACTGACACACAGAGACCCCACTGGCACATGACACTCTTCAAACTCACCACAACCCATTTCTGAGGACAGCCCAAACAGGCACCAGACGCTGCACGCGGCGGAGAACAAATTGTGTTTTTGTGAGAAATTCTCAGCCCCTTGAAAAGGATTAAGGAGTGGGTTCAATATGGAGAGGGGATTTTTTTAAAAGTATTTTTATAGTATTTTAGTGTTCTTTTTTAGTATTTAGTATTTTAGTATTCTTTAGTATTCTTTATAGAGCATGCTACTTCTTTGTGGTGCATGAATCAGCATGACATGGATGGTATCAAAGTGGCACTGGGGAGACATTGTTTAAAATCACGACTTGCCATGGAATTTAATTGGCTGACGTTAGGCTAGTATCTGTTTCTCAGCATAAGCTACCCCCTGGGGTTCTTGGAAACAGAGAGAGAGGGAGAATGTTGTGTGCCTCTCAACTCATTGGAGGAAGAGAAGGCTAGAACAAGGTTTGCGACCAATGGTACCTTAACACCAACCAAGTTTATTTCTGGGTATAATCTTTTGAGTGCATGCACACTTCATCAGATTTGTACATGCATAGGAAAGCTTATACCCATAATTAAACTTTGTTGGTCTTAAAGGTGCCACTGGACTCAAACTTTGTTCTATCACTTCAGCCATCCACCTGAATGCCCTAAATAGTAAGGGCCATTCCACACTCGTTCAAAATTACACAATGGTTGCAAATTGAAATTGCTACTAATTTGCTGTTTATGCACAACGTCATTGACAATCTGTCACACTCCTGAAACCGATCCACAAAAAGCGCTTCATTGTAGCGCTTTCAGGGAAATCCCAAAAAGTGGATTCACCCTCCGGAAAGCGCTACACTCTTGCAACCAATCTGCAACACAAGCGGGAAAGTTCTGTGCGTTACCATTGTTTTCTGCGATCGCCATTTTTTTTTCTCGGAGCGAGTGGAGATCAATGTTTACCCAGCGAGGCTTCCCCGGCTGCAGTCCCTCCCCAGAGCTGTTTTAAGTCACCAAGCACCAAGCACTACACCGCCCCGTTTGCTAGTTTATTTTCCCTTTATTTTTCACTCTATTTTCGGCCGAAAATCGTGCCCGTGCGGGGGGGGGGATTTTTTTTTCACTCGGGGGGAGTGTGGCAAGGTGAAACGGCAGCTCAAACACCACCTGCTAGCTAGATGGGTCTCTCCGTTGCAACGAATCAACACAGATTCGTTGCAACGTGTGTTTAAAAAAAAAAACTTCCTTAAAGGGAAAAGGGCAAGTGGATTCCACTACAAAGGCAGGTATGCATAATGACGAATTCCACTATTTAAAATGGCGTTTTTTCGTTCCGAAACCAATTTGCTACATAGATCTTGGTGCGGAATGGCCCTAAATAATGATGAAGATGTTATCCGTTCAGTCATGTCCGATCCTCGGCTATTCTATAGGAAAGTCTTCGCCATGCTTCCCTGTCACTGACTGCTTCTTTTAATTGGTTCATGGTCATCCTTATATCATGTCAAGCCAGTGGATCTTTTGGCGACCATGTTTCCTTTTGCTGCTGACCATGCCAGGCATTGATGATTTTTCTAGCGAGTTTGATCGCATGATGTGTCCAAAGTAAATCACTTAACTGAGTCAAGTAGTGTGATCCTGTGCTGAAATAAGTCAGTGGGGCTTTCTCTCAAGAGAGTCCATAGGGCAGGGGACAATTTCTAGATGAGAAATTGTGTCTGGATAGGTGTCAAGCAGATGGGGCTTCTGGTGAGTTATTATGGTGTGCTGATGTCTCTGAAGGAGTGGAGATACACCATGGCTGAGAACATAGGCTGGAAGGTCAATTCTCCGTGGATGAAAGGGAGATCATGAGATAACCCACTTATACTCCAGACAGATATTCCCTGTAGGTTAACAGCAGGAACTGAAGTTTTTGCAGCTAGGTCTGCAGTTATTTTTTATTTCATTATATTTATAGGCTGCACCTCCCGACACAGTTGGCTCACGGTGGCTAACATCATATTTCTAGATACAAGTTTAAAATCAACGGATAAAATATATTAAAACAATAGAAATTACCCTCCTCCCACACACACCCAACTCATCCCCTGGCTACCAACACCCAATAAAAGGAGATTCTGCCCAGCTGTCCATCTGGAGATGTTACCCAAATGGATGAAATATAAGGGGCCTCAAGAGAGGATGTCTCCTCAGTCTGGCCTCAAGCAAAAGCCTTGTGGAAGAGCTCCATCTTACGTATCCTATTAGTTCCTGCAGGGCCCATAGCTCTCCCAGGAGTTGATTCCACCAGGCATCTCTGGTCACCGCTGTATTGTAGCCTCTATGAATATTAAGCCTTGCCATCATTTCTTAACAATGTAAGGAAATAATTAATTCTACAGACAAAGGGAGATTCCCTCTACAGCAAAGATAAAGACTTCTTATGGCAAGCTAAAACATTTTTCAGAATTACAAAAATAAAAAGGGGGCATTAAGGATTTAATTATTTAAGAATTAGTTGCAAAAAGCTTAATGAATAGAAGATAAAATAAAGTTTGAAAATGGAAATGGGGACAGTTATTTTAAAATTATTTTTTACCACTGATGAAAGCATTTGGGGATGAAGTGGCTAGTTAAAGGGACCAGACCTTTTGTTTGTTGCTAATAAAGAGCGGCTGTGACTTGCCACGGCTGCCACTGATGCGACAGGGGGCAGCCGGGAAGACGCGGCGAGCCTTGGATGACATGGGCATGCTGCAGCGCAGCATGCGTAGCTGGCGGGGCATGGGAGCCCTTATAGGATCATGTGCGCCCACCTTGCCCTCCTTCTCGTCCCAGGCTGCCTCCCTCCCCATGTTTTGGGTTCAGTTGGGTGCAGTTCTTTATATACACGGTTGGTTTGTTCATTGCAGCAGAAGCAGCATAGTAAGAGCCTGTTGGTAGGGGGTCCAGTTTGCGCACTGAACTCCCTGACGGTTGGGGGTCTCGTTAAGGAGACCGGCAGATATACGAGCATGACCTACCCGGCTGGGGGGTCAGGGGCTCATAGCCAAGCGACCCAAGGGGTGCCAAAGTGAGGCGGATGCCTGGTGGGCCCTGATGAGGTCGCTTCCCAGGTGAGGGATTCTGGGCACGGGATATCTGCTCTCCCGGCTGGGATGGAGCGGGTCCCAAGGCGTCCAGGACCCTTGGGATGAGCAGCCTGATGGCTGGGGGGGGAGGGGTGTCAGGCTCCTTACCATGCTGGGCCTTCGGAGGGTGGCATAATAATAAACAGCTGCAGCCATATTAACACCAGAAGCGAGGCGTGTCTTCCTTGGCAATCCTCCCCCTCTGCTAATCAATGACTAAAACTGTGATGCATCATGGTTATAGTGGTTTCAGTGGAAACTGTGGAATGAAAAAGTGTTAAAGATACAGAAATTTCTCCTTTTTTTGCTTGTTAGAAACACTATTGAATCTGGATTTTAATAGACTAGAAAAAGTACAAGAGAGGGAAGGAGTTCATTAGATCAATCTCCTAAAAAGTTACTCCTCAATTACTACTCAGAATAGGCTGCCTAAGGAGGTGGTGAGCTCCCCCTCACTGGCAGTCTTCAAGCAAAGGTTGGATACACACTTTTCTTGGATGCTTTAGGATGCTTTGGGCTGATCCTGCGTTGAGCAGGGGGTTGGACTAGATGGCCTGTATGGCCCCTTCCAACTCTATGATTCTATGATTCTACTTCAGAAATTATTTGAACAGATGGGAAATAAAATGGAAGCTTTTAAAAAAAGAATGGATGACAGACAACTCTATAAAATAAGTATCTTGAGAGGTAAAGAAAATCAAAGTGGAAATTTTAGAGAGGAAGACAGTAGCTATAGACAGAGAGTTGGAAGGAGATAATTCAGCTTTATTGGTACTTAGAGAGAAATAATTACGTTTGAGTTTTAGATCTATTCTAGAGACTTCAGATGTTTTTAGAGCAAGGTTTATCAAAGTCTAGGTAGGGCCTGGAATTCCCCTGGAATCACAGCTCATCTCCAGACTATAAAGATCTGCTCCCCAGGCAAAAATCATTGCTTGTGGGGGGGGGGGACACTCTGGCAATTGTACCTCACTGTGGTTTAGGGATGCCAGCTTCCAGGTGGGATCTGGGGATCCCCTGGAATTACACCTCATCTCCAGGCAACAGAGAGCAGATCCCCTGGAGAAAATGGCTGCTGTGGATGCTGACTTTAAGACGTACCCTTTTGGGGATCTACTTGCAAATCTTCTTGGTAGAGCCTGAATGATATTGTAAGTCGTTTTGAGGAGAAAAATGGGATATAAATATCTAAATACTTAAATAGATGTCCTGTGTTCAAATCCCCTAGAGTCAGGGAAGATGTTAGAAGTGGAGCTGGAGCTCTGTGACAGAACATGTGTTCTGCATCCCTGGCATCTCACAGACTATAATCTTACCCATAGGATCCTCCTGGACAAACAGCCCTTAATAGGAGAAAATTTTCCTGCTTTAGAACACTGAAATAGTACTGCAGACCCAGCAGCCAAGCTGAAAACAACATCTTTACTCAAACTACAAACTACTCCCTTCCAACTATGCAGTCTGAAGAGAAACCTTTCCAAAAAGGAATAGCAAGTAGGAAAAACCATAACATTACTGGCTTGATTACAGCAATTTGGTCTAGTCATGCTATTGTTTTTTTGTTTGTTTGTTTAAAGGATATCGGATGTTCATTTTTTACATTAATTCATAAACACGCAAACTGGCAGTGGCTAATATGCCGAAATCTTTGCCTGTGGCAATTATTTTAGTGCCTAGCTTTCTGCTGTAGAGCTCAAGAAAATCAAAATGAAAAGAGAGTGACTCAAACCCTTTCCACCCAGGGGGAAAAGGCCTGCCCAGTGCTCTGCTGGCAGCAAGGCTAATCTACACTTCCACTTGATGTCCGTGCTGGCCTGGCCTGAATCAGGCCCTTCATTGCCCCATGGCAAGGGAACGCGGATATTTCTGAGTTCCCTTGCCATGTTCCGTTTTTTGCCACATTATTTCCACATTCTCTTTTTTGCCATGGGTGCTTATATCAAGGTGGGGGGGGATTTGTTCTTGGTTTGCTGTATCCCTCCCAGTGCTTTGGCACTAAGGCGCCCTCACATTTCCTGAGACCTCCTGCCTGCTGGGAGGGGATGCTTGTGCTTTCACTGATCTAGAAAGGTGCCTTACTCACGAGATGACTGTGTCTTGAATGAGGAGAATGCCCATTGGAAATCATGGGAGATGCTGGAAGACCCGTTGGAAATAAAAGGCAGCAAGAATGCCAAGTGACTTGCATGGGCTCCATTGAAATGTTTTATAGGAAGAAAACAGTTGCAAAGAAAGCATGGAATGGATTATCCAATACACTCAGATAAACTACTCTGGAATGGCAGGGCACAGAGTGGAATGACAGCTACTGGGAGAACCACAGGATGGTCGCCAGGGGCAAGGGAGGGGTGGGAGCCGAAGATGGCAACATTGGGGGATGCACTAAAACGAACGAGAAACCATGGAGACACTGGAAGACCCATTGGGTGGGGCGAGGCAGATACAATGACTATCTCCCGTCCACTCCCTCCCCACCATCCACTTTCCCAGCTCTTATTTACTTCTGCCCGCCTAGCACCTCTTTCTCCTCCCCGGAAATGGATCTCCCTGCTGTGGCTGGAGGGAGCCACTCTTCCCCCGCAGGTCCTGGTGTCATCACACCAGGGGGATGTTCTTCGCTGGGGGAAGAGCGGAGGTCTTGTCTTCCCTTCTTGGTGTTCCTGGGTGCCTCTGGAAATTTAAAACAAGAATGGGGTCACTGGGGGAAAACGAGCCTCCCAAGCTCTTCCAAGGGCAGAGTCAGAATCCCTGAGCGGCCTAACCCTCTGCCTTTCGGATGCGGAAATCTCAGCAGTCCATACAGGTCTTTGTCACTGCCTGTTCTTATTGCTAAGCCCCCGTGGAGCAGCAGGAGGACCTCGGGCTGAATTAAGGCCTTGGAGGGAACTGGTGGCTCTGGCCAGGTCCGAACCCCAGATGTCCTCTCAGATGGACCACACCATCTCCCTGGTGTCCTGCTCAAGTGGTGGGTGGAAAGAGAACCCTTTGGGGCTTCTGCAGGTCTGGGGAGCACAGAAAAATCTAAATAAGGAATACTTAGAACCTTTAACTATAATTGGTGAACAGTTAAATGGCTGGAGAGACACAGGGGCTGAAGTGACTTTGTTCATGTCTGGCCTGGTAAATAAAAATCAGTATTTGCTAGGAAGGCCCTACAAAAACAAAAGTGGCTCAGAATTTCAAGTGCAATGAGCTGAACTCCTAATCAAATGCAAAGACTTTACAGGGAATAGAACGGTAGTAATTGGGGGGTGGGGGACGACGACTAGATGCTCCAATTTTATTAGGTAATGACTGAACTTAAAGATAGGAACAGTAACTGCAGTTGCCAGCAGGAGGCCTTGGGCTTCAGAAAGGCAGACGTCACCCGCCAAGCGACAAACCGTGCTAGCGGAGCTCCGTGAAAGCAAGGCAGATTGTTTCCCACTAAAAGGGCCTGCTGCAGAATGCCTAGCTGTGCAGAGGCCCGAAGATTCTTTGGAGGAGCTGTGGCAGAAGACATGGTCTTCCCCACAGCTTCAGGGGGAGGGGGGGGAGCCTAACAACCCTGTGAGGCAGGTTAGGCTGAAAGTGATCCGCCTAAGATTACCCGGTAAGCAGTCATAGCAGAACAGGGATTCGAGCCTGGGTCACTCAGATCCTAGTCCAACACTCTTAACTAGTACACCACACTGGCTCAAGGGAGAATTGTGCCCGTAGCACAGCAAGTCCAGGTAAGTGGATAGCATTCTGAGCTGAGGATCTGAAGCAATATCTCTCTTGTACTTATTTCATAGTGAATGAAAGATACTCTGCACATGCTCAGGGAGACATTTCCTTCTTCAGTACAGCATCACTTTTCCCAAGCCTGATCTATGACACTTGATAGCAACCCTGGTGAATCCTGACTCAAATTAAAGTGTGGGTACTTTTCTTTTTTGGCAGTATAGCCTTTTTCTTATAATTGCCTCAACAATCTCTTTTTAATCTTTGCAGCTCATCCATCAGTGGAGCAAAATCTCTGGATAAAAGTAGGATATGCACCACCAAATTCAAGCCATTTATAATAAACCCTCTGCTTCCACTCCAATCCTTTCTTTTTTTTAAGCTGCAAACATATATGCGCACGGACACACAGGGAGAAAGTTCTTGCAAATCTCATGACTTTAATGAAATCTTGCCCATTAGAGCTGTGAACAGAAGGGATTTTTGCCATCTGTTGAGCCCCAGACAAAAAGATTGACAAGGTTATTATTGCCGAGACAGAAATGTTCTCTCTTTGTCCTTATCTTTTCAGTATCTTCTTGCCAGGGATTTCTTTTTTTTTAACACGGAATCTGTTATTGCTGAAATACATCTTATTTAATGCTCTTGGCCTCAAATCAGCAGTAATCGTGAAAAACTGCAAGGTCAGAGAGAGTAGAAAACAAGATGAAAAGAGAGAATTTGTTATAATGGAGACTTGTGCTGAAGAGGCAGAGGGCATTGTTTTGGTAGACTGTTTATTAACAGCTCTGCACCTCCAGTCCTCTCAGGACACAACAGGGAATTTCTCTTGCTCACGTGTAGTAAACTTGAAAGTCTGAATTAACAGAGGCATTTCCCCCCCAAAGCCAGAATCAAGAAAAGAAATCCAATGGGGAACAGGAGTAACCAACAAGAAACAGCTTGGAAGGTGTGGGAGACAAAGGCAAGTCGGGCTGCCGTCATTAGCACTTGGGGATCTTAGCTATGCAAATGTTATTAGCAACGCTACTAATCTGAACATGAGGTCTAATGTACAAAACCACAGGAGGCAAATGAGCATCCAAAGGCAGCCGCAGTGTGATAGGACACACATTTTTCACTTGTGAATGATCAGGAAATTCAACCACAGGGACCCACATTGATCTGATCTATTCCTCTGGCTCACAAGATATACAAGGAAGGGTGAGCTTGGAAGAGATTTCCATGAGAAGGGTGCTTGTCTTAATGATTACAAGGGGCCTCAATATTCACAGGCAGTAAATGTCTGAACCCCCATGCCACAAGTCAATATCAGCCATGGGCAAGTGGTTGGAGACAGGCTGTTGGACTAGATGGACAACTGGACTGATCCACCAGGCATCTGCAGTTCTTAATGAGATGTCTCAACATCTTCACCAAGCTATGATGTCCGGGATAATTAAAAATATTATTAAACTATTTTAAGGTCACAGTGGCTGCATCCATACATTGCTTGATATTGTACTATCATTGTACTATAGCAGTCCTGTCCACACACACACACACACACACACACACAAAACCCTTGCCAAACTTTGCTGTACTACAATCATAGTACAATCACCGTTGGGAATACCCAACTGTGCATGGATGCAAGTCAGTATAGACATAAAATTAGATCTTTTTAATAACTCATAAAGATTATATGCTGTGCCTCCAAGAGGAATGGTGCTTGGGCTCTGCCCATAACCAGCACCCAATACTGAGTCATTCAGCGTCCAGTGAGATGGATTTGCAGCATGAAGTTGCTATCCATCCTGCCATAAATAGAAAGGCTAGGCCTGTCCCTGAGAAGAGACTGAACCTCAGGCCTTGTCATGAATCATGGACTGTGGACTGAATATGTCTTCAGAGGCTGGTTCTCCTGCTGCTTGGACATCTCTTCACTCTCCCTGGAGGACTGCAATATGCTTCTCTGTGCTCCAGAGCTGTGGATACAGCAAATGCTTGTAGCTCAGGGTTGCAATAATGGCCACTGGTGCAGCCCAGAAGGTCTGCCAAGACAGAAAGAATAAATTAACTTGATCAGAACAATACATTGAAACTACTGATAGGGGTTTACCAGTTCTACCCGCCCCTTCTGTAGGACCAATGGAAAGAGTCTGACTTTTTCATACCTTTGTATTGTATTCTTCAAATTCTTCTCTTACCCAGTGGTTACCAAAGTTTCCCCTTATCAAAGCTGGCCCAAATTATCGAGTTGGATTCCTAGAGCAGGCAGTATAACAGATCTAAAGAAATACAAAGAGGTGAGTGAGAATCTGAGGAAAGTGAAAGACATGGGGGTAGTTGGGATTTTGATGGAGAGTTGGGCTTGAGAACTCTTGGGTTTGGGGAACTCTTGGCTAACCCTGATTTGATCACTTTTATTTAGAGTGGCCAACCTCCTGGCTGGAGATCTCACACACTATTACAATCAGTCTGCAGGCAACAGAGATCAGTTCCTCTGGAGAAAATGGTCAGAGGGCTGGACAGAGTGGGAGCCTCTTGGTTTTGAGTCTTCCCGTGGAGGTCCTGAAACGTATTGTTTCTCAGCCTTCCTTATCCATGTTGCAAAAGTGGGATATAAATATGAGGAATGAATGAATTAATGTTTGAACGAAACAGCATGCAGTCTTGGGAATGGAATTGGTAGAAGGAGTCCAGCAAAGCAGGAGGACAGCTAGATTTGTCCACTCAATAAAAGGTGGCACAGATCAAAATACACCAAAGATTGTGGGGGCCAGAGAGCAATGCCAGTGTCTACAAAGAAAGCCATCCCCATATTTTGTCTTCTTTTACAAAGGAATTAAAAAACAGGCAAAAGATTTCAGTTTTAATTTGAGTTCACACATTAGGTTTGCTTCCTTCAGGTAGATCCTCTGAACAATGTGAGCTGTTGTTATAGTAGTTTTTTTCCAAAAAGAGCTGAGCAAGGATGTAGAAGATGGCTTTCCAGCAGGAGGTGTGGAAGCCCAGCAAGAAAGCTGCAGTCATGACTGGATTGATGTGGCCCAAAGCCTGTGCCATGCTGTTGATGGCCAGGCCAAAGGTGAGTGCAGACTGGAGGATAGAGGGAAGAGCTTCCAGCCAGGGCAAGGCTTAGCCCAGGTACACAAAAACTAGTGTGCCAGTCAGTTCAGCCAGTAAGACCCAAGTCAAGATACTCAAGCACAGTTTCCCCATCACATTGAGGCTGTTGAGTGACAGGAATGGCAGGAACCAGATACTTTGTTCTGTAGCTTCTCTGCACCGAGCAAGAACTCTTGAGGAAGCTTTTATATGTCTCTTTACCTCAGGCAGAATAAGCCCTGCCCAGCCACCAATGAATGACTCCTGCTTCAGCTAGAAAATGTTCTACAAACTCTAGCTTATGAATCAGAGAAAGGCTTGTCTGAACCTGTGATGCATCCACCTTTTGGGGTACCCCCACCCATTTTGAATTTTTAAAAGGATGATGTTCTTCAGGGAAGGAGTCCTCTAAAGAGAGAGTCAGTCTTCACCAAGAAAAACTAATGCCGTCATTCTCAAGTCACAATTTATCACAATTGTATCCCTCCCTCTGTCCTTGGAGCTTGGGACAGGATACAGAATTATTCCACTTTATCTTCATCACAGACGTACAAACTACATTAGGATGAATGGTGATGTGTTGCATTTTCATGGATTCACCCTCCCACTGCCGACCTCAGACTCCCTGCCCCACCCAGGGGACACCGGGAGGTGCAATTCTTTATGTGTGTGTCTCTCTCTCCCTCTCGCTGCCTGACTTGGTGTGCCTCATAGAATCATAGAGTTGGAAGGGGCCATACAGGCCATCTAGTCCAACCCCCTGCTCAACGCAGGATCAGCCCAAAGCATCCTAAAGCATCCAAGAAAAGTGTGTATCTAACCTTTGCTTGAACCTTTGCCTCGAAGCAGGAGCCATAGCAGGTAATTAGGGCCCCTTATTAGGAGGGAAGCAGGGCTGGTGTGCAGGTTGGAGCAGCTCTCTCTGTCTGTCTCTCCCTCGGTTGCAGCAGGGATGGCTCTCTCTGTGTCTCTGTCAGCAGCTTGGAGCAGCTCTCTCTGTGTCTCTCTCTGCCTCCCTTGCAGCAGGAGCAATAAGAGGGAATGAGGGCTTGTGTTTGATCTGGCAGGGCACTGTGTGTCTCTCTCTGTCTCTGGCATGCCTGAGAGGAACGTGGCTAGCGTCCAGGGAGGGAGGGAGCTGTAGGGGCAGCTATTTCAACTTGGACACGTTCCACCCCCCCTGGCTGTTTCACAAATATATAGAGGAACCATGGATAAGGATTAGTAGCTAACAGCAAAACTAAGAACAGCAAGACTAAGAACAAAACAAAAGACAAGTATATGAAAGGGTGAAGGGTGTGGAGGTAGGTACCCTTTGGACAGTTCTTAGGGATCTTAATTTCTGTGGAATTTCAGGGTCCTTCCTGCAGAAAGAATACTGATTTTGTTTATGTTTTACATTCCTTCATCTAAAGAGGAGCAGAGTATGATTCCCTGTTAGCCAAAGGGGCCATTGCCTGGAATGCTTGTCCCAATCAGAAACACAACCAGTGAGAATTCTGAAGTCAGCAAGAACCTTTATTCGACCAAAGGGGAATCCAGTCATCAGAAGACTGAATCCAAAAACTAAGCAAAGTTACAAGCTTCTTATAATCACACATAAACAGCTTTCGGACATGCTCAGATGTCCATACTTTTATATAAGATGATGCACCTTTCCATCTATGGTTTATCGCTTGCATTCTTTAGCTGTTAAATCTACATTAGCTGTTTATCTATATTCTGATTAGTGTTTTCTTCTTATCTATACTTGGCAATGCAGATAACTCCCCAGGGCTCTTGGTACTACCATAACTATGCTCTAATTGGTAAGGGAGGGTAGAATGCTATCTTAGGCCATTAATCAATATTTCTAGGTTATCACAACCTTGTGTTTCATCTCACGGTACTTGGTGTGGAGCTCATTATCTCATACACCATACAACGGAATTTCCCTCCTTTTGCTGAATTGCAGCAGAATTTCCCTACTGAGCTGCTACTTTTCATTTTCAACTAGAAACTGAAAATGGAGTTGCTTTGGTCCTGGTACCACATCCCCCACCCCAGAACCTAACCACACAACATATTGTATTGTGTGTATGTCCAAATGATAAAACATCTTCAGGGTTATTGCAACCAAAACTGGACTAATCGTCTCATTAACCTATATGAGGCCATGTCTACTTTTTCAGACATTAATCAAATTGTCATATCGCCCCAAAGAAAATTCTATGCACTTTCCAATTTTCCAGAAATTGTTTGTAAGTAGGGGGAAAGCTATGGCAATCAAGTGTGTTTAGAGCTGCAACAGGTGAGTCATAGGATAGAATCATAGAGTTGGGACCACACACACAGACAGACTCTTCCCATTCTCACTAAAACCAAGAAAAAGAAAGAAGGAAAGGTGCCAACCAAATGTGGCAGCAGGTGGGGGATTGATATTCCATCACTTTGGAATCGCATTGTAATGCGTTTGACATGTTTTTTTTTTTAAACAGTTGTAAGGCAGATTGTGAGCCTCTTGTGGCGCAGAGTGGTAAGGCAGCGATATGCTGTCTGAAGCTGTCTGCCCATGAGGTTGGGAGTTCAATCCCAGCAGCCGGCTCAAGGTTGACTCAGCCTTCCATCCTTCCGAGGTCGGTAAAATGAGTACCCAGCTTGCTGGGGGGTAAACGGTAATGACTGGGGAAGGCACTGGCAAACCACCCCGTATTGAGTCTGCCATGAAAACGCTAGAGGGCGTCACCCCAAGGGTCAGACATGACCCGGTGCTTGCACAGGGGATACCTTTACCTTTACCTTTTAAGGCAGATTACTGGTGCTTGGGGGCAGGGGGAGCAATGCCTGACTGGGGACAGCTGAATTTCCCCCGCTTATGCACAGCCCAGCCCTCACATACACGCCATTGGATCCCGCAGCAAAAAAGGGAATGCAGATTTCTCCACGTTCCCTTGCTGTGGGGTAACTGAGGTCCTGAGTTGGACCAAGCCAGGGACCATCCTGGAACGGACCCAATTCCGTGCGCAAGCAGGATTTAGACCCGCATGCAAATAAGTAGCGATCACAGCCTAATCCATTGCGTAAAAAATGTCCCAATATGTCCCCCAAAGAGCTCTGTTCTCTGCAAATATCAACTTGTTGGTGATCCCTGGCCCCTGGGAAGTGTGACTGGCCTTGAACAGAGGCCTTGGCTCCTACCTGGCAGAAAGAATTGCCAATAGAGATCTGGACCCTGACGAAGTTAACAAATGACACTCTTCCACAGGCCTACAGTTGAGGCCAGGACAACTAAGACACAACTATGGACCCCCCCCCCCCGCCCGCCTTCACCTATTCACCCTACCCACTCTCTCTATTCCATGCTGATTTCCGCTCACACCTGTGGAGTCCATCAAAACCTAGAAGAGGGACTGAACCATTCCCAGCAGGGAAGTACCATGTTTTGCCTGCCTGCCTGCCTGCCTGCAGAGGGAGAAAAGGAGAGCCCTGCAGCATGCAGCCTGTATCCTACCATCCCCAATTCTGAGGCCTAAGGAGACCCAGCATGCAAGACACAAAGGTAGAGGAGGTGGAGGGCAAACTTGCAGAAGAGGGTGCTCACCATAGAAAATAGGTAAGGGGAACATGATATTTTCAACTATGCACAAAAATTAAAAGGGGAAAAAGTCAGCCTTGTCAGCAAAGCCCCTGAATTGTGTGACAGAGAACTTACTGGAGAGCGCAAGTCTGCAGTGAGCAGCTGGCACATGTAAAAAGGACCCTGGGAGAGACATTAATGCTCTGGAACTGGAATTACAGCCCTCAAATAGGACAACAGTCCCTGAGTGTACTCATTTTTTTTAAAAATGTGGTTCTTTTCTTTTTTATGCTAAGGAAATTTGGAGTTCAGGATATTCCTACATGTTTTCAGCAAAGTGAAGGTATCAGCTGCTTCCAGAGTTCCAAACTATCCCTGAGAAGGGTGCCTCGCTGTTACTAGTGCAGCACAAACAACAGCGCAAGTGGTGCTCTGCCAGGGCCCTGCACATGCTTAAATCCTTTCTCTGCATGAGGCTGAGATGTAGGGCCCCATCCTTATAGTGAGTGAGACATGCAACCCATTCTTTTCTGTTGGTCTTTGTTCCCTGGAGTCCTTCCCAGGGTGGAGCCAGTAACTGCAGGTTGTGAAATTCCGAACAGCATAAATCACTCACTGCCTCTCAACTATCCAGTACATTCCCTACAAATACGTACAGCATGCAAAAGAGTACTCAGCTAGGGCAGCGATGAGTTCTCGGCTGGGGGTAATGTGGATAGCATTCACATTCCAGCTACCCAGCTGCATTCTTGCAATGCCTGGCAGAAGGCTTGCTCAATGGGTCGGCACAGTATGATTTGATGGCCTTTTTGCTCTACAATAAATTCTACAGACCCAAATTCCTGTTTGGCTCCTGATTAAGGATGTCCATGGTTACACCCAACACATGGAGCTGGAGTTGCCAACTGGCCAGTTTTTCATGGTCTGGGCTGGTTGCCAGTTCAGGTCATAAACAAGCCAGGAGACATATGGCCGTTCCAAGCAGCACAGCCAGCAAACCTGAGTCAGTCCTGGTATCCCGTTTCGTGCATCTGATAAGTTGTCACACCACAGACCAGTTGGGAGAAGGAAAAGTCACTCTGGCTGTTACATTCAAGGGCTTGGAGCTCGTCATACATGCCACTCCCAGCCTTGGGATGGGATCCGGAGTCTCTGCATACATAGGAGAAATCTTGGGAAAGACAGTGAGTGGAAGGGAGGCAACTTTTAATGGAACTGAATTTGCTCTCTATTGAATGCAAAGGTAGACTGGAAACAGGTTTCAAAATGCAGTGTGATAAATACAATCAGGAGAAAAAAAGCAATTAAATAGTCCAAGGTATATCCGTTTAACAATTCCTTTCTTCACTAGAGATGTCTAACCAGCTCCTGTCCTAGGACTGCCAACCTCTAGGTGGTGAGTGGAGAGCTCCCAGAATTACAACTGATCTCAGGTGACAGAGTTCAGTTCACCCTGGGAAAATGGCTGCTTTGGATGGTGGACAACACTTTGGCATTGCATTTCATTGACGACCCTTCCCTCCCCAAACCCAGTCCTCCTTGGGATCCACCCCCCAAATCTCCAGGTTTTTCCCAAGCCAAAGCTGGCAACTAACCTGTTGGCATGTGTGTGGTGTCTCCAAGCAAGCCAGCAAGAAGCAAAAGATGAGGAAGAGTGAGGCAGAGAGACCACGTTTAAGATGGAAATGAAAGTAGGAAATAGCAGGACACTATTTCAAAGCTAGCCGGTAAGGGAGGATGAGAGAAGCTGCAAAGCCCAGAGACAAAAGGTGAAATGGAGCCGAACAGCCAGGAGAGAAGGATGGGATCACTAGAGGCTCCATGTGAATGTATGAATCAGGGATGGGGACAGCTGGGCTGAGGGTAGATGTAGCAGGGAAGAGAGAGGTCCATGTGTTGTGTACAACATAGTCCATAACAGTTCTGAGGGAAGCTGAACTTTGCTTTGCATCACAATGGTCAAGGGCCAGTCCTGAGGTGAGTCTGAGCCTAAAGATTGGGGATGGGGGATGCGACTAGACCTTTTTCAGTTGGAGATGAAATTGAATGTTGATTAACTTTACTAGGTTACCAAGCAGGTCTTTATTGTAAAGGATGCTTTGAGTAGGAATGGAATGTAAAAGTTATTGTCCATCAGGCACCAGTTTTGGCCGATGGGGAGAAGCAAGAATTAAGTGGTGTGACAGTTTCATGGGTATGCCAACAACAGGTGGTACTGTGACAGCTGCCACCAAATGCCCCACAACTGAAGGGGGAATGGGGCTGAGGAGGGAAGTTGAGGAACCTCCAGGACAGCTGCCTCACAGGAATTTACCTGGTAACATTAATGGCCAATTGATCCTTGCTTGTGCGCCTGGCTGCATAGGCCCTGGGAATGCAGTGGCCTCTGGAGGGCCACAGTGGCTCCCTTCTCTTTCTCTTGACAGGGTTAATGAAGGGGGAAAAGCTGTTAGCATGTTTCTTTGTCAGAGTAAGAAAGGCCAACTAGCAGCATGTGGGAAATTCAGCCCGGCAAAATGTTATCTCTTCTCCTGCCGGCCCTCCAAATCCAAATAGTATAAAGTTTGCCCACAGCCTCATAATGAAGCACTACAGATGTTAACAATTCATTGTATACAGCACTTGGTACAATGTAAACATACTTTTGGATGTAACACATGACCCATGTTCTATAATGCAGAATCCCCTTATAATAAACGACAGCAACTTCATTAAAATTACGAAGACAATCAATTGGGCCAGCAAATACAGGCAAGTATCTTGAGTACAAAGCAGCCGTCAAGAATACAAAAGTTTGTCACCCCTGTGTCAGAAGTAGGAGACTGGTCCTCCCCTTAAAAATGTGATCACCATTATTTATTTGTTTGTTTGTTTGTTTATATTTTAATACTGCCCTTCCATACGGCTCTAGACGGTTTACATAAAACTTCATATAGGAAATTATATGGAACATCATAACAAATATAACAGTCATAACATATAACATATCAGCTAGAATATTTCAACAGGAACATTGTTTAACAGAGACTGTAACACTATTGTAGAACAAGTAATCTTTGGGAAGAGAAAATTACTTAGCTGGCTTTTTACCCCTTCAAAAGTGGGTAGATATTTACACATACATAATCTTTTTACTCCCTTGCAAATTTTATTAACATTTTCTGCCCCTACTTTAGATCCAGACTCATATGTGCCTATAACAAAATGACTGTTTCCACCAACTACATGATATAGGTACTAGGAAGAAAGCCCATTGAACTCAGAAATGCAACAGGCATTAGCGGCAGCTCCCCCCCCCCCCGTGATGGCAACAGGTCCCTGCCACCCCACAGAGGACCGCATCCTATCCCCGCCACCTGCCCAAACCTCACTGAGGGCCGCGGGGGCAGTAGCATGGATTGAGGGGGTGGGTGGGGGCAGCAGGAAGCCCTGTTTCCCACCGTGGCTTCCCTCAGAGGGCCGTCATCTCTTCCCGCCAGCCGGCAAGCCTGCGGGAGGGCTTTGCGGCCAAGGGGGGAGTATTATGTGCGGGGGAGCTTTCACCTCTGATGCCTTCGTGAACATGGCATCTGTGCCTAAGACTCCATTAGCTTTGTCCTAAACTGTGGTTTTCTGGCAACATTTCTTATGAGCAGTAAACTGAAAGTCTCTTTGTTGAATACATTATGTGTAAATCTTTTATGCTGTGTGATTCTGGTCACATTGTTTTGTTCGGAGATCAAGATATTTTTGGAAGAACCTGAAATAATAGCAGAAAATGTTCTACGTGCAGAACAATGGGTGTGTATTTCTGGGGAGGAGGTAGATACTGTTTTGACAAGATGAAGTGGGAAAGGGGAACATGTCATTAGAGGAAGAAAATGAACTGATTCTGCTCTCTTCTCTTGATTGCCAACACACACGCACACATACACAAACCAGACTCCATGTTGGAGATGACAGTTGGCTCCCATTAATTCCTCTTCTGTAATCAGAATCATTTGCTATGAGAATTTCTGTAGCAATACTCAAGTTGTTTCAACATTCGTATCCATCAATCTACCCTTCTATTCATCCTGCAGTCTTAAACAATACTTTGGTTTTTGGGGGACAGCTTATAATTAAAAATTTACACAATAGAGATAAAAATCTAAATAACAATATTCAAATTTCAACAAAAAACAGGTATAGCAGCATTAATTACAAAACAAAAATATGTAACATTAAACTGTCTCATAACATTCCCCTAGATTTTTTCTGCACGGAGGACTCACCCAACTATTACACCATACTGTCCCCTAGTTTTTTGCCTCAGGATAGCTCTCCTGATCTTTTCCAATGTTTGTGGGGGGGGGGGGGCGTTTTGGCCTTCCCCTTTTCACCAGTCTGCCACTAGTATTTTCCGCATGAGGTAGCTGAGGAACAGGAAGTGAAAACTTCCTCTACTCCAAATCTGATTTTTTTAAAAAAGTAAAATCATGGTTATTGTGTTATTATGCTGTGGCTTTTTAATAAGCAAGCCCCCCCCCCCTTGTTTTGTCCCTGAAGGACTGAAAACAAGAAAAGCCAGGCCACCACTGTGTATAATTCCCCACCACCACTGGAACCGGAATCCTCAGTGCCATTCCATAAGCTGTGAATGAGGTCTTGCAAGCTAAATAGAAAAACAAGGGGCAAGCCGGCAAAATTGTAGGCAACTTTGCCAGCTTGCCCATTGTGTTCTCTATTTGATTTATTTGATTTATTGCCCGCCGCTCTCAAAAATTGGCTCGCGGCAGGTCACATAAAGGAAAACCCATGCAATAAAATTCAACAAAATTCAAACCCAATCACAATAGACAAAAATCTTAACAGATGGCAAAAATCCAGTGACCCTTTTTAAAACAGGAAGGCCCTTGTGAGGGCAGCATGGGGGGGAAGTAAGATGTTCGGTGCTAGATGGTCGGGTACCAATCCAAAGGGGTCCATATCACCTGCTCTAGCACTAGCCCTGACCATAAACCTGGTGGGAGAGTTCTGTTTTGCAGGCCCTACTTAAAGCAGTAAGCTCTCCGAGGGCCTACAGCTCCTCTAGGGGCTCGCAGGACCCTACACACAGGTTCTGGAATGGCACTCAGGCATGCCTGCTGCTTTTGATGTATAAAATACCCCCCAAAAGTCTTTACTTGTTAAAACACCACAGCATCATAACACAATAACCCTGTCAAAAAAATCTTTAAAATGGGGTAGGGAGGGGCAAGGCTTGCCTGCACAGTACACCACTCTTCCCTGGCTCCACTGTTTCCTCCCCCCCCCCCAAAAAAAATTATCATTCTGCTGGAATCACATTGGAACATGACCAGCCTTCTTTAAATAAATAAAAGGCCGGGGAGATGGCAGAAGTGACACTTGGAGGTGGGGGGTAGGAGCAAGAGCGGGGAAAGCACGACTGAGGACAGCCCGACTTTCCTTGCTTCTGCATGACTTGGCCCTGACATACAGCCTGTTGTATCCCGTGGCAAGAAATGGAACATGGCTTTCTCTGCATTCCCTTACTGTGGGACAACTGAAGGGGCAAGTTGGGCCAGCCCTGGGGCCTGATTCCATGTGGAACCGGGGGAACCACTCAGACTTGAACAAATAGCGGAGCCTAATTGACTGCATGGAAAAGGTCCTAGAGAAAAATCCCAGTTGGGCTACTTTGGTGACCTGAACCTCCATTGTAAATGAGGCAACTTGGATCATGCCCAGGTTCCTGACATAGGAATTTCCCAAGCTGGAGTTGGCTACTCTGATATTCCCTGCCCCATCTTTGCGGTATGTGAGATCTTTAGAGTCAGGTGCTCATAATGGTCCTGAGGAAGAAAATTAACCACAAGGATTCTTGAGGCAGCCTACACTGTGCTTAGGTTGTAAAAAAACTTTTAAAAGCTTAATGGGATAGTATTTATGTTATCTACTTTCATGTCATGAAAAGCTTCAGTTGCCTACTTGCTACTCATTAGGTCTTTGTTAAAGGGATATTTTTCTGCATGCTTATTGGCAACCCCTGTAGTCTGCCAAATAGTTTATCCTCTCTGCTTACTTAATGCCAGATCATATGTTCCTGAACTGCTTTGGAGATGATCGGAGCTGAGCATTATCATAAATGCTGGACCCCTGCAGCGAGGATCAGCTATAAAACTGAAGAAACTCAGCTCTGCTCTGATGGCATCCTGCCCTGGTAATGCTCAGAGGAGACCTGCCATAGGTTATCCTGTCCAGCCCAGGGTACCTTCCTGGCCTTCTTATCTCCCAAGACGCCCAATTGTTATAGCCTCTTCCCTGTAATTAGCACGTGGCCTTGTAATGTTAATTTAAACCCAATTTATGCTTTAATGCTGGATGTTTCCAGGATAATTATGACTTTGAAAGAATCACAGTTATTAAAAATAGATTCAAGTGGATAGCTTATTCAAGTGGATAGTTGGGGCCATTCCGCACCAGGATTCATGTAGCAAATTGTTTGCTGAACGAAAAATCGCCATTTTAAATAGTGGAATACGTCGTTATGCATACCAGCCTTTGTAGTGGAATCCAGTTGCGTTTCTATCGTTTCCCACAGGATTCCAGTCTCGGCAAAAATCGCTAGAAAGGAAGCGCTATTGCTGAGCTGTGTCCTGCCCCTGGCCGTCAAGCAGCCAATGAGCAGCCGTTATCATGCTCCCAAACAGCCCCTTTCCCTTTAAGGAAGGTTTTGGAAAAAAACACACACACACCCGTTGGAACGAATATGCGTTGATTCGTTGCAACGGAGAGACCCATCCAGCTAGCAGGTGATGTTCGAGCTGCCGTTTCATCGTTGCCACACTCCCCCCCCCCCCCGAGTGAAAAAAAAATCCTCCCCCCCTCACGGGCGCGATTTTCGGCCGAAAACAGTGTGAAAAATATAGTGAAAATAAACCAGCAAATGGGCCTCTGTGATGCTTGTGCTTGGTGACTTTAAACAGAGGCACTGCAGCCGGGGAAGCCTCACTGGGTAAACAAAGGCTTGCTGGTGTGTTAATCTTCGCTCGCTCGGAGAAAAAAAAATGGCGATCACTTCGCCGGAAGATCAGAGGAGAGAGCCAGGGGGAGGGACTTTGCAGAAACTGCAACAATGGTAACGCACAGAACTTTCCCGCTAGTGTTGCAGATTGGTTGCAGGAGTGTAGCGCTTTCCGGAGGGTGAATCCACTTTTTGGGATTTCCCTGAAAGCGCTACAACGAAGCGCTTTTTGTGGATCGGTTTCAGGAGTGTTGCAGATTGTCAACGATACTGTGCATAATGGCAAAACTGTAGCAATTTCAATTAGTAACCATTGTGCTATTTTGGACGAATGCGGAACGGCCCTTGGTCTGAAGCAAGTCTTGGTATAAGCTTTCATGTGCACACACCCAGAATAAAACTCTGTTGTCTTAAATGCGCCACTGGACTTAAAAATATATCATGCAATGTGGATAGCAAGTTCTGATGGGAGGGGAAAGCCAGGACTTAGGAGACAATGGCTGGAACATGCAGAGAAATGAGAAGCTGTCAACTTGCTGCTGTTTAGATTACCAGGTTGAGGTACACGAGGGATGGGAGATATTGCATCATGGTGAAGTACACAAAGTAATGTCTGCACACACATTGCTGTCTGAAGACAGGGCGATGTCAGTTGCAAACCGCCCACAATGAATGAATCTTCTTGCAAGCACAATCTTGGCTCAAGCACAGAAGCATCAGGACCATGCACTGTAAATCTCTGTGCTATCTGCCTGCCTGAAACCACATTGCCCACATTCCCTCAATCCAGCAGCTTCTGATTTGAGCCCAAACTACTAGAAGCAGCTATAGAATAAAACAGGAGTCCAGAGACACATTAAAGGTCAATCAGATTTATTCCAGTGGAAGCCATTATGAGTCAGTGTTCATTTTACTCATCAGATAAAGGCCTATTATGCATGCACAGCTTACTTACGATTTTCACCGAAGTCAAGTCGGTAGGGCATTACTCTGCACTCCACACCTTTTTCCCCCCTCTGATTTTTCTGTTGGGAATCATGGAGGATATATTCTGCAAACAAATGAGAAAAATGTCACAGGTTGAAATTCTCTCTCTCTCTCTCTCTCTCTCTCTCTCTCTCTCTCTCTCTTTGATATGGCATGTTTGGTCTCTCCCTATTGGTCAATTTCACACTGGGTGTGCTTTTTTGAAATAAAAACTAGAGATTCTTCAAGCTGTATTTACTCTCAGTCAGCCAATTTAGGAGAGTATTAGTGGTTCTCCCCCCTTCACGTGTACAAGCTCCACTACTGTTTACACATTTAAAGTTTTTTTTTTTTTTACAAGCTGGTTTAGTACAGTAATGCGAGTCTATTGGTAATCTTGGATTGCTGGAGAGAAAAAAAAATCTTTGGCAGGGCATGCTTTAAAAGTTTGGTGGCTTGTGTGCACAGTTGAAAGTTTTAAAATTTGTGTGTCCTCAGAAGGACACACCAAAGAAGTAGCTAAGGAGGTAGCAGCGGATGCACCACAAAGGGAGGAAGAGGTTGAGTGAGCAGCTGGCTGTGCACTGCTTGGGCAGTGCCCTCCTGCCCAGCATGTGAATGATCTGGGCTTCCACTTGGTGCTGGTGGCTGTATGGGAGGGTGGCTTTCCAGAGCTGCTGTAGGCAGGCAGGTTCCCTAGTAGAGCAGGAGTAGGCTCACAGTCAGGACAGGGAGGATGAAAGTCAGTTACCCAGGTCTGGCACATGAAGTGCACATGGCTGGGTCTGGCCAGAATGCACATGTGACAAACAGTAGGTTCTAATGCTGAAATAGCAGAATAAAAGATTTGTTAGTGACAGGGTGGGCCAGTGAGCTTCTTTTTTATAATAATGAAACCACACTAGAAGGGCAGTTCAGTTTGTGGAGGAACAACATTTTATCTTGGAATTAATAATTTATCTCAGAGCAATGTGTGGGAATTTGTCATATTTGGTGGTATGGAATGAAAACCCACATCTAGTTTGTTCCACCACAGAAACAAAGAGGAAAGCTTTATTAAATTTGAGAGAAGTAAACAAAATTCCTGTCAGAAATGGCACCACCTCATAGACATGGAGGTGAAGGAGAAGGAATAATGTTCAATTTTGGAGGGAAAAAATTACCTCAGAGCAGGGATGTGTGTATGGGTTCATCATAGCATGCTTGGCTGCTCGCTTTCTTTTTTCCTTTATGGAAAGGGTAGCCAAAATGTGGCTCTCCTGATGTTCATGGACTCCAGTTACCATGAGCCCCTGCTTTATGGTGTGCCTGTTGCCTCTCTGGCCACCTGTTTGGCATCACTTCCTCAGGGCATGCATCTTTTAAAACGTTCAGCTGCACACGCACACACACACACACACAAACATACACACTAGCTCTAGCCAAACTTTTTTCCAGCCAATGATCTTTCTTTCACAAAAGCACTCTCAGAAAACCCATGGAAACAGCGACCAGAAAGCAAACAGAATGCTGAACGGAGGAAAATCAATGCGGAAGCAAAAAGTAAACCTGTCAGACATGTATGGTGAAAGCAAGGGAAAATGCAGAATAAAAAAGAAAGCCCAACAGACATGAGGAAAAATACCTGTGCATAATAGGCCAAAGTGAGTTCTCTGACTCAAAATTCTTTGCTAGAATAAAAGTGTTGCTGGGTCTCTTGTTTAGTCCACTGTGCAGACTAACATGGCTACCCATTGAAAAGCAGCTATGACAACCACAAATCTGTTTGTGTGGTGGGGTTTTTGTAATTTTTTCCTGTTACAGAAAGACTGAGGAGAGGAAAAATGGAATTTGGACAGTGAGAGATGGTCACAGTTTATTTCTGAATAGAGGTGACAAAACTAATTCCTGTTCTCCCTTTCTTTATATTCCAGCACCAGTTATGCAAATCTCTGAAGAAAATCAGATATGGCCACCTGAGTGCACCCATGAAATAAAGTCCTGTGATATATATGAAAATGAACTTTCCCATAATGCTCTAGGTCATATCAGACTTTTGTAAATATTCCAGCCTTGCTACCTAATTTCCCTCTTGGATGGTATCCACTTCTATCGAGGAGAGAATGAGAGTTATAAATTAAATAAATACATTGTTGGGTATTGTGCTGTTACAGTGCTACAGAAAGTATTTGCAACTACATAATCTTGTGTGGACAAAAGGATACCAATATAAATTATTACTATAGTGGAATGATAGTATAATATCTAAAGTTATATAATCTTACCCTTGATTTATCTGTCAACATGCATATTATAAAATCTTCAGTGAAGGGTTTTGTAAAAGGATTGTGCAAGTTCAGAGAATAGGCCCATCATAGACCATTAGCCATGATGTTGAAGGAAGCAATGAACTTCTAGATGTCAATTGCTGACACTGGTAGGGGAGGCTTTGGACTCCATACTCAGCTTGTAGGTCTGCCCAGGTATCTGGTTGTACATTATGGGAAAAGGAATGCTGGCTGGATAGGAAGGACCACTGGTCTGATCCAGCAGGGCTCTTCTTATATGCTCAAGACTAGTCTTGTTTTATTGTTGTAATGACACATTGGAAAGTATGTTAAAAACATCATCATCTACATTTTGAATAAGGCATTTCTTCAGGGGGCATTGCCTACAAAACCCTACCAAAAATAGCATTTGTGCACAAGAGATAGGCTCTGAACCTCGCTCAGTGCTTTTCTCCAGAGGCCCAGTGACAATTATCTTACCACTTCTCTCAGTAGGGTTACCAGCTGGAGGAGGAGTCTGAGGAGGGACGGATTGGGGGAATCACAGCAGGGTATAATGCCATAGCGTCCACCTTCCAAAGCAGCCATTTCCTCCAGACAAACTGCTCTCTGTCACCTGGAAACCAGTTTTAATCAGGGGAGATCTCTAGCCACCATCTGGAGGTTGGCATTGAGCAAGCCTTATGTAAGGCATGGATGGGGGGAGGGAACTCTTGGGGGAGGGAACTCTGACTGGAAGAAGAAAGTGTTGTGAAGATTTCTCTCCTTTCATGGCTGCAAGGAATGATCTTGCCGTTTCTTTCTCACACACACTTTCTGTGACAACTGCTTCGGAATTGACACATGATAGAGATTGCATTGCATTTAGTGACAAAGAAGACCTTTAAAAAGAGGCACCCGTCTTTGTTTAACAGCCCAAGGGAGCTCTGCAATTTGTAAAGATAGCACAGCGGGAGTAGGGGGGGGGGGCACAACCGCCTTAGACTCACAGGGACTGCTTAGGTCTCTCCTGTTGTGCATGATCAATGCAGGCATGGAATTGAAATGCCAATACCGTTTATTAGAAGAAAGGGATTTCGATAATGCTGCCTTCTCATTGTAATTCTGCAGTGCTGGTGCAGTGTTGGGCGAACAAACAGGGCTCACCTTCTGTGAAAATCTAAGACAATCCGAAAGTCAATGGGCTGTGCAATTTATCTGACCCGTGCGAGGAGGCTTTAGGGTTGCCAACTGCCCTGGGGTATCGTGAGATTAAAGTGCTAGTTTGTTTGGACATGGTAGAGTTACCAGTCTCAAGGTTGGGCCTGGAGTTTTCTCGGAATCACAGCTGATTTCCAGAGGACTACAGAGATCATTTCCCCTGGGGGAAAGGGCAACTTTGCAAGGGGGAGCCCCTGGCCTGACATCTCTGCTGACCTCCTTCCTTCCCCCCAAACTCCCCCAAACAATCCACTCTAGCACACGGGCAGATGCAAAGTAATTAAAATAATGGCTTTGGAAGCTTAAGAACCAACGATGTAATAACATGAAAGACTAGGCATCTTTAATTAATAATTTCTTCTTTTCTCCTCTCTCTTCACCTTGCCTGCAGCTCACACTATACCCCAGAGAGGCTTTAAAATCTTTGCCTCATTAAAAGCACAGTCGTTGATATTTGTCTGGGGCAGTGACGGATATGAGCTGCCAAGTCTCTGGTTCAAGTCTTATGTCAGCCCCAAAAGCATCCAATGACCTTGGCCAAACCAGCCTCGTGTCAGCCTCAGGGTCTCCCCCTGCCCCGTCCATCCACAAGGAAACTTTCCCAGCCCTCTCGAGAGATTTGAGAGAAGGCTACCCATCTGCTGCTGTACTGCTGGTTCAGGAGGGAGGCCAGTTTGCTCATCCTGTTTGTATGGCTGTGTCACCTGTGAATCATTTGTATGGACTGTCCAGTATTCAGGACGTTGAGTTGGATTGGATGGGCTTAGAAGGACATCAGTCTGCTCAGGATGGCCCTGTCAGGCGCTCCTATCCTGCCCAGTGGGTATAGCTGGAAGAGAAGTCCTGTGTTGCCCAGAGCCTACTCAAAGGGCAGGAGAGTGCAAGTTAAAACATGGCAAGCCGAGCTATGTTAGAAATTGGAATTTATTGGGGACATTTCTATGTGCCTCTTTAGAGACCTGCTAGAACTAAAGCTCGAGAAATGAGAGAGGCCTTGTGTGCTTTGAGCTTAGTGGATTTAGGGGATCTAGACAGACAATGTTTGGGAATGAATGTAGTGGCCTGTGTTAGGCCTAACGGTTCTTTTCAGCTCCTACATTTGTATGCAATTATTATCATAGATAGATTCCTTTTCAACCCACTTCGAGGTGCTCAGGGTAGAATACATGGAATTTTTCCACACACGTTTTATCCTTTACAAACTGTTGTGAGGTAAATCAGGCCGAGCAGAGCTCAAGCCTAAGTTCTCTGGGTGTGGCACTAATGTAATGCACACACAGTCTCAACCCACAGTTTAGTACAGCCCTTTTCAGCCAGGGTTTAATGAAACCCTGGGGCTTCTTGGCAGCCATGGAAGGGTTTCCCAAATGGTGGGAGTTAAATAATTATTAATATACTAGGGGCAAAGCCAGTTGTATCCAAGAATACAACGGGCACTAAAGCTTGGCAGTGGGAAGAGGAAGGGGAGGAGTTGTCCAGTCTGTAAGGGCATGGGGTTGAATGTGTGTGTTGTGTGGGAGGTTGTGGAGGTGTGGTGGAAAATGAGGGCATGGGTGTGGAGATATTGGTGTCAAGAACCTGTGGTTTGGAATGTTTGTTGAGTGTGGGAGAGGACTGACCTTTGGGAATTGTGGCATAGTGGTTACAGATGAGTTTCCCAGAGCCATGTCTTCAGATTTAGGATGCTTAGGGCTGATCCTGCGTTGAGCAGGGGGTTGGACTAGATGGCCTGTATGGCCCCTTCCAACTCTATGATTCTATGATTCTATGGTTCTATGATATGTGAACAGAAAATCAGACTGGAGACTCTTTTTAGGGGGAGATTACATGGCAATCAGTTCCTCCCAGTTCTGCATCACTTCCCTTCTTGTGTGAATTAGGCCACAGACACCGAAATGTCCCCCTGCCCTAATACACATGGGGTAGTCAAAGTACACAGGTGTCCACCTTGTTCTTTCTGTCTCCATTTTTTCATTGTTGATAAAATGTTTGTGCCCACATGCTTCTTTCATGGTTGCTCCTTAGAAGAACACAATGGAACACAATGGAAAAATGGGCAAATGAGAACAAGATGCAATTTAATAAAGATAAGTGTAAAGTTCTGCATCTGGGTCAGAAAAATGAAAAGCATGCCTACTGGATGGGGGATACACTTCTAGGTAACACTGTGTGTGGACGAGACCTTGGGGTACTTGTGGATTGTAAACTATACATGAGCAGGCAGTGTGATGCAGCGGTAAAAAAGGCAAATGCCATTTTGGGCTGTATCAACAGCGGCATCACATCAAAATCACAAGATGTCATAGTCCCATTGTATACGGCACTGGTCAGACCACACCTGGAGTACTGTGTGCAGTTCTGGAGGCCTCACTTTAAGAAGAATGTAGATAAAATTGAAAGGGTACAGAGGAGAGCAACGAGGATGATCTGGGGCCAAGGGACCAAGCCCTATGAAGATAGGTTGAGGGACTTTGGAATGTTCAGCTTGGAGAAAAGGAGGTTGAGAGGGGACATGATATTCCCTCTTTAAGTATTTGAAAGGTTGTCATTTGGAGGAGGGCAGGATGCTGTTCCCATTGGCTGTAGAGGAAAGGACACGCAGTAATGGGTTTAAACTTCAAGTACAACGATTTAGGCTAGATATCAGGAAAAAAATTTTCACAGTCAGAGTAGTTCAGCAGTGGAATAGGCTGCCTAAGGAGGTGGTGAGCTCCCTCTCTCTGGCAGTCTTCAAGCAAAGGTTGGATACACACTTTTCTTGGATGCTTTGGGATGCTTTGGGCTGATCCTGCATTGAGCAGGAGGTTGGACTAGATGGCCTGTATGGCCCCTTCCAACTATATGATTCTATGATTCTAAGAAGAACTGGATTTTTGTACCCTGTTGTTTACCTAAAGGTGTCTCAAAGTAGTTTACAAACACCTTTTTACCTTCGTCTCCCCTGTGAGGGCTGTGGGGCTGTGAGAGGTCTGAGAGAACTGGAAATGGGCTGCAGTGACCCAGCAGGCCTCAGGTGTCTCAAAGCATTTTCCAATTGTCTTCCCTTCCTCTCCCTATAGCAGACATGAGGGAGGTGGGGTAGAGAGCCTCACATGGAATCTAAGAGGAAGTATCTCTGTGAAAAAAATTGGAGGGCTTTTGAAATGACATAAACCAATCATATTAGGGTGTTGGACTTGAATGGGCAGGTGAGGGCCCTGATCAATTATAATCCATTTTCCCCTTCCTTTTCAGGTTTAGGGCCTGAGGCTAAAAGATAGTGAGAGGGCCAAGTCTCCCACTGAACAGAGACCTGACCCTGGGTTTAGTCCAGTACTTTTAGCATTTCATTACACTGGCTGTCAAGAAGCCTTGTACAAAAACACACTGTGCTTTTTCCACAAAGGGGATGGAGCCAGGGTACCTTACTAGTGGGAATTTTCTACCACATGGGGAATGACTAGGGTTGCCAACTCTGGGGTAGGAAATTATTGAAGATTTTGGGGATGGAATTCAGGAAAGACAGAGTTTAGAAAAAAGAGGGTACTCAGCAGGATTATGACACTATACAGTCTATTGTCCGAATGCCATTTCCTCCTGAGGAATTGATCTCTGTACTCTGGAGTGGAGAGCAATTGTAATTCCTGGAGAACTTCTAGCCCTAGCTAAAGATTGACAACCCTGGAAATGAAGAGCCAATTATCAACATTCCTTCCTTTCCAGGGAAGGAATACGTGCCTCCACTTTCAACAAGCTAATCGCTCCTTTTCCACCACCTTCCTTTAATCCAGGGGTCCTAACTTTTTAAAGCCTGCAGGCAGTTTGGGAATTCTGAAGAAGCCTGGTGGGTGCAGCCATAGAAAGGCCACAAAACAGCTGGAGGTGAAGCTACAGCTTATCTTCAATCACACAGTGAAGTTCTTTGTGCTGTGGTGGTAGCTGCTGACAAGGCGAATTTTTAAAACATCGGCACAGTCAATCAAATCTCCAATGGCCAATCAGAAGCCTTGCTGGACAAAAGTCCCTCCTGGCCCCGCCCACTTTCCCAAAACACTTGACCCCTGGATGCTGTGTCTCAGTTAATTAAAATGAATGGATAAAATTATTTTCTTGGTTAAAATCCCAATGAACTCTTCAGGCCAGAGTAAGAAAGAAACAAATGGGAATCCTATCTTTCTCCAATAACAGTGTCACTGTCAGTCCAACAAGAATAAATGCCTGAATACAAACCAGACCTTGGGTGTGCAGCCGGCAAGTTTTGTAATGCTCTGTATAAAGAAAGAAGGTAAAATTCTGGTTATGACATCTTATAAAGAATCCAGTCTAACCGGGAAGAGAACTTGAAGAATAACTGGGCACTTGGCAGGACTGCCCTATAAGGGAGATGTTAGGAAGATTTATTCAATTAAGAAAATGTAATGGCATTCAACTCCAAAGCATAATGCGGAAGTGGTTGGGAAGTCACCTCAGTAGTGCCCCACAATGGCCACCTCCTGGCAGTGGAAAATGTCAACACTTGTTGAGGAAAATCTCATGGTCCCAGTCCATTCCCTTGGTTTTCTGAAGGTCACTTGGACCACTTGTTGACACAAGCATGTATTTTGTACCTGTCTAGAGTCACAGGAGGGAGAAGGGTCTGGTCATCTGCTGTCTGCTTCTGATATAAAAGTTATCAAGTCACTTGAACATCAAGAATCCAGGCCGAAACCCAGACTATTTAAGGAAGATACCCTGAATATGGGCCCTTCGCACTCTTGTTAACCTCAGCATGGAATCTTCGACAGCCTTTTGCTGTTTAGGCAATGGAGGAATAAAAAGCCCTAAGGGAAGAGAAATATAATTAATCACTATAATTATTTCTTAATCCAATGGCTCTCTCTAATTGCTGCCATGACTGACAATTAACAAAGGCAAAGTCCCGCGTAATTGCTGCTAAACAAGTGGTGAAACAGGGAAAGGCGGGCAGCTCCGCAAGAGTAGAAGAGCAGGTTGGAGCTCTAAGAGAAGAATTATTACAAGAGCTTAATTATACGGCCCGTCCGATTTTGGTGTGTTACGACACAATGCTGAGGTTTCGTGGGAATGCCTGCCTTCCAGCTCCTGTTTCAAGGCTGCCAGGAACGTGCTTAGCCACAGGTCTTTGTATTTATTTATTTTCAGGATTTATACAATCCCAGTCACCTAGGTATAGCACAGCCTTTCTCATCTTTTTTAACATTGAGAAATCCCTGATACATTCCTCAGGCTTCAAGAACCCCAGAAGTGGCGCAGTCATGCAGAATATGGTTGGGAAGCACAGCTGTCTACACACCCACCCGAGGACCCACCTCCAGGCCCAACATCGGCCATTTGGGAGGAAGCGGGTCAACCTGACCATATATGGTTCATATCACCCAATAAATGTTTAACAATTTCTAAAATATATTAAAAATTCACTCCCACCCATTCGGGAAACCCTTTCAGGGCCATCAAGGGTTTAATGAAACCCTGGTTGAGAAAGCCTGGTGCAGAGGTAGTCAAACTGCAGCCCTCCAGATGTCCATGGACTACAATGGACTACAATTCCATTTGCTGGCAGGGGCTCATGGGAATTGTAGTCCATGGACATCTAGGGGGCCACAGTTTGACTACCCCTGAGTTAGAGGGTCGGACTAGAATTTGAGTTTGAATCCCCACCTGCTTTGAACCTCTATTCTGCCATGGATGTTTGCAGGGTGACCCTCGGCCAGCCACTCTCTCAGCCTGACCTAACTCACAAGGCGGTTGTGGTGAGAATTAAATAGAAGAGGGAGAAATGATGCTGTAAGCTACTTTGGGTGCCTACTGCGGAGAAAAGTGGGTGTAAGTATCTCAAGAAACAATTGATTCCCCACATCTCCATTTCTGCAGGGCTCAGCTGCTGTTTTCCCACATGTGGTCTATTTATCAGCAAGAACATTCAATCTGAGTTTAATTCAAACACCAATAAAATCTAATTTACTGCCTGGGCATATTTATGATTCAAAGCACATTAAAGCATATTTAAATTTCTTCCTTGCCTATCACTGCCAATGAAACTCCTGATTCCTCTCCTTCAAGGACCAAGCAGGCCCTAGAAATGGCCCAGGAAGAAGCCACACCTAAGGGTCCCCACAGGGACCATGTAGTATCACATGTTGTCTGCCAACTGGGTTTGAGTTGAAGCAGTTACCATTCTTCTTGCAGTGGCTGGCCAGGTCTGAACTGAACAATCCTTGCAATGCTCTCTGGCAGGGGCCATTGGGGGCTCAGGATGGCCTGTTCTTAGCTGCTGTTGGCCCTCTGTTGCCACAGCCCATCAGGAGCTTTCCCTACAAGATAAATTGAAGTTTTGCCCCTGTTTTTATTATTATTATTATCATCATCATCATCATCATCATCATCATCATCATCATCATCATTCGATTTATTGCCCGCCACTCCCTTGCGGCTCGTGGCGGGTTACAACATTTTAAAACCCCATTAAAATCCATTAAAACAACAACTACAGTTTCGACATTATTAGTTAGCTAACTAGCATGGCAAGATCGGCTAATCAACTTCCCCCTCCTACTACTGGCAGGTGGAGAGGGGATCCTGATGGTACCAGTCCCAATCCCAATCACAGATCCCGGGGGGGGGGCATAGGTGTTAGCCTTGGCCTCAACCATAAACCTGGCGGAAGAGCTCCGTCTTGCAGGCCCTGCGGAACG